>NW_024039478.1:0-559617 GCF_016077235.1 Cyprinodon tularosa | reverse complement strand
AAATGGTTAGTAATATCAATCACTTTTTTCAAACAAATCTTGTCACTAGTGAAGTATATATCTCGTATATAAAAAATGTAAAAAGTCCTTTTCTAGTAATGCAACAACTCAGACTGAAAGTAACATTTTTCAGCTGTGTTAAAGATTAAACACAGCTTTTTGATATTAACCCCATGCACAAATAGCTAAAGATATTCACACACCAAGTTTTAATCAATTGGTATGGGATATTGATGCTTCATACCTCCTGGTAAGCTGATTGGGCCGCATCCTTTGCCCTGAGGGTCTTCTTTAACCATGAAGATGCTCTTTTTGCAAAGCCTCCAGAGGCCAAAGTGGGCTGCCTCACATGTGGCATTGAGACGCTCCACCCGGGGACTCAGGACGGCCCAGTGGTCGGTTACCACTGCAGTCAGCATCGCAAGCATGCCGATGATTATCACCACAGATGTGATCTTGACCTTTGTCGCCTGCTCCTCGTACATATTGCTGCTCCTGGTGTGCGTGTGCCAAGCCTTGAGCGTGTGTGAGTTTGTGCACGTGTTTGTGTCAGCTGTGCGAGGGATTGCGTAGACCCTGTTAAAAGTTGCTCCTGTTCTTCTTAGTCTTCAGTCCTTGACAACCAACATTGCCTCAAGATGTTTTGTCGCCTTCACTACACCGCTGATGTCCTCTCTTGTGTCTCCTGCTCTTCAAGGCTCTTTTTCTTTCTCTGCCGTGTGCCTAGTGGTTGGTAAAAAGAGGCCAGATAACAGTGCCCTAGTTTTTGCCTCACTCCTCTCTTCCTCTCCCTCCTTGTTCGCCTTCAGTAAAGCCATTTACTTTAATGACAGTGGTGTACTTGGATGCATTTACGCCATAACATGATAACTTCAGAGCAACACAATTTGGATTAGTGTTAGAGTAAGTTTTGGCTCTTTGTTCTAAGGCTTCAACATAGTTTGTGGATCCCTGCAGCTGTAACAACATAAAAGGCATCAGATAGAAAAAAATACATATGTTCTGACGCCTTGTTCAATATTTCATTTATGCTCCAAAGCCTTATCAATCCATCATTTAACTGGAACATTCTCTGTCACATCTACCCTCCTTCTTACTCTTATTTAGTCCAATCTTGTTCAATTGTCTAAGCGCCTGGTGTCATGGGACTCCTGAGGGGGAGGATTCCGTTTATTAGTTGATGTCTGAAATGGCTGATCTACCTCCTCAGCCAATCATATGTCAAGGTTTGAAACCTAATTTGGGCCTAATTTTTATGACTGAAAAGGGGCTTTAATTTCGAACCTGTAGAGTCTCATATTTTCCTTTTTTTAATGTAATTTTAGATTGCATTACAATTTTTATTTACCTGCACATAGATTAATCTAACCTGAGTATTTAGAAAAACTGAACTTTTAAGGGCAGCTGAGCTTTCCACAGTGAGCAGCCAGCAGGGGCTTAACCAAGACATATAACGTGCTTAAATTCTAATAGATCTGAAAAGCACAATCAACACCCTGCCAAAAAAAACCTCCTGCATAAATAGACAAGCTTTTTATAAACCACTGCGCCCCACTTTAGACAGGACTCTGGCCCATTTTCAGCTCTGACACCACTAACACAGCTTGGGTGGTTTTATACTTTAAACTTTGAGATATTTAAAGTAAACCATAGTTTAAGGAAAACACTCCCCATTTAATCTGACTGAACTTAAGGTATTTATCAAGGTAAATTGGGCAACATTCTCAGTGTCTGGGTGTCTAAGGCTGCTTGGGATATACCCCAAAAGACTAACACATAATAAGAGTTATGAAAACCATGCATCCTTTATATTCCCCTTCAGAGTCAGACCTGATGGTTGTGTTTAAGTACCAGAAGCATTTCAGCACTCCAATGTCATTTTGTTTGAGGAATCTTTTTTTATCATTGTATTTTCTTTTTAAAAGGGTATATTTGTTTGTGTATGTGTGAAAAAAGGGACCTGGAAAAAGGCATCTCAGAACTGCCAGATAACAATGGATCATGTTTCATCCAAAATGGTTCATATAAAATACTCCTGACATTATCAAGCTCTGATGGATTATTAGAAAGACTTGTGTTCATCATCACAGTTACTTCTCCAGTACAGCTTTCTCCAGCCAAGGGCAGAGTCTTCACCATGACAGTGAAAGTAACCACTCATCTTTTAGTTTGCGATAATAGTGTATTTTGGTGTTGCCTGGCTTACCCCTTGACCTATGTCATTTGTTCACGGACTCCCTGTGGGTAGTGACGTTAGGGTCTCTG
The DNA here is from genome assembly GCF_016077235.1 of Cyprinodon tularosa. Lineage (NCBI taxonomy): Eukaryota > Metazoa > Chordata > Actinopteri > Cyprinodontiformes > Cyprinodontidae > Cyprinodon > Cyprinodon tularosa. The sequence continues at coordinate 557,352 of NW_024039478.1, read as the reverse complement.
GGGTTCTCCTATTTTTCTGTTGTGAGTGTGCTGTCAGAGAGAAGATCTTTGCTGGTGGTTGGGCTTAACTATGTTGCTGCCCACCTGAGAATCTTTCTCAATCACACGACTAGCATATATATAAGGAGGTGAAGGATCATCTCTCTTTGTTGGATGATTACCCTTGATGACAAATAGTGAACCTCAGTTTGTCTCTGATCTTCAAGGAAAAGACCTCACCTGTGTGCAGCAGCTCTCAGTCTTCATCTGCCTTCCCGCTCTACAATACGACATCTCTTGCAAGTACTAATGCTCTCTGATCTCACTCACACACACCTGGACCTTTGTGGTACAGTCTGCAAAGCCTGCTGAATCAAACCCCTACAGATCCACGCTACCTCTCCTTCATCTCACAAGTAATCAAATCAATCAGTCATCATCAACGAAGTCCTTCCTGATCAGTCTGCTTCCTCCCCTCAGACCAACCGACTTTCTGCAGTCTTCCACTTCCAGATTCTTGTTGCATACATAAATAAAACTTTAAAGTTTACTGGTTCTCCATTTGATTATGCATGTTGATCCAAAAACTAAAACCAACATGACAAGTGGTGAGAATGAACACCCTGGAGCTGTCTCTTAGCAACAGTCGAGGCTTTGGACAGTTACACGCCACCCACAAGGTGAGGCATTATATCAAAGGGATCTCGTAGTGTCAGCCAAGTGGTAGGAGATGCGTAGAGAAACATCTGGCAAGATGGAATATCCGATTTAGCAACTGTTTTTTTTTCCTGCTGTCTGCAAGAAGACAAGTGCTTCATTTCTTCATGGGAACCGGAATGGATCTAAATGCAGATATTGTTTCATAGTGACTGGAAGCCTCCCCGCCCTTGACAACTATTATCCCGCAATAAAACACAGCCTTAATTGGTAGCTAAATTTACCCTACGTTAGATTGCATAGCCTTTAGAGGTACCCAACTGTGCTCATTCGCTAATGACAGGCAACCCTTCTCTTGCTAAATTAGACTGCACGTGCCCTGAGGCCATTTGTATGAGGATCTTGTCAGTCTACTTGTATAAAACAACAAGATCAATCATAGTGCATCCTCATTTAAGTGGCGGTTACCTCGACCATTTGTTCTTTGGACGCAAAGACTTCTTCTACCCATCTAAATGAGGCTGAGGTGATGTGGGATGGTGAATTGTGAGTAAATAAGGAGAGATTGAAAACAATTAAATTAGATGAAGATTACAAAGGGATGATGTAGCCCCTTGATTGCATTGCTACACTAGGCGTTTATATCACAGGATGATTTCCCTGGTTGGATTAACAGTTTAGATTCCTTGATGATTGAAATGAAATCTCATCGGAGTGATCATTCCCAATTTATGGCGTGGTTTTTAATTTTGACACAACACTATAGAGTTATTTCAATAGTTAGGACACAGTACGACAGCTGGGATCTTTTACATATTTTCGGGGGATGGTTTGTTGCAGCTAGACCTTGAAAGCTCACCATTGGTTCTGCTGTGTATCAGATGATGCTTGCATCATTATAATAATGTTCCCAAACGTCCCAGGAAATCCTCCTGATCTGTCTGAAATATAAGAAAAAAAAGGTCCTGAAAAATAAGAAATGTAATCTCTTGAACCAAGTCAGAATTTTTATCCCATTTAGACTGCTTCAGGGTGACTAAAAAAAAAACTTGTGTTTCCAGGGAATCCCTCTCACATTCAAATATGAGTGAATGTTGCAAATTTATTCTAGCAAACAGTGGAAGAGTGTCCCTATTATTTTGTCTGCTAGAAAATATAATTTTCCAAACATAATTTGTTATATGAGGAACAATTTTAATTTTTAAGTGCACGTACATAGCTTTCCTTTTTGCAGGATAGAAATAAAATACAGTAAAATTAGACCCCGGTTTTATAACTTTCTTTATAAAGAAATTAAGATTTTTTCTATTTAGATTTAGATTTATTCTATTTAGACCTCTATGCAGATTTACTCTGTGACTGATATCATTTATAATGTATGGCGCATCTGCTGATTTATTTGCCAGGTTTATAGATTATTTTGATACAAAAAAAGAATAAATGAACTAAATGTTGATCAAAATATTCAGCTGCCAATATGAAATCATGAAACCCAATCAGATTTCCTGGTTGTGAAAGTTGCAGCCTCCAGTGTAACGGCGACTGGCTTCTTTCTTTGACAAACAATGTAAACTCTTCCACAAGGCAGAGGGTTGTAGCTGAAATTTAATGTTGAGAAATGCAGAAGGCATTCATAGCAGATGAAAAGGTCAGCCCCAAACATCTGTAACCAGCAGTTTTCCACGGAAAGAAAAGCTCCACTAAGGTGCTGGAGCACAAAAACAGCAAATCCTGAGCATGACTTTTTATACTTTGGGTTATTGATTGGGTTGGTAAGTAGGTTACCAGTCTATTCAAGCCAAATAGAAACAGGCAACCATTCTTGCAACTTCTCCCATATAAAGTTATATAATCTCATCACATAATGTTACCCATTCCTTTACATGTTATCCTATCTCTACTGCTGGCAGCCGAATATTTTTACAGAAAGACTGAAGAACCCTCTAATTGTCAATTCATCATCATTTGTCCTTACATGTAAGCAAAAACAATTTGTCAGGTTCCCCCCTTTACTCAATGCCAGTTGTAGCGTTCTGTACAATGTCACTGCAATAGTATTATATTTACATATTTAATTAAATACATCAATTGTGATACTACAAAATGGTAACTTAACAAGCTGACCCAGCTGACCAAAGGCAGAGTTGTCAACTTGTTAGCTGAGCAAGACACAAACACACAACTGCTTGAATCTGCTAATGTTTGTGTCCTCTATGAGAGGAAGGATTATTTACAGCTTGAAGGATACAAGCAGCATCTTCATGCATTGACGGAGAGGTGGGTTACTACCTAGCAGAGATGAGTAGTAATTAGTTACTTTACTCAGTTACATTTACTTTAATGAAAATTAGAAGTAAGTTTACTGCACTGTACGCCTTACTTTTACTTGAGTAATATTTTTATAGAGTATTACTACTTGAGTAAAATCTCTGACTACTCAGCCCTCTGTGAGAAATTTGAACTAATCCAAAATCAGATAAACATACAGTTAACAGCAGATATTAACAGTGGGAGTCTGTTACCTTGTCCTAACATATACACAGTTCTGAATGTATGGATTGGTTTTCTTAGTTTTATGTCGAAAAACAATTGTCTTCTGCACAAATTGGTTCCTTTATATTCATGACATTTATTTTTATTCTTTAGGCTTTTGATTCTTTAAAATGCCAGGAATTGCACATAAAGTGTGCTTGCCAGCATCATGTATAAACATTTAATCTGATATTATTATTAAGAGTACGGTAAAGAAAATTTAAAGTAGTGCTACTCTTACTTGAGTACAATTTCTGGGTACTCTACCCACCTCTGCTACCTAAAAATATATCAAACCTTCTCAATGTATTGAATAAAGCCACAAAGAATTACAAGGACTCTTTTTCGTTGTAGAGTTAGACAAAATATTTCAAAGTTGACTATTTTCAAATGTATAAATACTTTTTTGGGTTAAGTAGACCTAAGATCATCTCCAGTAAAGGAAATAAGAAACTTATGTCATGAATTCAGTAAACATATGGTTTATATTAATGGTGGGATATGTTTGGTTTAGTTTTTTTTTTATAGATTTTTTTTTATATAGTGGGAAACTGGGCATCCCAAAATAAAGCTCCATCTACTCCCACCACCCACTGACATAACTTATGAACTTCTACCCCATATTTGTAAAAGAAACCAAAGTACAACCACACAATGACCCTGATTATGTTTATTTATCCAAGTACAGTATGTAGGGGTTATACATTAGTGAAAAATATTTTCTTTTGTTTCCTAAGAACACTGAAAATGGGAAAAGCAGTAGATCATAAAAAGGCACTGATTTACCTTTACATTAAAGATTAGATTGGTGCTAAACACAAAGTGAACTAATGAACTCTTCAGTTAAAACAGGGAGCACATGTGAGCTCTGCTATGTTTTTTTTTTCTACCTTCCTTTCTAATCCTCCAGATTTAAATGCTAATTGATGACAAGGAACAAAGTGCTTTATTATATAATAAGCCATAAATCGGTGTCAGCACACATAGTTAGATACAGCTGCCAGTCATACATGGAATGGACAATATAGTTTCTTCTCCTAAACATACTCACTGTACTTTACCTTACAAAACAAAATACATATAAGAATCACTGACTCATAACAGAAAATACTACTTTTAGCAGAATATAAAAATGCTTGTTCATTGTCATACTTGTCAAGTTTAATTATTGAGACAATCTTAACATCAAATAATGCTTTGAATTTTCACATTGGCATGTTTTTTTAATTAATATTTTATTTACATCTTTACATTGCAAACATTACTTTTTCACACTTGAATATAAAAGTGAAAGATGTACTTTCATGGCTTTTTTTTTTTTTACATGTGCTCAGCTTGATAGTAGAGAGTGTCTCCACAAAGCAAAGAACTGGTCAACTGAGCCCGTGTACTCAGACAACACTCACAGTATTTACTAAAGAATTTAATGGCATTTTTGCTTTTCTTCAGTTATTTGTCTCAAAGTTCATTTCCGCCACCGATCCAGTTTCATATCACAACCATAAAGATGCAGAACTTAAAGCATTCAACCCGCCACGTCTTTGCTGCATTTCCTGAGAAAACTAACAGACAGAGCAGTCAGGAACCTGCAGGACAGCACATATCTCGTAAGTGAGGACAAATCCTTGGGAGACGCAGTTCCACACAACTCCCTCTGCTTCAGTGTGAGGCCTCTGTTTGATGAGGGAGAGGCTAGCCGGCCAGTTGAACGCACACACTTTGAGAGACAGACATGAATTATCTGGTTGGCTCTGATAATAATCTGTTAAACACTCGATGCCAAGGCTCTGTTCAGAGCCAAAAGAAGTCCTCACATGTACTGTGTGTAGGTATGTGTGTTTTTCAAGCTGAAGCTCCCCTATGATCTTTTTGTCTTTCTTAATAGACATCCATCTGAGATGGTTGGGGAACAATACCAGTGTCTTACACAGTTGCAACCACTTAGCACTTTTTAAAATTATGCCCCTTTCACTGACAAACTTCAGAGAGGTCAGGAATTACAGAGAAACAATACAGAGAAAAAATCTGCCTAAATACTAAACATTCAATAAATCACAGTTTAGCAAGGATATAATACTGTAAAAACATTGGCTCTCTGTCAAGGCTGTATTTAGAGTATAACATGGGGTGCAATGAGAAATTAGAGATAACGTCACATACAAATGGAACATTAAAGAGTATGTTTCATTTAGCACCATGTTGTTTGAATCGTAAGCATTGCTAACCTCAAGGTTTCACTCTCAAGTTTAGCCACAAAGGGTAGGAATAATTTGCGAAACATTAAATGGGATTAACAGACTGCTCATATCTGAACAGCTCAAAATTAAAACTAGTTTTGAACTGGCTACAGCACAGACCTTAGTAACTCTCTTCTGCTTCAATGAGTTCTAATAACAAGTCACTTGCTCCTGTTTTTGTTAATGGCTCGTATTTTGTCTTTATCACTCCTTGTTTCCTATTGGTTCTTTCAAAAAATGAAAAGACTCTCTCTCACATCACGCGCTGCTCCAGGACAATAGACTACTGATTATGCACTGTTCAGTCCAACCTTGAGCCTTTAATTTTCCAGCTCACACAGGCGTTGTCCTACGATTTACTCCGTCCTTTAGATCGTTTGGGAAACAGTTATGGACCTGCAGGAATTCAGAGCTGCCCTCATGTTCTGGGCTGTAAGTGTTTTCAGTTACACTGTCCCTTGCCAAAGCATACATGGACAGCTCATCCAAGTGCCCACTGGAAGACGGGGCCCCCTTCATACCAGCAACAGGGGAGTTCTCCCGAGAGGCCTCAGTGGAGTGCGAGCTCGCACGGGACGTCCGCCGGCGGTAGCGAAAGCTAGGCATTCTTGAGTATGGTGAAGAGGAGGAGAGTGAGCGGATGAACTCGCGCCGCGCCTTCCAGCGGACCTCCTTGTTCTTCTCAATGTAGATGTTGATGACAAGTACGGCGACTGTTTCAGCCACAATAAAAGACAAGGCGCCAAAGTAGAAGGACCAACCATAAGAGTAAGTGTACTTCTTGTCATCATCTCTTTTGTCACTAGGGTCCCCAGCATTGCTTGAGATGTAGACAATGATCCCGATGATGTTACTTAGACCTGATAAAAGGTAAATAGGAATAATTACTTACTGCCTAAAAAAAAAACAATGACTTTTTACCAACAAGGACGAAACCTATGCAGATATTTAATCAACCAACAATTGTAGGAGTATCCTTTATCTCTTAGTTTAGCCAATTACTGAGATTTGTGACCAACTGTAGTTAGGATCTATGAGTCCCCCATCAAGCTGCCTTCTTTTTATTTATAATCCAGCCCACATAATTGCAGCTATTTAAAAAGCATGACAACATGTGTAACGTTTCATTCATCTTACCTGCAGCTACAAAAAGTATGCCTGCACAAAGGAGTACATTGTTTGTCTTGTTGTAAAGTCGGCCCACACCAACACACAACCCACCGAGCATCAGTAGAGTTGTGCTCAGGATGGGGAACACACTTGAGGCCCGAACTATACCTGCAAAGAGATCAAAGAAGTTGGAATTGCATCAGATAATGTTGAAAAAAATGAACAGTTAGGATTTCGGGTTTATGTGTATGCTAAAGCGCCTAGTAAAAATGCTTGGACCAAGCTTTTTTTTTTTTTTACATTTTGTCATTTTATAAACATAAGATTCAAAATATTGTTGCTTACAGCATCATGCTTTCGAACTAACCCCAGGAACGAGCTTTGAAATAGAGCTGTTCTCCAGGGAAACAGTTCAGATTAAGTGTCTCAACTTTTAGTCTTCAGAGGTCAGAATCCTGCTTCATGAACCAAATGGATGAATTATCTGCTGCAGTCAAGTTCTGCAGATTCCAAAAAATAAGTTAATTTGAGTGGCAAGTTTAAGGAAACTGCACTTTAAGGACTGAAGTTTGAGACCTCTGGTTTACATCATATTTGGTAAAGAAGAATAAGCTGAATTTCTTGTCACACAAAGGTGATAAAGACATATCTCACAAAGCATACTGCTATAACTCCAGGAAAAACTCTTTAAAGCTCTTCGAAACCCAAGGAGGGTTGAATATAAATACAGTACACACTTCTGTTTTGTTTGAGAGAAAAGACGTATAATTTTCCTCTCTTTTCAAAATGTGAACATTGAATGACAATCAAGACTTTTGCAAAGCACTTTAGTGTTTGAAAATACTAATAGAATCTATAACTAATTTAGGATATCTAATCTATTCAATTCCACCCTGTTTCACTCCCATATTTGGAAAACTCCACATTGTGTATCCCCTGAATCCTTGTTGTGACAAAGCTTGGCTAATCAGTCGTGGGTTGCAATAAGAGTGCTCAATGAAAATTACTGTGGAAGAAATTAATCATTTTCCGCATACAAGATTGGATGGGCTTTATTCAGTATTGTAGTCTTCTATTCAGCCCTCTTTTATTTGTCAGGCTAATGGAGGGAACCTGGACTGTGTCCAAAAAATTATAAGTTGTTATGTCCGTTATAGTGTGCAAGTCAGATACTGTTTCAGCTGTTATTTCAAAGAAGATACAAACTGAATATTAGTCGTGTATTAACAGTGGTATAAGAGATGAGAACACAAAAACAACCCATATTTCAATAAATGCATTAGAAAATGTTGGTTACACTGTGAATTATGATTTGTCTTCATCTTTTTTTGTATGTTAAGATTTTTATTTAGCTTTTAAAATAAACACAGAGTGTGCCTCTGCAATTCACCCCTGTTGTGTAGTAAAGTCTCAAAGAAACTCACAAAGCTATCATGATTTTGGCTTTCCAAGAGTTTCATATTATATTTCCAGAACAGATAAACTCCTTATTCTAAAGAAGAGTAAAAAGTTCTCAAAAAAGCTTTTTGCAAGTTAGAAAAAAAAACAAGACTGTAATACTAACTGACCCGAAATAAAAAAGCTTTAGTCCCATTTATCATAAGGTTAGAAAAATAGTCATGTGTGATCTTGCATGTTTATATTGTGATTAACATTATAGATACATTCGTCCTGACTGCCCGCACCTGTGTTTTTAAGATAGCTGCTAAGGTATGTCTAGAATCCTCTATGAACACCAACATCCACATAGTCTTGTCATAGGCGTACTGCTGCTCATCCTGAGAAGTGCTGTCATCCTCCTACCTCATCCCCTCCAACCTGCTAGAAGGTGGTAATGTGGGATGATCTCTGTGGATGGATGGCTGCTATTCTGGTGTAGAAATGAAGGTTGTTACTGTCAACATCTAAGGGTACAGGGTTTTTTTAATGCTTGTCTTTTATATAAACATGTTATAACATCCAGATCTGGAAAGATTTAGGGACATATGAACATTAGTCATATTAAATTCATAGGCCAGTGCTTTGTTATCGTTCAAAGGGAACATCAGGGGATAGCTTTCAAATAAACTTAATGTTTCATTAACTCTTTCAGAGACGGATTCAGGGGATATGTGTATGAAAATGTAACTGTTACTTCATGGGGATAGTGTAAGACCAATTTACAAGGAATATGCTACATTGTGGAGACTTAGAGGTACTTGTGGGGACCCGCTTACTGGTCCCAATAAGGAAAGGTTCTCTTCTTGGTTTAGGGATTAGGTTTAGGACTAAGGTGTGAATTGAGTTCTGATGGGTGAATGACTAAATGTCTTTTAAATGGCTTTGGTAATCTCATGCCTTGAAAAAGCACTATATATATGTACAGGCCATGCAACACATTTGGGTATGTGTTTGTTACGGGTAGGGTTAGGGTAAAGGTCTGGATTAATTCATACAAAAAAGTGCTAAATGAATGGAATTCAATGCAAAGTCCTCATAAGTATACTGGGACATACAGTAAAATGTGTTTGTGTTTTTTTTATGTGTTTGTGTGCATCAGGAGGTTGGTGATTAAGGTAGAAAAAATGTATATATCTATATATCATTTCCAATATTTAGGTAAATCTTGAAGTAACATGTTATTTTAATTCGTTAATAGAGATCTGGCAAGAAAGGTGCAAAAAATATTTCAAAGTTGTTGAGTTTTTTTCTTAAGTAACATTAGAAAAGTATGATGATTGAAAATCAATTAACTGTTCTTACTTTCAATTGTTTAGTGTTTCCAAGCTATGCAGATTTAATTAGAACATAAATTATTGTGCATTAACAGATTATCATGAGATATCAACTCTATTTCATGACAACCAGAATGTATATTAATAAAAAAGACAAAAAATCGACATGTTTTGACCTGTTTTTAAAATCGGGTCTATGAATAACTACTGTATCTTTAAGTAATAGGTTAGACTTTAAATAGTAGGTGAGTGAGTTATACTTACGCAACAGATACTCAGAGCTATCTGTGTCATAGTCGTTGTCATCAGGAAAGTGGTTGATCCTGTAACAGCTGCCTTGATTGATCCCTACAGCACAAAGTAATGAGAATGAGTCTCCAGTCAGAACAATAACCACAACATTTCAAAAGGTCAAAATGTAGGTAACATATTATATTTGGATGTGAAGTTAGTTTAGCATTTATTAAAATTTCTTGTAAATTAATATTTAAAGCCTTGAAAAATCTCTCATTACTTTTAGTAAATAAAATCCTCCTTTTATGTAAATTCTTTTACAGAGATATAATCAGACAAAATTGTTTTTAACAAAAATACAAAAACTTGCACCCCTAAAGTTATATTTTAACTTTTTTTAATCATAACTTAAATTTCTAGTTTCATAAGAGTTCCTGTCAAATACTAACTAATTTATGACTTTCTGTAAATTGGTCACTCTTTTTTGTAGCAACAGGTCATGGTGCATGTGGAGCCGCCTTTTTAGACAAAAAAAAGATAAATGGAGGTTGTAACAGTAACTTAAAGGTTGTTTCTAGATCAGTAGCTGGCTACCTTGACGGTGAAGTGGCAGGCATTCATTGTGGTCAACAGTATCAGTCTGGGAAAATGAACCGCATGTCTATCAGTTCGTTTTTGCTATTAACATTCCATAGCACAAACTTGATGAAAAAAAAATTGAATTGCTTCTGAGCATGTTATATGGGGTCTACAGAGATGCTAATTGTTCCTTTTATGGCTCTGGACTTGTACAGATCAGGGATGTAGGATCAGTCATGATGATCCTTCGTTCAGAATTGTTTGTTACAGTTCAAACCTGTCCTGTTTTAGATAAGTGAAACCACACAGAGGTGATTGTGCACAAAACAGACTCATGGCTGAGTAGTAGGTGACCAAAAATTTCTCTGGAAGATTGTATTTCATGATTGCCATAGGAAGAACAGTTCCTGCTTGATCCTCTCCTTGTCCTCCTCCTTTTGTCGCAGCTGAGACCAATGACAAGAGTTTTAAGAGAGTTGGAGAGAGAACACACCTGTGGAGGACTCCAGTCTTAGAAGTTCTAGTTGCTTCATAGCCTAGGTGAAGGTGGGTGTATGGTATGAGCTGAATTCCACTAAAACAGGAAGATGCTGCATTGCCAGTGATGCTGATGTTTAATGATCTTCCACAGTCCACAGGTAGCAATGCAACATTGGTGTCAATTAAATAAATAACAATTTCAAATCCACCGATATATATATAAACAAACCTGAAAAACAATAGAATTTTTTTTTTTGTTTATCTTTCACAATTGAAGGCCAGAGCACAAAAAAACATAGAAAGAAACAGGATATACATGAACTCACTGCTCTGAGTTATCAGGGGTAGGAAACACATTTTCTCTTGATTTAAGTGGGTATATAGGACAATTTGCAGATGAACAAAGATTTGCATTTAAATTATGAAAAAAATCACTAACCCTATTATCTTATTTTAATCGCATAGTATGTGAAATCTTATTTTAAGGTTAGAAACTTTCATTCCACTGACAGAGAATCTAATTTTCCTGCTCAGATTATGGGCAAATAGAGGTATTTTTCAAAAAATAGTACATATTTTCAGGTCATTTATTGCTGTACAAGTTGTTTGTCAATAAACACAGAAATTTAAAATGCAACTTCATCTACACGCCACACTTTAAATTAATAGAACCTTATTAAGTATTCTTTTAAAAATTGTGATCAGTTGGCCTTATGTTTAGCCTAATAATTGCCCTTAAATGAAATTTCTAACAGACAAAAGTTAAATTGATTGCAGTAGACGTCGAAAGAAAAGACATGAGTTAAATAGTAGTGTTGCACCGATACCGATACCAGTATCGGACGGGGCCCCGATACTGCCCTAAAATGGTGGTATCGGTATCGGCGAGTACCAACAAATAGGGCACCGATACCATTTTGAGCCAAAAGTTTCTTCAACTATTGTCACCCATTCCTGGTAGGCAATAAAAAGTTCTACTGGATTCACTTTGTATTAGATTTTTTCCTGCTTCACAAAGGTAGGCAGCAGCTCGACAAAGCCATGATGGCAATTATTTTACATTATTATGGTATCGGTATCGGCCGATACTGCACAGCCAGGTATCGGGTATCGGTATCGGGGCCAAAAAATGGCATCGGCGCAACACTAATAAATAGGAGTCATCAGGGATTCCCTGCCTTGACAGGGACCATAATAGCTAATCAATAATTACATCTATGAGATGCTTAAATTAGTTAAATTTTAAACCATTCCTTGGCGCCTGGTAGAGGTCATTAAAGACAAAGGTAAATACGCTTGTTTAGTTACCTGGATACTTAGCTGCCCCTTCACCAGGGCAAGGCTCTATTGAGGTGATGCTGCATGTCTCGTGGAGCAAAATTACTAAAATTTAGACCTTGTGTTTGATAAGCTTTTAAATTCACAAACGATATTTTTGGACAAAGACTAAAATAAGAAATAGAACAAAAAAAATTTTTCAGGAGGGCATTTTTTTGTCCAGAGGGGATAAGGGCAGGTGCTCTAGCACCACCTAGTGTCTTCACGTCCCTGTGCATGTCCCAGGGTGATTGATGTTGCAAAATGAAGTGCAGGCCCAGAGTATCCTCTGTCAATCTGTTTGCACAGTATGATCATTTTAGGGCAGGGGTGTGATCTCTTGAACTTCAGCTAAGATAAGTCATAGGCACTCCAGGTATGTTACAATGATGGATTTGCTGGAAAGCCATCAAAGTATTTTTAGAAAACCTTTGGGGTAAACTGGGAATTAACCATAAGGGATGACAGAGGACTCTGGAAAGATTGTAAAAAGAAGAATCATTAAGCATCCTTTCCTCTGTATGCGTCGACCTTGTGAAAGTCACAGGAGAAAGCTACATGTGTGCTGTACTACTGGCAGTGGTGGTTTTTGCATTGATGGTGCCATAAATGCAGGAGGTAATCTTAAATTCTCAGGTGGGATTAAATGCAGTGCAGTCTCACATAAAGCACATAACCTCATCCCCCTACTGTCAGCATCATGTTTTCATGCATAGCAGTATGAGGAAAACTGACAGATGAGTTCCACTTAATTTTTTGAAAAATTTTTGATTTACTGACAGGATAGTTGAGTTGAAGTCATTGCCAGTGTAATCAAGAAAAACTAGTGCTAAGATAAAAGGTCTGCATTTAACCCATCCCCTTGGGGAGCAGTGGGCTGCCATTGTGAGGTGCCTGGGGAGCAGTGGGAGGTTAAGGGTCTTGCTCAGGGACCCAGAATGGCAATCTGTGGGAGTGGGGGATCAAACTCACAATCTCAGGATTCAAAGACCCTCGCTGACTTGTACATGTTATATCATGTTAAATCCAACATCTTAAGAAATTAAAATAATTTAGCTGATAGCTAAAGCACATATCAGCCCTTTTTTAATCACAATTAAGTATTATTAGTGGAAAGACTGTTATCATTAAGCTTCTAGTCAGTTCACAGATGGTAATAAAAGGATGTTTAATGGTGTATCAGTGATTAAAGTCTGTAAAATGTACTTCTACAAAAAACTTTTTTTTTTTGTCAACATACTGCAGCTAAATATATAATGGCACTCTTGCTGTTAAAGACAGTTTGTTCAGTAGTAAATCAACTGAGCCTATGGTAAGTTTTTCTTATCTAATCTTTGTATATAACAAAGACTTTTCCAAAAAAAAGGAAAAAATCCCCTTTTTATCCTTTATACTTTACCAACACAGCAGATGAAAGCTGACCTACCATATAAATCCCAGCCTTCAGTTATTGTAGTTCCAACAGATATCAGACAACTCAATTTTACAGGTGTCTTAAGGTGAGCTGCATATCGTGATTGTCTGTGGCATAGTTTTTAAGGGCACAGTCGCTTTCATTAACTAGGTCTGCTGCCTAATAAGGGACATCAAATTAATTAGTTTCAGATCAGTCGGAGGAAATGGAGCAGGAGTTTCTGTGTCTAGTCACTGGTGGAAAAGGGCTTTGTACTAATTTTAAGTCACAATGTGTGACTTTAGTTAAAAAGAAGACATCCTGTAATTCGCTAGCTAAAACACAGACACCTCTCTGGTTCTGATAATTGTTGTGCAAACACCAAATCATACTGCAGGGCTTTGTAGCAGATTTGATATGTGCATACAGTATTTGTTGCTTTGTAATTTCAGCAGAATAAATTTGAGAGATTTTACACATTGGTAAGATAATGCAATTTGTCTGTAAAGTCAAAATGTTGCTATTAGATTTGTCACATATTTGCCATTATTTTTTTCCTGTTTTAACAACTAACTCCAACCTTTTATTCAATGTGAGTGTATGTGTCTGTGGGGGAGGCTATATATTTATCACTTTAGACTTTTTTTTCTCGGAATATGCTAAATTGTGGGGACTTACAGGTGCATGTTGAGACAAACAACTGGCCCCCATGAGATCTTCTAGTATTGGGGTTTAGGCTTAGGACTAAGGTGTAAGTTGAGTTTATATTAGGGCAAAGGTCCTGGTCATGCCAAAAAAATGAATGTGAAACAAATGGGAAAATCCCTGTATAAATAGCATGAAAAATGTAACATGTGTGCGTATATTGCATTTGCTGCTGTATCAGGTTTATTTTGTGGTTCATTACAGACCTAGTCAGAAAAATAGTCCTTATGGGGACCTAAGGACTGTTTCATTAAGACAAAAATATATTTAAGTGCTACTCGGTAACACCTACAACAGCATTTTGTGTGCTGGAATCAGTGATGAAAGAAGACTGCATCTTGTCATATGCAAAATCTTATTCAGGCAGTAGCCAACAAGCTCTCTCCCGTCTGCAGTTAGTCCAAAAAGCAGAAGCTTGTCTTTAAATGAGAACTGGAGAACATCAGCACATTACACCAATTCTTGCATCTCTGTACTGTCTCCCTTTTTGTTTTAGAATTGATTTTAAGATTACATTGTTTGTGTTTAGAGCTCTGAATGGAATGGCTCCTCAATACATTACCGACCTCATCCTGATTTACTCTCCAGCACCTACTATGAGGTCTGAGGGCCATCTTCAACTAAGAGTGGCCAAGATGAGGCTTAAAACCAGAAGAGACACCCTTTTCTGTAGTTGACCCCAGATATTGGATTACTTTGCCCCTCTATATACTAACAGCCTACAGTCCAGGCATCCCCAAACTCGGTCCTCGAGGGCCGCTGTCCTTCAGGTTTTAGAGGTTTCCTAGCTGCAGCACAGCTGATTTTAATTGAAAGCTGATTGACAGGCTTTTGCTGTACTGCAATCATTATAATCAGCTGTGCTAAAGCAGGGAAACCTCTAAAACCTGCAGGACAGCGGCCCTTGAGGACCGACTTTCGGGATGCCTGGCCTACACAGTGGAGTGTTTTAAGTTTAGTCTTAAGACTAACTTTTACTCTTTGGCTTTTAACACCACACCATTGTGTGCTCCTCTGTGTCCTTTATTTGACTGCTTTTTTGTGTGTGTTGGTTCTTTGAGTTTGTTTTTATGTACAGAACATTGGAAACATTTTTGTCTTTAAATGTGCTTTATAAATAAAGTGGATTGGATTGTATTGACTTCCTCTGTCTCCATCAGGACATCATCTCCGTCCATCTCACCATACCCTCTGTTTTCCCTATCATCATTGAGGGCGGAACTTTCAACCACCATTCCACCAGACATTAGAGCATCCCATTTATACCGTATCAATCCTAGATACAATATGAATGGGAGATCTGAAACTCACCTGTTCAAGATAACATGCTCTCACATTTAACATGTAACCACATTGTCCCAACTTATTCTGTGTATGTTTTTATCCTATTTTTTGTAATGCTTTGTTTGGAAAAGGATCTTGAAAGTTCTGAAAGCCCCATATCAATTACTCAATTCTAAACTGGTAACTGAAAGCAAACTGTAAAGTCACGCTGCCACAAGAGGGAGTTAGACTTTAGCAGCCTACAGGAAGGCAACATGTGTTTGAGCAAATTTGTTCAAAAATATCGTATACTCTTTAAAATTCGTATTTCATCTGTTTGAAACATCCTATACTTCAAATTAACAGTCTCAGAAATGCTACTATTAAAGAAGGGTTCTAAGTTCATGACAAGGAATATCACAGAGACGGGTGTTTTTTTAAAATTTGTTTTAGTAATGCTAAACCATGTCAGTAACAATGTAAACTCTGGAATCATTTGATGATTTGGCTTAAATTATAGGGAAATCATGTTAAACTTCAGACTTATGTAACACCAGCAGCTATAGCAAACACAGTAGGACATCATCCCAGGGTCTAATAATTGATCATCCCTAATGACCGAATGTGTCTTCAGGGCTTCTGTATAGCTACAGTTGAATTGATAAATAATTTAACAATCTTTTACATAGCAGTTTACCTCCTAAATATGGAGGAAATAACTAAATATCCTATGATGTGGCATACTTCAACAAGAACTACATTACTGAACTACAGATGTCTTTATAAAGGAGTAAATGGCATATGCACTACTTATTTAGACTGTTTGTTGTTGTCTTTGTTGTATAATTTGGAGTATTTTACCTAACTTTCAGTGCTATAGAGAAAACAGCTCTGTACTTTTAGGCTGTTTTCAACATATTTTTGTAGATATAATCTAAATTTAAATTAATGAAGAACATAGAACAAAAAAATTTATTTGAGTTTTTTTTTTTTTTTTAAGTTTTACAAACTCAGGGATTGGAAATTGAAAGTAAAATCTATTTCATGTGCCTTTATTTGTACCAGTTTGTGTTGACAAAAGATTGCATTAGCTGTGGAAAGTGTAAATTGCCCTTTCCACGTAGTGAAACCAAATAGTGACACTGAAAATAAAATCCATCTGTCCTTGAATTGCATAAAATGTCCATCCTTTATGTAAAGCCACAGTTTTCCGATATGTTTAAAGAAGCCTTCAGTCAGAAGAACAGAGAAAATAAATTATAGGATGGCACTGTGAAAATCTTGGTTTAACATATGGGACAAAACTAAAAGATGAGACCTCAGTTAGGAAATTGACATAATTAAAAGAGCTGCAATGCTGGTTGTGTTCTTGTTTTGACAATAGTTTTCTGTATTTTCCATGTTTTCTCACAAAGCCTTGTAAGATGTGCTATAGTCTGATGAAATCACACCACAAACATCAACCTTTGGCACAATAGCAGCACTGCCGATCAACAGCAGTATCCTCAATCAATATGATAGCAGCCGGACATAATAAAGAATTATTTTTCTTTACATTCATACACTCAGTTGTCTACAAAAAAGCCTAATATAAAGATGGATTTCCTCATATAATCATTAGCGTTAGTCAAAGCAAGCAGTAAAATCTAACAAATAAATGGCTTCAAGCAGAAGAAAATCCAAGTTCTCACAGGTCACCTGAAGATGCCAGTTTTTAAGACCTTTTTCAAAATTTTACAAATTTTAGCACAAATGTGCAACATAAGTTTAAGTCCCTACATTTATTTCAGCTTAATTGTTTAGGATAAATGCCTGGAAAAGGTACTTGCGTGTTGAAAAGGTTTTGAAATGATTTTTCATGATCTCTTTTTTTCAGTTTTCCAAAGCCTGGCATTTTACTGTGAGTGCATTTGGCTTTGAGACAAAAAAAAGAAGAAAAGAAAAGAAAAGAAAAAAGCAAGTGAAAAAAGGAAATCACTGAAAGTAAAACAAAGGAAAATAAAATTGTATAAATTGGATGCAACATTTAAAGTAGTTTCAGTTAGCAACAAAAGGGAAACAAATTTGTGTAAGAAAATACAGTCGAAGAAAAGGCTATCGAGGGAAACTTGTCCAATCATGGTCAGAGTACGGGTGTGAAAATATTTATACGTTAAGGGAAAAATAAAAATTGATTCTCAAAAGGGGATGGCAAAGAGTAACAAACTGGAAATTAATCATGCACACTTAACATATCAAAAGAAATAATGGGTTCTCTGCCTCTGACTCTCATGCTGAGCATCTCCTCCTCTCCTCCATGGCAACCACTGTGAGTCTTTAATAAGCTCATCTACATAAACAATCTCCAAGGATGCTTTTTGACATTTTTAATGTATTCTGATATCCATTAAAGAAGAGACAGCATTTCCAGGAACCCCCCTCCCCTCCTAAATGGTTCTGTCAACACAAATGTACAAGACTCTAAACAAGACTGTCCATTTGTAGACAAACATGTGTATAGAAGTAAACAGTTGCTAAGGCAGGAAAGGAACAACTGACAACTGAAGGAAAGCACTGAGCCCTTTTCTTGGATAGACACCATTCACCCATTTGAAATAACTTATCTAAGGGATTCTATTACTGCAAGTGACCACAAATTTGATAAGGGTGTTTGAGGCTATCCTTCTAAATTTATTTTATTTAATTGACTTGCTTTGCAAATTTTAAGTTCATATCAGCCACCAGTTTGGAAACTGTACATCAGCACATCATATGGGCAACATATTGACACAACCGTAGATGTATTTTAAATATTTTGATCCGTTTAGAACTACCAATTAGCTAAGCTTTATTTGGGAGCTTATTCATTATCATACATCCACTTCTCAATTTAACAAGAGAAAATTAAATTCAGAACCATGGTAGAGCACAAAAAGTAGTCAGTTTATCGGTATGTGTGTTGCCATGTACACTCACCGGCCACTTTATTAGGTACCCCATGCTAGTAACGGGTTGGACCCCCTTTTGCCTTCAGAACTGCCTCAATTCTTGGTGGCATAGATTCAACAAGGTGCTGGAAGCATTCCTCAGGGAGTTTGGTCCATATTGACATGATGGCATCACACAGTTGCCGCAGATTTGTCGGCTGCACATCCATGATGCGAATCTCCCGTTCCACCACATCCCAAAGATGCTCTATTGGATTGAGATCTGGTGACTGTGGAGGCCATTTGAGTACAGTGAACTCATTGTCATGTTCAAGAAACCAGTCTGAGATTCCAGCTTTATGACATGGCGCATTATCCTGCTGAAAGTAGCCATCAGAAGTTGGGTACATTGTGGTCATAAAGGGATGGACATGGTCAGCAACAATACTCAGGTAGGCTGTGGCGTTGCAACGATGCTCAATTGGTACCAAGGGGCCCAAAGAGTGCCAAGAAAATATTCCCCACACCATGACACCACCACCACCAGCCTGAACCGTTGATACAAGGCAGGATGGATCCATGCTTTCATGTTGTAGACGCCAAATTCTGACCCTACCATCCGAATGTCGCAGCAGAAATCGAGACTCATCAGACCAGGCAACGTTTTTCCAATCTTCTATTGTCCAATTTCGATGAGCTTGTGCAAATTGTAGCCTCAGTTTCCTGTTCTTAGCTGAAAGGAGTGGCACCCGGTGTGGTCTTCTGCTGCTGTAGCCCATCTGCCTCAAAGTTCGACGTACTGTGCGTCCAGAGATGCTCTTCTGCCCACCTTGGTTGTAATGGGTGGTTATTTGAGTCACTGTTGCCCTTCTATCAGCTCGAACCAGTCTGGCCATTCTCCTCTGACCTCTGGCATCAACAAGGCATTTCCACCCACAGAACTGCCGCTCACTGGATGTTTTTTTTTTCCGGACCATTCTCTGGAAACCCTAGAGATGGTTGTGCGTGAAAATCCCAGTAGATCAGCAGTTTCTGAAATACTCAGACCAGCCCTTCTGGCACCAACAATCATGCCACGTTCAAAATCACTCAAATCACCTTTCTTCCCCATACTGATGTTTGAACTGCAGGAGATTGTCTTGACTATGTCTACATGCCTAAATGCACTGAGTTGCCGCCATGTGATTGGCTGCTTAGAAATTAAGTGTTAACGAGCAGTTGGACAGGTGTACCTAATAAAGTGGCCGGTGAGTGTATTTGTTATCTTGTGGGGACTATTTCCCAAAAATCTGCCACATTTTGGGGACCTATAGGTAATTTTGGTCACCAATGACTAGTTCCCATGAGGAAATGTTTTCTTCTTGGGGTGAGGGTTAAGTTTTTCAATAAGGTGTGAATTGAGTTAGGTTAGGATTATGGTTAGGTATGTGTTGGTAATGGTTAAGGTTAGGGGTAGAGTAAGGGTCTAAGCAAGGCCATACCGTAGTAACGAGTCGGAATTGAATGTCAATGAGACCAGATACAGAAGCATAGTGTGACACAACATATGGGGTGTCACAATCATAGCTTTGTTTAGGTCTGTTGACGTGAGCTCAAGACTGACTGTGCCAAAGGGAATGCTGGGGCTAGGTTGTCTCAGATCTTTGTGGCATATGGCCCGAGTAGAGTGGGAGAGTGGGATTGCAATACAAGTCTTTGAACAACTATCACTATACAATTGTTATACAGTAGGTACAGAATAGTTATATCTCTTTTGCGATTATATTTGAGGCACAAGCCTTGATAAAATTCCCTCAGTTGCCATCAAACTCCAGCTTTGAGTTAATTTAGAAACCAAAGAGTGATCAGACCACCATTTAAAACAACTACGGTACTTTCATTAATTTTGGACGGAACTATTCACATACTAGTATCATATTAAACTGCACTGTTTGGCTCCAAGTACATTTCTCCTCTGAGCACCGAGCAGCCGGCTTGCTTGGACTCGCAATACATCATGGGATATCCAAGGCTACGTAGGATACACCGGACCTGTCCTTCAAAACGGGCAAAAAGAAGGCTGCATTTGTCGGCTGCATAACGAGGAGTCTTCCAATCCGAAAAGGCCTCGGTGCCGCGCTATGACGTAATCGGCTAACAGATCTTGCCTTCGGAGGATGCAGCTCGTGAATTTGAACTCAGCAAGAGGCTCCAATTAATGGCCTGCATCCTTTCGAAGAGCCTCACCCACATAGACAGATCCTTTGAAGGCATCAGAAACAATTCAGGATGGAAATGATGAGATGTAAATTAGTACAGTCTAGCCTTCAGCCGCTCTCCCCCTTTCTCACTTCAGTGTAACTTCAGTTCCATAGAAACCATGACAGCATAAAGCTGGTGCTCTGTTCGAAAACCTAGGACGCGTCCTTAGAAGGCCAGATTCGAAGGACGATGACGTCATAGCGTGGCGCCGAGGTCTGGTCGGATTCCAAGAGTCCTCGTTTTGCGGCCTTAAAATGCGTCCTTCTTTTTGCCCGATTTGAAGGACGGGTCCGATGTATCCTCGGTATTCTTGGTTTACCCAGGATTCATTGAGAGACCAAGCAAGCCGTGATTTGCACCGTGATCAGAGGAAAGGGTACTTGGCGCCGAACAGTGGTGAAAATTGGAAGTTCAGTTTAATATAATACAGGTATGTGAATAGTTCCGTCTGAAATGAATGAAAATAGTTGTTTTAATGGTTATAGAGTCAGATATGTGGCGGTAATGTTTGATTTATCTAAAGGTTTTTATCTGTTACTGCGTAAATGGGTTTGGCTGTAATTTAAGGACAGATTCTAATAGATATGCAGAGTGGAAACTATAAATCTGATAGGAGTTTAATTTTTTTATTGCTGTTTTGCACAATATGCTTAGTTAAGTATTTTTTGTTATTGAATATTAGAGATTTTGCAGATATATTTTTATACATACATTGTTTAGATTTACTTATATATTTCTACCCCTTTTATGGATTAGAAAATCCCTTTATTGTCCCACAATGGGCAAATTTACTGCAGCAGAAAGATTATTGAAAATGGTCACACAAATGTGGACCTTAGAAAAATGTCTAAGAATAACATAATAGGGAAGAGTTAGAAGATAAACAATAAAATACCGTAAAGTGTTTTAACAATATAAAACTGGAGAATAAATAACCAATATGCAGCTATGGACATTTTTACAGTAATGGATATTTGAAAATAGCAGCAACATCAGAGATGTGCAGAATGACAGCAGCAGGTTATTTAACTGACTAAGGTTTCTATCATTACATTTGCTTTTATTTGTTCCTGCTCCCGGTGGTTGGCTCCTTTATTCCACTTTGGATTCTTGTGAGTGTAGTCTTTGTTCAGTTTACAATAAAAAATAAATAAATAAATAAACAAACAGTTTTGAAAACTTTGGTATTCATTCTTTTCCTGCTTTGTGTGTCAACTTTCACGGTTGCTAAGCAACAGAGCATACGGCGGTAGACCCGCCGAAGGGTAGACCTGTTCAAATTTACAGCCAAAACACTTCCGGTCTCCTTATTTTCACGGACTTCGAAGGATCCAGTCTAGGTAGACCGCGTCCTTGGAGGATGCAGCCGAGGTTTTCGAACAGAGCCATAATCCTATGAAGCCAAGTACTGAGATGCAATCAGTCTACAAATGCTTCCACTGAAGGATGCAGCCCCTGAAATGGGACCCTTATGCTGCGTTCACACCGGGGGCAGCTGGCGCGACAGAAGCAGCGAGTTTACATGCAAAGTCAATGGTTGACGCGCGTCAAGGCGCAGCAAAAGGTCCCGCGGCGCGTTTCGAGCAGCAAGCGCAGCGCGTCTGAGCAGCTGAAGCAGCGCGTCGGGCGCGTTTTGGCATCTGACGCGCGTGACGCGCCGCAAACGCGTTGCTGCTCGAGATGGAAAAATTGAATTTTTGCTGCTCGACGCGCCGCGTCAACCAATCAGAGAAGCTGATCTGGGAGCTGGCTGGGAGAGAGACACAGCGCTGATGACACAGACCGCTCTGATTACTCCTCTTAAACAGTTTATTAACGCATAATTAACTTAAAATATATACATCTGCCGGCAGAATATGTTCGCTTTTATTATTGTGGTGCCTGCAGATCGGATTATTTAGATGAAAAACACCTACCAGCCGCCGCGGTAAACCGTGAGGAGGTGACCCGCCAGAGGCTGCTGATGAATGGATTCCTTCTGTCGGCGCACCGCCGGTATGTGGGGGTCTGAGCGGCTCCGACAGAAATAATATTGGGAGGCAGGATCGTAATCTGGATGAACTGACTGCACTGATGAAGTTTTCAGGTGTATTTTCTCACTTAAAAACATATTAAAACTACTTTATTCCCACTGATCACAGCAAATATAGCTGCAAGGCAGAGAAAGGATAGTGAAGCTCCGCCCAACGCGCGTCAGAGCCACTTTTGGACCGCGCAGGCAGAGCAGCAAAGCTGCTTCAGCCGCGCGTCAGAACTAACTGGTACAAGCAGCAAAAATGAAGCAGCAGACGCGATTTTGCTGTTTTTGCTGCCCCCGGTGTGAACGCAGCATTAATCTACACAGCACTGAAGATGGTATCCACACAGAAAAGACTGAGCAATAAGATGAAACCACGTATAACCTGTAGCTTCTGGTCATGGTCCATCCCTCTGATCTGAAAAGGGGTAGATAAAGGAGTGGGTGTGTTAGGTTCAGAAATATTTTGCTAGAACTCTGTTGATTGTGCATCTGTTGCAGAAGTGTATGATGGGCCACAAGTTTTTAAAGCTGTGCTTGCCATTTACTGAAGCTGGCGATGTATCAGAGTTATGGCAGAGGGCAGTGTGATGAATATAATTATTTTTATTTAAATGTATAACTTTATTATGTTTACCATATTGTTTTTGATTCTTTGTTTAATTATATGATTTGGCATTGGTTAACTGTTGGTTAACTAATTTAGCCAGATTTTGCTTTAATCTACCGTATTTTCACGACCATAAGGCGCACCGGACTAAAAGGCGCACTCTCAGTTATGTGTCCCATTTCTGTATTTAACGCACACATAAGGCGCACCGGACTATAGGGCGCGTTTTTTATATACAGGTACAAGTCCTCTACTACCTTTAAATACCTCTACTGCGTATTTAAAAATACAGCGGGGGCAAAACTGAGTATGACTGTGCTTTATTCATGTATTTATTACAAAGTATTAATCAAACCTGGCAGCTGGCCGTGAGACAGAGACATCGCAGATGACACAGCGCTGTGGTCACTCCTAAATT
The DNA here is from genome assembly GCF_016077235.1 of Cyprinodon tularosa. Classification (NCBI taxonomy): domain Eukaryota; kingdom Metazoa; phylum Chordata; class Actinopteri; order Cyprinodontiformes; family Cyprinodontidae; genus Cyprinodon; species Cyprinodon tularosa. The sequence goes on along the minus strand of NW_024039478.1, from coordinate 533,960 downwards.
AACTTAAAATCCTGAAACCTGCTGACGGAATATGTTCGCTTTTATTGCCGGTATCCTGGTGCCTGCAGCTAAAATTATTTAGATGAAAAACACCTGCCAGCAGCCGCGGTGAACCCCAGGCTGCCCAGCCTACAGGCTGCTGATGAAGAGATTTCTGCTGTCAGCGCACCGCTGGTATGTGGGGGTCTGAGCGCCTCCGACAGAAATAGATAATCTGGATGAACTGACTGCAATTATTAAGTTTTCAGGTGGACTTTCTCACTTAAAAACATATTAAAACTACTTTATTCCCACTGATCACAGCAAATATAGCTGCAAGATTTAGATTATTTAGATGAAAAAACACCTGCCAGCCACCGCGATGAAGAGGAGGAGACGCGCCGGGGATGCTGTTGAATTAAGTTTTCAGGGAGAAAAATACAGCGGGAGCAAAACTGAGTATGATTGTGCTTTATTCATGTATTTATTACAAAGTATTAATCAAACCCATCAAAGTCATCATCCTCTGTTTCTGAATAAAACAGCTGCGCTAAATTAGACATGCCAGTTTCCCCTTCTTCGCTGTCAGTCACTTTCCGTGCAGCGCGGCTCCTCAGAAATAATGCCGGCTTTTGCGAAAGCTTGAACAACAGAGCCAGCAGACACTTTAGTCCAAGCATCTACAATCCATCCGCAAACTGTGGCGTAATCTGCCCGGCGCTGCCTTCTTATCCTGAAACTGTGCTCTCCGTCGGTCATCCATCGCTCCCACGCCGCTCGCAGCCTTACTTCGAACGGCTGCTTCACACCGATGTCGAGCGGTTGAAGCTCCTTTGTCAGACCCCCGAGATAACGGCGAGCACAGCGTTCATTTGATTCACCTTTTTTTCACATCTGCTGTGAGATGGGCACGCAGCGATGGTGATGCGTGGAAAAAACCACCTAGTCTTCTCACATACACCTGCCTCAGCCACGCATCCATCCAGCCTTTTCCATTTGCGTTAATATCATATGTCATCAGAGCGCTGTCTGTCTCGCTGGCAGCTCCCAGATCAGCTTCTCTGATTGGTTGATGCGGCGCGTCCAGCAGCAAAACTTCAATTTTTCCATCTCGAGCAGCAGAAGCGCGGCGCTTCAGATGCTTAAACGCTCCCGACGTGCTGCACCAAAATGCGCTGCGGGACCTTTTGCTGCACCTATATGCGCGTCAACCATTGACTTTGCATGTAAACTCGCTGCTTCTGCTGCACCTGCTGGGTCCGGTTCACACCGATGTCGAGCAGCGTTAATTTGTTTCCCCATGTTTTTCACATCAGCTGTGAGATGGGCACGCATGGAGTTACATATTAACAGCGATGGTGAGGGGTGGAAAAAAAACACCTGGTCTCCTTACATTCAGCCACTCTTTCATCATCTCCTCAATGAGGTGGTCTCAAAAGTCGCAGTTACAACACACATAAGGCGCACCGCACCATAGGGCGCACCGCACATTTTGAGGGAAAAAAAAGACGTTTAAGTGCGCCTTATAGTCGTGAAAATACGGTAATACTTTTCTTTTAAGATGCCAGTTCCTGGAAGGCTGCCATGGGGGCTTGGCTGGGCCATTGAAGCAAGAGTCCCAGCTGAAAAGAATCTCAGTGGCACTGAGACTTAATTGGACTCTTCCAGTTTTTTTCCATTTTGTTAGGTTTTTGTTGTAATTAAAGTTGGAGAGTTTAATTACATTGTTTTCTTTTAGGTTGCTGATTTTGTATTGTATAGATTAGCTTTGTCATTTTGTTGTAGTTTTGTTTAGGTAAATGCAGTGCTCAAGTTAAGGGGGGATGGCATCCCCTTTCTTAAAATAATCTTAAAAATCATCCCCCTTCTTAAACTACCATCCCCCCATACCATCCCCTGTGATATTTTATTACCAAATGTTTAAAATTTCTACTATATATTAACAGTGATAGCAATATTGCCCTTTCAACATTTGGCGGGCTGTCAGCTTACAAGTAGCCTGAGCAAAATAAATAAAATCAAAGAAGTGGCCTACCATGACTATGATGATAGCCATGCCAGTCCAGGGACTGACTACAGTTCTACTGTAAGGTGCCTCGGTCAAGGTCAATGACCGGTGGACCTGACAGTAATGACCATACCATGCATATTGCTTTAGGTTAATAGACTATATCAATTAGGCTATGCTTCAAAAAAAAAAAAATTCCACCATCCCTCTTTTTTTTTTTTTTGCAACTAGACTACTAGGTAAATGTATGCAATGTTCCCTCTTGTGTCAAAATGGCCTGATCAGTTAGTATATTTCTTCCCCTTGTTCAGGCTGTGCTCTTACTGAAGGCCTTAATACTTGTGAACAGCATTCCTATAATGCATGTGTCCTGCATACGCAGTAGAGGACGCAATGACGTCACAAGCAAGCATGCTCTGTGTTTGTGGAAGTAAACATGGATGGTAGTGCTGGAGCGCTGCATCCTTCCCAAACGTAAAAACTCAATATTTTCAAGATGGTAAAAAAAAAAAAAACATGTCTCTCTGCCTTTTTGTCCGCCATGGTTTTTGTTTTTGTTCCTGCTTCTGCGTAACAAGACGCAGAATAGTGACCTTTGATGAATATCAATAATGTTCAGGTCGGATGAATGCAACCTGGTTGTTTACAAACAGGCCGCATTTCAAAAGATCAGATTCGTATCGAGTTCAGGACCGCATAGCCAAGTGATCTGGGTCGCATTGGAAAAAATTGGATTCGTGAGGTTCAGACTGCCATGAAAAAATCAGATACAGGTCCCATATGGGCAAAAAAATGGGATTCGGGTTACTTCAGGCTGCAGTGTGAGCATAGCCTAAGTAACATCAACTAATACTTCAGGTCCACGTGTTAAGTTTGTTTTTTGTTGATCTCATTTTCTTTTTGGCCCAGATTTATGTTTAGAGTTCCGATTTTTGTAGTAAAAAAATCCGTTGTTATTTTTTTCCACAAACTTCCCAGTGCATCTCTTTTTTTTTGCATTGCTGCTTGTTGCTTATTTTCCTGGATTTATTTTGTGTCGGAAGTTCCAGCACTGTTCTGCGGATGTGACATCAATTGCGTCCATGTTGAATGGGTCCAACCTAGCAAACAATCAAAGCTTTACAATGATGCATTTTGTGGATACACAGAAGCAGCATCCAGCTCAAAAAGTAAAACAAAAAAGAATGTGTTAATCATGAGCGTGAGCTACAAGATCGAGCAGAATAATGCTGCAGTTCTTTGGCCCAAGGGGCCAGTATCTTTGGAAGGCATCTTTAACAGAGGAAAGCTAACTGGCATGCAACACAAACAAGATATTTTAATGTAATTCAAAATACTTTGAGCATCAATTTAGGACATCCTGATGTTCGTCATTTTACTCCTGTAAAATAACTTTAGAACAACAAATTGAAGAAAATAAGGTGGACTAAGGTTGACTTAATAAAAAAACATTAATTGTAGTTGTTAATGTTGTAAAAAGAATGCTACTTTTTTAACTCAAAAGCTTTAGCAAGTTTATCTGAGGAAAACATTTAGTAGGTGCCTCTTTTCAACATCCAGGATCTCTTGCTTAATTAGTGTTTTAATCATTGTATTATAATTTAAAAAAAATTTAAAGTAGAACTCAGGTTGTATTTATATATATACATGATAGTCGTCTTAATATAGGCAGATCTCTTCTTAAGCTTGTTATGATCTGAAAGTAGATCTATCTATTAGTAAGGATGTGCAAAATAATCGTCATATCAATGCATCGCGATTCTAATTTTTGTGATCTACTGCATCGATTCTTGAAGGCAAGAATCGATTATTAAAAAAAATTAATAAATTAACAAATAAAATACATTAATGGTTGTCGCACATCAGCCAAACCAAGTGGAATACAACTTCCAGTCCAGCAGATGTCGCTGCAGATGTGTTGACGCCGGCTGCCTTGTGTCACAAGCATTTCCGGCCGTGGGATACTGCGACGAGTCATATGAAATAAAATATGGAGGACACTATGAAAATTTGCCCCGCGGCTCCATCACTTTTCAAGTCAGATGCTTGAATGCATTTTGGCTTTAATAACAAAGAAGGTAAAAATTAAATTGATATGATGCACGTAATTTGAATGTTTTTGTTTCATTGGTTTTAAGGACCACTGAGGCCATGTAAACGGCATTGATTATCCTTATTTTGTTATTTTAAGTTTGATGAATCCTAAGATCTTTTTGTCAGTGTGTCCTCACCAGTAATAGTAATATTTGTGTCCAGTATTTGTTTTCATGGCAACACCTCCAAAAGTCGTTTCAATAAATACAGCTATGTAGGAATTCAGTTGCTTTCAGTTATGTATCAATTGAAGACACGATCCAGATCATACCCAGCCAGTCAGCCACTGGTAATGACTGTATCTTTTTCTTACAGTGTTCAGTGAAAATATCGCAATGCATCGCAATATTTCAAGTATCATGATGCATCGTGATAGAATCGCATCGTGGCATGTGAATCGTGATTCGAATCGAATCATGACTTCTCTGCCAATACCCACCCCTATCTATTAGATGTTCTTTGCAGAAAGTTTGCAATTAATTCCACGCATCCACGCAACAAGAATTTAAAATATTTTCCACTTAAGAACCTAAATATGTTTTATATATATGAAGGAAAAAATCTCATACTCATCATCTTCCTCTCATCTGGCACCAGGTCACCATGGCAGCAGTCTCAGCAGAGATGCCCAGAATTCCCTCCAGCATGTGCTAGGTTGTCCCCTGAGCCACCTCTCAGGGGAACATTCCTGGAACGTCTCCTGGGGTGGACTCCAGGGGTTCATCTGAAACAGATGTCCAAGCCACCTCAACTGACTTCTCCCAGTGTGGAGGAGAAGCAGCTCTACTCTGAACCTCTCCCAGATGGACAAGCTCCTCACTCTATCTGTAAAGGAGTACCCTCCTACCATGTGGAGGAAACAAAATTTCAGCCGCCTGTATCAATGATCTTGTTCTTTTGGTCACGATCCAAACGTCATGACTTTAGGTGATGAAAAATCATTTATAAAATATATTTTGCAAAAGAAATCTATGCAACAGGCTACATTGATCTACCAGGATAACATTGCAAAATGCAAAATTAATGTAACATTTCTGTACCCTTTCAAGCCCCCACTCCATTTCAATCATGGTGTCCTTGGGTAGGACCCTTCACTTACTATGTAAGTCATCATTTGCTCATTCTGGGGTTTCTAAGAATCATGGCATCAAGCCTTATGCCCTCACTTCCTTCTTTTAACACGTTGATGGCTTTGCAGATAGACTGACAAACTGATAAGATGTGCAAAGCTTTTAGTAGTGATGCAGATATATTAATGACAGCTTTGTAACAAACACAAGCCATGTTTCAGCTTTGATTTTACTTTAATCCCCTTTTTGCCAGGACCGCCAACGGAGAGTGTGAACAGTGATGAGAGCTCTCCAGTTTCACAACAAGTTGAATGATTAGGCCTTTGTAAAGCTGGAGCTGACACATAATGTCCAATGCAGACGTGTTCCCATTACTGTCACCGACTTACCAACGCATGAATTTATTACTGTGGAAGCGGGGAAAGACGAGGCAGCAAACAAATTGCTCCAATATTTTTTTTCTCTGTCTTTCTGTCCAAGTGAGGATGAGAGAAAAGCCATTTTGGCAAAGACATAAGCGATGCAGTGTTGATATGAATGACAGTTGGTTAATTAAATTGTCACCAGGCTGCAATTTCTTTAAACACAGCTTGAGTTTGACTGTGCATGTGTATCCGAGTTGTTGGAAGAAAACTGAGATCTTGTACCAAATGTAAGCCATGGTGTGGGCTGTTATGCATAGTCAATTTAAAAATGCACACAGACAATTGACTCTCTGTATGATCTATATTTATAAGAGAATTGTTCAGAACTGTGTAAATATTCATATGCTTTTTAGGTTTGTGCTACTCTTTTGCGTGCTATATTACATGATTTGTCATTTTTAGCTTCTTTTATTAAAACAAAATAGCTCAACTGATTACATCATAGCTTCTTAGATTTTAATATATGTTAATTCACATTATTCAAACTAAATGGAAGCACACTTATTTTGGGTAGTAACTCCTCAAAAATTCTTCTTCCTTGTACAGTATTATGAAGAAAAGAAAAAAAAATCGGAAAAAAATGATGGATCCCCAGAAAATCTCTGTATTAATTGGATATGATTACGAAATGTCTTAACATGTTGCTCTGATATGTACAAACTGTTACAGGATATTAAAGTATTACTGACAAAGATTAGGAAAAATGTCATGTGGACAGAATAAAATGAAATCAACATCTGTGGCCATAATGGCAGTTATAGTTTGAAGAGAAGGGGAAGTTTACAGTTCTGAGAACATAACCCCATCTTTACAGTGGCGGCAGTATTATGTGTGGGTATTTAATTGCGGAACGAATAGTAGTCTTCCCAAAATACATTCTTTAATTCACTGAACCGACATCCCAACACATCAGCTATGAAGATGATGTTTGGGTACAAACAGCTTTTCAGTCATACCATAAAAATTGTAACAAAGTGACTTAAATACCACAAATTCTGTGTTTTGAAGTGACCATAACAAAGATCTGATCTCCATTCCACCATTCCACAAAACCCTTCGAGCTAAAAATGGACTTATGTAGGAAAATTTACTTGCAAAACAGTTACATCAGAAAACCTGCCAACTTCTGGAAGCAAAACATCCAGTTTGATTAAATATATCAAATAATAAAAAATATGTAAAGAAGTGAACTCAATATTAACAAGAAAAAGTTTTTTCCTCCTGTCGTCATTTAGAAAATTTAAATATCTTTGGTTTCTGAAAAACAGGAAAAATATAACCTGAATTTTGTCATTTAGTTAAGGAGAATGTTTGGTTTTTAACTAAAACAATACAAATGCTATTATTCCATTCATTTCCTACAAAAACTCAGTTTTCAGGATTTGAAAATTCTGTAACACTAAAATAATTTAAAATACATTTTAAAGATTAACGCTTGAGAATAAGTATTATGGACCAAAAAATAGAATTTATCCTAATTTAATCATTAAGTATTGCAACATAGAGCTTTCCTTTCCTAAATTGTACTTAACTATACATATTTTTATGTTAAGTCATTAAAACACAAGCTACCTAAGTCAAACTACATCAACTACATAAGTCAAACTATACATCAAGCTTATTAATTAGTTTACACAGTGGAAGGGCTAATTATTAGAATTTTGCTTACACTTCAATGAAAAAAAAAAAGATTTCGCAAAGCATTAATGGTTTGGGTTATTTTTCTTCTGGCTTAAGTTGCAAAAGAAAACAGTGATACAGTAAGTGATAATTAGAAAGGAGAATTTGAACCTCTGCAATGATGAGAAAAGAACAGGTGGAAGTTAAGACCCAATGGCTAATTAGAGCCTCCGCATGGCTTCTGGGTTGCTACATTTTAATTACAGATTGGTTGAGCGTGGTAAAACAGCAAAGTTACCTCCAGCCTCCATTCGCCCCCATCACCATTTAATATAATCTAACGCCTCCACTTGAAAACACACACATCCACCGAAAGCCCCCAAAGAAAAACAGCTGCCTCCCGGCTCACACCAATGCACCACCAGCTGAGACATTTGCCTTAAATATGATGCAGCTAATTAGATGGTCAAATGGGTTCATTCATATTCTCACACTTGGTAATGATTGCGGGTTCTGACCTTGCAATATTAATGTTATGAACTGCAAATGAAAGTGTCACTGGCCTTGTTTTTTAGATCTCATTTCAAGAAGAGGTGAGTTATGAGAGCATGTTTTCCTGTAAATAGCCATTATTTGTTTATTGGAAAAGAATAAAGGCTTTAGGGTGCTGAACAGATGCTGTATGTCTTCTAACAATGTGTTGTCATCCAGAGAGACGCATGGTTGTCTTACAGCAATCTGTAAAAAAGGCCAATGTTTTACTGGTAGCTGTGAAACCCTCAATAACTGTGTGTTTGTCATTATGACCAAAGGGGGGTGTGTAGTGATGGTGGTGAGGGCTTCATCACTTGTCTTTTCCACTACACTTATGAGTCTCCATGACAACTGAGCCACCTCACAGCAGCTCATAGTTTTTGGCAAAGACACAGAAGTGAAACTATCTTATCACAACGCACCAGGATGCTCATCGCATCCCTCCACCTTCTCCACAGGACGAGCCCAGCACAGTTTCATCGCTTGACAATGTGTCTGTGTCTCTTTCTTTCTGCGTGGGCTTGGATGACACAGGAAATGGGAAACTTGGAAATAGCAGAGAAAATGTGAAGAGAAAAGCAAACAAAACAAAAGGCAACAAAGCCATTGTTCCAGCACTACCAGATTTTCAACAGGCTGTAAAACTGTAACTATTACCAGATTTTTAAACACATCTAAAAAAAAAAAAAAACATAATATTATGCAAATCGATTAATCAGGCGATTGTTTTTCCAATTAATCGATTAATGATCGGATAGGTTCCTTTAAGATGATTTTTTTTTTTTTTTATGAAATTAAACCAGGTGAAACTAAAACGTTTCCACTTGAGGAGTTCTGGATAGAGCATATTGAAAGACAAAAAAGTTTTTTTTAATCTTAAATACAAAATGTTCATACATTTTCTTTTTTTTACAATTTTGATGTAATTACTGCTCTAAGAGGGTTGCTCTGTCAGCTAAAGGCATGTTTAGAGTCTCTATCCTCCAGTTAACAATTAATCAGTTAATAAATTAGTTGATGATTATTTAAATAATCGATTAATCATGATTAATTTGGTTAACAGTTTCAGCCCTAAACCAACATACAAAAAAACATTTCACTGATCATTTACCTATTCCTAAACTTTAATTGCACAGAAGTCATATATGTATTGGGAATGTTTAAGGAATCTGGAGTATTGCAGCCTCATTACAACAAAAGAACAACCCTCAAGACATCCATGCACATCCGTAATAGGAATAGTGATAGATCTAGCTGCCCGGTATATGTTTCTGTGCTTGTGGGCAGTGTGGGAGGCTTGCATCTAATGTCTTCTAATTCATCTGGCCCATGTTTGGCCAGGGTGAATGTGGGGGTTTGCCTGATGGACACTGTGGTTGGGTAGACCCTCTTGTGCTGTCAGACAGGGAGGGTCACCCCACCTTTAAACTTTTGTGACTCTGTGTTGCATGGATGACTAAAGTCTGCATATTGCTTGTGGATTCACTAGTCTTCCAGGACAATGGGGTCTGTATTATGAAGGTCTGTGTGATCCTAGAGACTAGACATAGGTGTGACGAAGCGGTTACTGTGGTTGCTGTCTTGTGGCATTATTTTGAGACATGACCAGCAACTGGATGCTTGGAGCAGGTGATTGCACTGAGTGAAGGTTATGGGTGAGTCAGGAGGATAACAACGGACTGACCAATAATTCCTCTTCTATTTCCACACCGTGATCTGTACTGCCTCCTGGGTCAGCACTTGCCATTCACTGCTATTACTTTTGTTCCCATATGACCTTGAACCTTGGCTTTGCAAGGGTGCTTCCCATTCTGGTTTTATAGGTGATTCCCACAGCAAAAGACAACTTCTGCCTTAATCTCCATGGGCACATACATACAAACATTTACCTGCACACATGATGAAAAGAATTAGATTTACATCTGTTAGAAGCAGTGGAGGGCAACCAGACCTAAAATGCTGTTATGTAACTGAACACACACAAACATGCTGACAAAAAAACACAATATCAGCAAAATGACCAGGGAAAAATGCATGCGAGAAAATTTTTTTATGTAGAATAGATTTCTTTAAATGTTGCTGTCATGGCTGCACCGCCTTTGCATGGAGCCAAGTCTATGGTTTTCTGGAGCTGACTCCACCTCCTGAACATATTTCTCTGTTGTACCTGCCTGATTTCATAGACAGTCTTTTAGTTTAAAATTAGATGCTTTAAAAAAACATTAAGTAAAATGATATCAAAGTTAAAATCTCCCCTTTCCATATATATCTTTATTTCATATATTTTCAATAAATCACTGAGTCATGACAGACGTCTGTGAACAAATCCTTCGAGCCTCAGCGATTCTCTCATTGAGCAAGAAGTCAAGGGGTGGTCGGAAGGAAGATTGTTCAATGAGCGTCTGTCTGCCTCTGGAGAAAGACGTCACTGCAAGCGCACCTCCGGAACACCAATCCGTTATATTTCCCCGAAAATGTGAGAGAATTAAGTCTTTTTTTTTTCAGATATTCTATCTCAAATATATATATCTATTATTTTTTGCTCTTTTTTGCACGGACATGACGTGAACTCTGTCATCTATTTATAAGTCACTGGGCATGTTTCCATAGCAATTTCATGGATGTTGCCAAGCAACGCACCATTGGATACAATAAAGACATGAATGAAAGTAGACTAATAGCGCGCACATTTCCTGGCAGCGAATGTGAATGGGCTTAAAGACGCTCCGGTTTGGCACGGCATTGTTTCGAAAGGATTATGTGTGTGGGGGGAAATAATGCGGTGTAACAGTTGGCAGAGTTAGTCTCAGTCGAATAATTGGCCCCATGCAGCTTTGACATCTTATTGATATCCATTAAAAGTTATACTCAAGGGTATAAAGCCGTTCAGCCACTGGATTTTGAAGTGCGTAAAAAGCTGCGCGTCCTTTTTGCGCATCAGAAAGGATAAAAATAAAGCATATGTATTACATTATAGATAAATTCCGTTGACTGGGGAAAAAAGTGCAGAGAATTTAAAGTTTGTCAAGCTTACCTTCAATACAACAGATTCTCCACAGTCCAGAGTGGGTGAGGTCCCCTTTTTTAGTTTTAATCTGAGTCTGGCTTTCGTCTGTGGTGGCGTTGGTGCCATTACAGATGTACGCCCGTGAATATAACCAGTAGTCCGTGCCAACGGCGATGGTCATCAGACTGAAGGCGGCGAAAGCCCCCGCCGTGGCCAGCAGCGTTTGAACCCCACGGTCACACCAAGCCATAGCGCTTCATACTAGTTCGCGCGCTCCCAGGTCCAGCAGCATGGACGCACCAGGGCGCGCCAGGGCGCGGGTCCTCTTGACATACTTGTGTTGAAAAGTAAGAGACCCTTAACTGATGGAGCCACCGTTCGTAAGGTTTGGCTGACGTTCAACTTGAATAAATGCTCCATTTGAAGCACGCAGAAGAGCTTAACATCACCATCAAAACATTTCTAAACTCATCAGCACTTTATTTCATTTTTTTCCCCTTAAACATTTTCTCTGAGCACTTTTTTTCTGCTCCAGCACAGACCGCGTCCCTATTAAACCCAACGAGCGCGACGTCAAAAGACTCTTAAGTGAGACCCCACCCTCATCAAATCTAACCAATGAAGGAGATTTGCGTTTAAATGAGTGAAACGAGAACTCGCATCTGCATTCAAAACTGCTGTCACAGCGACTGCCCAATTAAAATGCAGGAGAATTTATGAGGGAATGTAAATACCCAAACAAAGCCAGTGGCATGTGAGACATCTCCACGCTCCACGCTGGATTCACATGCCATAATTATTACCAAAATCGAAGTCACGCCTGTCACAGATGAGGAGGAAAATAACAGCATCCTTTGAAACAACGATCCCTGTGGTGCACAACAGCACATGCAGCAACCAAACAGACTGTTTAAAGCAATTAGATGCTCAGACAGCGTGTTATAGGAGGGTTCACTGGGTTCATTCTGGCAGCAAAAATGTATAAACAGATATGTGGCTGCACAATGGCCATGCAATCCTATATTAAATCATTGATATGCCAGATGCCTTCATACATTTTCACAAATTAGAGCATAAAACCTCCCAAGTATTTATACATGTCTAGTGGAAGGGAAATTATGCATGGCTTCTGTGTTCTTTCCTTATCCTTATTTGTATGGACTTTTAGAATTAATTTTCCCCTTCCTCTGCAAATTAGCTCAAGCTACACATCAGTTATCTAGTCATGACAAAGGTTAATACTTGAATTTAGGGCTGGACTTTGACTAGGCCAATCTAACACATGCAAAAAGCTTTGCTTTAAACCATAAGCCGTTGCTGTGGAAGCTTGTCTAAGGATGCTGTCCTGCTAGAAAGGGAAACTTCTCTTTCAGCCTCAAGTCTTTTGCAGTTTTTACAGGTTATGATGACTGCTCAGTATCTCCATCCTTATTATTTTCCATGCTGATCTATTTAAGTGTCTGTGCTAACAAAAAAAAAAATGAAAAATTATACCCCAGCATCCATCCCTTCATGCATCCATGGTTTTGTCTCTGTATTACCGTAAGGCTTGCAAATTCATGTGATTTTAGAAACAATGTTTTTCTTCCATGTGCCATTCTAGACAGGGGCCAAAAAGGGGCAGTGCCCCTGTAGAACTGGTCCTGTCCCCTGTTCTGGCCTCAGTACTGAAGACATAATGCTAAAAAAATACTGCTGATGCCATGTGCTGGAACAAACATGGTGAATGATAGCTTTCTTTGACCTATTCCATTTGTTTTATTTACAGTTGTGGTTATATTATGATTTTTAAAATGAAGGTGATAGCTTCAGCCATAGGATCAGATTTTTCATCTCCTAAATACCGTATTTTCACGACTATAAGGCGCACTTAAACGTCTTTTTTTTCCCTCAAAATGTGCGGTGCGCCCTATGGTGCGGTGCGCCTTATGTGTGTTGTAACTGCGACTTTTGAGACCACCTCATTGAGGAGATGATGAAAGAGTGGCTGAATGTAAGGAGACCAGGTGTTTTTTTTCCACCCCTCACCATCGCTGTTAATATGTAACTCCATGCGTGCCCATCTCACAGCTGATGTGAAAAACATGGGGAAACAAATTAACGCTGCTCGACATCGGTGTGAACCGGACCCAGCAGGTGCAGCAGAAGCAGCGAGTTTACATGCAAAGTCAATGGTTGACGCGCATATAGGTGCAGCAAAAGGTCCCGCAGCGCATTTTGGTGCAGCACGTCGGGAGCGTTTAAGCATCTGAAGCGCCGCGCTTCTGCTGCTCGAGATGGAAAAATTGAAGTTTTGCTGCTGGACGCGCCGCATCAACCAATCAGAGAAGCTGATCTGGGAGCTGCCAGCGAGACAGACAGCGCTCTGATGACATATGATATTAACGCAAATGGAAAAGGCTGGATGGATGCGTGGCTGAGGCAGGTGTATGTGAGAAGACTAGGTGGTTTTTTCCACGCATCACCATCGCTGCGTGCCCATCTCACAGCAGATGTGAAAAAAAGGTGAATCAAATGAACGCTGTGCTCGCCGTTATCCCGGGGGTCTGACAAAGGAGCTTCAACCGCTCGACATCGGTGTGAAGCAGCCGTTCGAAGTAAGGCTGCGAGCGGCGTGGGAGCGATGGATGACCGACGGAGAGCACAGTTTCAGGATAAGAAGGCAGCGCCGGGCAGATTACGCCACAGTTTGCGGATGGATTGTAGATGCTTGGACTAAAGTGTCTGCTGGCTCTGTTGTTCAAGCTTTCGCAAAAGCCGGCATTATTTCTGAGGAGCCGCGCTGCACGGAAAGTGACTGACAGCGAAGAAGGGGAAACTGGCATGTCTAATTTAGCGCAGCTGTTTTATTCAGAAACAGAGGATGATGACTTTGATGGGTTTGATTAATACTTTGTAATAAATACATGAATAAAGCACAATCATACTCAGTTTTGCTCCCGCTGTATTTTTCTCCCTGAAAACTTAATTCAACAGCATCCCCGGCGCGTCTCCTCCTCTTCATCGCGGTGGCTGGCAGGTGTTTTTTCATCTAAATAATCTAAATCTTGCAGCTATATTTGCTGTGATCAGTGGGAATAAAGTAGTTTTAATATGTTTTTAAGTGAGAAAGTCCACCTGAAAACTTAATAATTGCAGTCAGTTCATCCAGATTATCTATTTCTGTCGGAGGCGCTCAGACCCCCACATACCAGCGGTGCGCTGACAGCAGAAATCTCTTCATCAGCAGCCTGTAGGCTGGGCAGCCTGGGGTTCACCGCGGCTGCTGGCAGGTGTTTTTCATCTAAATAATTTTAGCTGCAGGCACCAGGATACCGGCAATAAAAGCGAACATATTCCGTCAGCAGGTTTCAGGATTTTAAGTTAATTTAGGAGTGACCACAGCGCTGTGTCATCTGCGATGTGTCTGTCTCACGGCCAGCTGCCAGGTTTGATTAATACTTTGTAATAAATACATGAATAAAGCACAGTCATACTCAGTTTTGCCCCCGCTGTATTTTTAAATACGCAGTAGAGGTATTTAAAGGTAGTAGAGGACTTGTACCTGTATATAAAAAACGCGCCCTATAGTCCGGTGCGCCTTATGTGTGCGTTAAATACAGAAATGGGACACATAACTGAGAGTGCGCCTTTTAGTCCGGTGCGCCTTATGGTCGTGAAAATACGGTAGTATTTTGACCCACCCGAAAAAAAACTCAACTTTATTACAGCTGAATAGATCAGTTTTACTTATCAGTTCTATTTCTTATTTGATTAAAGCTAGAGATTTTCATGTTATATAAATAGTTATATATGTTACAGTCCTGAATTATCATTGTAGCTTTATTTTATCTGTAAATAGATGAATATTTGCAGGCAGCTAATTATTTGTGTTAACTTTTTTCCACTGAAAGGGATTTTTAATTTTAGGTAAAGTAAAATTAACTATGTTCAAACCAAAAATACAAACTTTCAATTGAGAAATAAACAACAAAAAAATTATACTACGTCGAAATTTCCCTTAATTTAGCACACAGCCACAAGTAGTTTTTGGGTTCTGAGGTTCTCTTTAAAAATATTTTATCATTTGAATATAGTTTCATTCTCACCCGTAGACAGCTGGAGAAAGGCACCAGTACCCCTTGTGACCCCGCTTGGCATTAGCATGACGGATAATGGATGGATGGATATACTTTAATATCATTTGAATATACTTGAAATGATAAACCATTGCCCTGATTTTTGTTTGATGGTTTTCTATGCCCCATGAAAACACACTGGCCATCTCTACAGCTTCTCAAGAGTCACCATGAGTTTTTTGCTGCATCTCCAATAAATGCTCTCCCTGTCTAGCCTTACAGTTTAGCTGAAATGCTGTATCTGTCTCTTAAGCTATGGAACAATTAAAAATGAATAATATCTGAAATGTTCTATTCAATCCAGAAAGCCAAATAGAAAGTCATTTTTACTTTTAAGGCTTGCAGATAATAAAAGCCCATAATGCTGTGCCTCAAGAAATCAGGATATTGTGCAAAAATGTGAATAGTGGAAACTCATGGTCACACTCAGCCAGTTCTTCAACACACAACACCTGAAAGGTTTGCAGAGCCTCAGATGGTCTCCTATTCTAGATCCTTAGGCTGCACAGTCATGGAGAAGACTCCTGGCTGGCGGATTTTGAGCGAAATCTACTCCTAAATAGATAAACGCTAAAATAAACGCACTATTCAAAGATGAATCCTTTCATGACCCAGATCCAGCATCAGAAGAACCTTACCTAGGCTAAGGGCAAAAAAAGGTTGAAAAAAAAACAAAAAAAGAGCTGGAGAGCTGCTCAGTGGTACAAAGTACTTTTAAAAAAAAGAAGAAATAACATTGGCTTTTTATTTGTAAATCAAGGTCCCAGAGTTAGAATTCAGAGGAAGATGTGAGAGTATCAACTTTGTGTCATATTTACATTAGCATTATATGTAGACCAATATTATAAATAATTTAACATAGACTTAGACGGATTTATTTTCTCATTTTGTGTTAACAAATGTAAGCAAAAAGAAATTTAGTTTAAAACAGCCCTAGACAATTTAATTTTTTTAAAGTGCAGCCTTGAAAAACAGCAATAAATAAATTTTAAAAACTAGTAATGTAACCATATGACTGTATATTTACAGTTCTAACATTATTTTATTTTTTTGTACAAGTTCAGTCTGTCTGTCATTAAATCATTAAATTAAACATCTATTTTCCCCTTCTAATTTTGTTTTAAAACGTGTTTGTTTAATTATTATTTTATCCATTGTAATCGAATTGCCAAATCCCCCCAAAAATCATTTAATTTATCAGAATTTATCCAAATGTATTCTTATTTTCATTCCGAACTGATTACCAAATTAGTCTGAAATCAAATAATTATTTATTTTCTTATTTCTGTAATTGCAAAATTTGTAACGTTGTACCTTCTACCACCCAATGGTGGCGTCGTGTCGCTCTAACATGAAACAGGGAAAAAAAGGCCCTTTTTAAACTGAAGGCAGTGACAATGACGTTAAATAAATTGCCGGAGATGTTTAATGCGCATGCGTATTAAACAGCAATCTGCAGGAGCTTCCGGTATGAACAGAAAGATGACGTAGCCGTCCTCTCCTAGAAGATTTCCTTGGCAACATGGAGACAAAGGCCTGCCCCTTTTTCATGAGGATTTCTCCGCGGCCAGCGTTACTTTACGTGTAATCAAGATTACTAAATCGGATTACGATACTTTTATTGTATTTTAGCTCGTGGTTTTTGGCAGAAATTGCGTTTGAAATGGATGGGTTTCAGCAAGAGACCTGCGGGGAAACTAAATCGGCCATTACCAGCTGGCGTTATCGCCACCATTTCACGTACAAGGCTGATCAGGGTAAAAATATAATCGTCCAATGTAATCTGTGCCTGCCGAGGGTTAATCTGCTGTCCACGTCGAAAACCTCCACGTCAAACCTAAAGAAGCATTTAGACGTAAGTCAGAGTGAAGCAGTGGGAATGGGAAGACCTGCAGTTCAGTTTGTGTTAATGTTTAAATATCGAGTCAATGAATGAACAGCTCCCCTGGTGACATTACACATGATCCAATCATGGCGCCGCAGACTCCTCTAAGGAAATAAGTGGCTTTGTTGAAGAATTATATCATCTTTGCAGTTTTTCTTTTTTCTAAGTTGCACAAAGTTAGAAAACAGCCACCCTGAAAACATATCAAATTTTTTCATCTTTTCCCACAGAGAACACACCTGGGCTGTGAGGCAAGGCCGGATGCAAAGAGAGGAAGGAAAAAGGAGGAGTACAACGGTGAGGAAAGCAGACACTGTCAGCTTAAAAAACTCAAAGCGGAGATCATCTCAAAATGTCTGACGCAGTCCAAGATCGATGACCTCATCTTCAGCTTTATTGTGGAGGATTGTCAGTCTTTCTATGTGCTGGACCAGCCTGGTTTTCAGAAACTGATCAGCGGTTTGACAGAGGGGCTAAAGGTCATGGACAGGGTGAGCCTGTTCGCTAGAGTGGACTATGGCCTCTCCAGAATGCGGGAGGACCTGCTAGCCAAGCTCAGAGGCGTCCAGTATGTATGCACCACGGCGGACATCTGGACAGCTAACGACAGGAGCTTCTTTGGCATGACGTGCCACTGGATCGACGCAGTGACTTTGGAAAGGAAGTCCGCTGCCCTGGGGTTCCCACGGCTGCAGGATATAATCACGTATGACTCCCTCGCTGGGCGGATACACGACACCCATGTAGCTTACAACATAGAAAGTAAAGTCCAGACCACGGTCACAGACAACGCCAGCCCTTTTGTCAGCGTCTTCAAAGAGTTTGTTGGGGACAGTCAGGAGAGGGACGATGATTTTGGGGTCTTTGAGAATGTGGGCTCCATACTTGAGGGTGAGCCAGAGCAGGACATGCTGTTGTTCTTACCCCCTGTGCAGCGCTGTGCATCACACATCCTGGAGCAGATAGTCACTGAGGACTTTTGGCAGGCCATCTCACAGGGGCCCATGTGTCAGCTGCATTACAGCTCAATGACCAAGGTGTTCTCAATATGGAGCAAATGCCACCACCTTCAGGTCGGGATGAATGTAGCGGAGGAAATTGGAAAGATGGCGCTGGTCGTCCCAGCTGTTATTCGTTGGAACGTGGAGTACTGCGCTGTGCAGAAGATGGTCTCCCTCAGTGAGCGGGAGCTGACGGAGCTCTGTGCCCGTCTGGAGGTCCCACGCCTGCAGCCGGAGGAATCGGCCTTCCTGAAAGAATACGTAACCGTTTTCCACCCTCTTGCGTTTGCCCTTGAACTTTTCCAGGCTGAGCAGAAATGTTACCTTGGTCTTGTCATCCCAACCGTCTTGAGCTTGAAGAACAAGCTGAACGAGCAGAAGGACGCGGCCAACTACTTCAGCGAAGTCATCAACAGCATCGTCATGGCGATCGATGTTCGATTTCAGGAAGTTTTCTCCAGCACAGAGGCAAGGATCGCCACGGCAACGACCCCTCAGTTCCGTCTGTGGTGGATGCCGGCCTCAGAGAAGGACGAGATGTGCTCCCTTCTCACCACCGAGGCTTCAGAGGTGGACCCATGCAACGTGGACGAAACCAACACCAGCCGCAACCCATCCACCATAGAATCTGAGGACGACTTCTTCAGCTACGGGTCTCCCAAGACCTCCACCCAAATCCAGCAGCGAGGAGTGAAGGAAGAGATCCGCAAGTATGTTGAGGGAACAGGGAAGAGCCTCGAGTGTCTGCAGGAATTCCCCAGAGTGAAGCAACTTTTTCTTAAATACAACACCCCTCTGCCTTCGACGGCCCCCGTCCAGCACCTCTTCAGCCAGAAGAGCAACCTCATGACCTCACAAAGAAACTTTCTTACGGATGACTACTTTGAACGCATCCAGCTTTTACGATACAACAGTAACATCTGTCCTTTGATAACAGAATGACTTTTTCCCCACAGCCTTTCAAGTCGTACAGTTAAACCCTAATACGCTAAGTCATCGTTAAATATTATGAATATCTTATATAAGGCACTTTAAGCCAGATTTATTTTTACATGTTTCCATCTCTTCCTGTTTTTATATATCAAGCATAAGAGAGACCAACGATCATCATAACACCATTGGTTCCAACAGTTAGGGAACAAATAAAAGTCAAATTTCTCTTTCAGTTTTTTGCCATCCCTCCCCTAAGTTCACATGTTGGATGTTGAGGCTGAATGTCTGTTCAAATTTGAGAATAAAACTGATTTGGCTGTTCAAACTTTTATTTTATTTTTTTGCATAAGGTAAAATGTCTTTAGTACTTGTACAATACCAGGCTATACTCAAATGACAATAAAAAGAAAGGGGGCATATTTCCTCAAATAATTACAAAGTAGAAAAACTAATACAGTTAGATTTGAATTCATTTTAAATTCATTTTTTTTAAATGAGCAACAGCCTGCTAGGAAGTGAAGAAGAGAGGGAAAAAAATACTCTAGATGAAGAAAACATTTGTGCTAATCAGGCGTGGTCTTTTAATTACTCTCGTTATGAGAAAAAGGTTAAATGTGCAGTCTGTGGGCAGAGGTGTCATGTAAAGTACAAATACTTTGTTACCTTAAGTAGAATTTTCAGCTATCTTCACTTTACTGCAGTCATTTTTTTTTTTTTTTTATTCTAATCATTACATTTTTTTTTGCAATCATCTCTACTTTCTACTCCTTACACTTTGAAAACAAACTCATTAGTTTTGTTTAATTTAAGCCAATTGTTCTTGTGGCCTGTTTGTATTTAAAGAAAAATAAAAACCATCAAAATAATTTGTTTAATCCACACAATTAATTTTGTTGTGGTTGGACTCGGTTCTGCGCCAACTTGTTCACCACATACCAAAATAAATACGTTTTCAAGAGGATGCAAAGTTAAAATTGACACTTTTACCATTAGTTATAAAACTAAGAAAATTAAGTTTAAGGAAGTCACCATCCAGAATTGTAGGAAAAT
Organism: Cyprinodon tularosa; assembly: GCF_016077235.1. NCBI lineage: Eukaryota > Metazoa > Chordata > Actinopteri > Cyprinodontiformes > Cyprinodontidae > Cyprinodon > Cyprinodon tularosa. The sequence continues at coordinate 514,236 of NW_024039478.1, read as the reverse complement.
CTTTAATAGGGTGGTACAGTAGCCAGTCTAAGGTTCAAAGCAGCTTTCCTTATCATTTATCCTGCATTACTTTTATACTTTAAGTACTATTAAAATGGTACTTTCACACTTTTACTTGAGTAAAAAGGTTAAGTTGATACTCTCACTTCTACAAAAGTGTTTTTAAATAGAAAGATTTATACTTTTTCTTGGGTAATAAACATTAACACTTTTGACACCTCTGTCTGTGGATCCATCAAACCTGGACTCAAGGTTTGGCAATATTCTTCCACAGTAGATGGCAGTAGCAACTACTGACAGCTTAAGCATCAGAATAAAAAAGTCTTAAAGTATGAAGACAAAATAAAAAAAATCAAAAGACAGGGGAGCCAAAGAATAAGGTGAAAATAAAGGTAAAAGCACAACAGACACCAGAGGCTGCAGACTCACCTCGTGCCTCTGTTAGGGCAGCCATGCAGATGCATATTGGTTTGTTAGCAGAAGGACTTGAACATGTAAAGAAATGTTTGCACCAAAGGTGCGCCTCATGCCAAGGGACAGTTCATTAAACTTTGGCAATGATCCAGAACATGTACGAGTTCAAGCTAAAATCACAATATGGGTCTAAATGTGCTTGCATTCTCTGCATTCTCTGAGTGCTTTTCTACTTTCATATCAGATCAACATCTTGCAGACTCACCTGCACCTTAATTCAACAGAGAATGAGAATTGAAATAGGCTTAAACCCCATCATAAATATTAACAGATGTTTTTTTGTGTTCTATTCCAACATTAAATTATATTTTACTATTCTACAATAGTGCTTTAATTTGTTGTTTTTTATCTTATGTTTATAACCCCAGGGAGGTAGGTGTGTTTTTTTACATAAAAAAATCAGTGAAAACTCACAGGGGTGAATACAAACTGTAGTAAACACGTAGGTTTATTGTGAAGAAGTTTGAAAACTATTAAAATAAAAGTGTTAGATAAGCTGAAACATTAAGTGCTAAAATCACCCACATTATCGTCCACTTCTGCTCCTCCTTAATGGCTTAATGAGAACATTTGGATTGACAATCATTACATTCAGTACGAATGAAACAAAAAGCATCTGTATTTGTGTCATTTTTGCTCATTTAGAATAGCCTTAAAAAGATGAAAATACATAACAATTTTGGTTATGTTACTTTTTTCTAAAGCTGTTCAGTTAAAATGCATATTTCCTGTGTGTTTTATATCATCTATAATAAAAAAAGTGAATAAAATATTAGTATGTCTTTGTGCACCTTTTGTTATCAAAAAAGGTTATAAAATCAACTAATAATTACTGTGAGTGTCATGTGACAAAAACAGGCAGAAAGAACACATGGGAGGTGGTTTAATAATTATATCCATGACGGATTGTACATACACCCCGATTTATAGCTGGTGCAATATAAGTTAATCGCCAGATAATAATGTTCTGATGGGATATTTGAGCTCTATTCTTGACAGAGATTTCCCAGATTTCTAATTGAGAAGAATAAACTATAATTGCATTTTTCATACTCCCTGTCCATTAGTCTACATTCTATGTCGCAACATCTGTCTTTTATCCATCAAGTCTTCACTTCCTTCCTTGAGTCCCATCTCAAAAGAGATGGGACTCAAGGAAGGAAGTGAGGACCTCGCTCCGTATCTTCTACCTCCTTTGTTGGTGTCTTTTTGTTGTCATTCCTTCCTTTGTCTTACTGTCCATTATTCATTTGTTTAGATGCTTTCTTCTTCCTATCATCTTGTCCTACTCCCTTGTATCCTGTTTTGTCCTTTTCTACTATCATTCCTTATTAAACTTTTTTCCCCCCATCCTCCTCCTTTTAAATGATAAATTCTCCTTCATCCTTGCCTCCTTATTTCCTTACTTTTCCTTTGTGCTTTTCTTCTACTCTTTATTTCTTTAATTCTCTCTTTCCACCCCTATCTTGTGCCCTATTTTCTTTTTGGTCCTCATGTTCTCTGTTGTGGGTTTTGTATCTAAAGGCGTCCTATTGTAGAAATGTATATAAATTTACAGGGAATTTTGGTTTAGCATTTTAAAAATGAAAAATTTGTAGACAAAATATTTGTGTTCCATAGAAAAACTGTTTAGGAACCCGAGGCTTTGGTTTAAAAAGGCTGTCGGAGAAACTTAAAGTTGAACTGCTTTGGCAGCATCATGTTGTGCTACCAACTGTATGTGCACAATAGCCAAACATTAAAACGGTATCCAATAGCAACTCAGACAAGCATGAGTATTGAATTGAGGGTCGAGGCCACATTTGCCTACAGAAATGTCCCCTTTATAAATTTACTTCATCAGTTTTTCCAAGACTGATCACATGTTCAGTCAAAATCCCCCAAGAACCTTTTGAATTTCTGAAAGATTCTGGTTGAGAGACCTTAAATATACTTGTAGTGATGTATTTGACTTTAAATGTCTCATGCTAGTTAAATTTATTTACAGGCATAAAACATGTAATACATAAAGCTGAAACTTAATGACTATTGTGGTCATGGTGCTTATATGGTCATTCCTGTAAATCCATTAATAGCACATGATGACTGGTGTTCATAAAATAGGTGTCTCAATTCATAAGATATTTAAACACCCAACAGCAAAAAAAAACTCCACTGCTGCAGAGTCTCAAGCGTATTCTAAGCCACACGCCCAGATGTCAGCTAAGAGCTTTCGTCTTGTCAGACAGCTGCCTGGAGACCAACGGGAGCCTGTCAGAGAATACCAACCGAATTGAGCGCAGGCCGGGCACAGAAGGAAACTGTCAGAAACACAACTCTGGGGAGAATGCCAACCCATTCCACAGAGAGAATGAGAAATCATAGGATAAGGTTGATTCTTTCAGCATTACTGCGTGTATGAATGTTAAGGTATGCAAATTCTGAAGAGGTTTTTGACAGTTTGCCTATAGCAGCCACAGAGGATTATACAGACCTAGCTGTGGCCTGCCGAGAAACTTCACGGCTAACAGAGTTGGGATTTGACTGCACACATCAGATAAGAAGCAAACAGAAGAGAACTTGTGGCGAAAAATAAAATTTTCTACACCACAAGTTTAATGCTTAAGAAAATAAATCTTGGTCCACAGGGTTAGAAAAAAAATTTAAGTTTTTCCTTGTTCCAAAAAATATTGTAAGTTTTATGTTTTTGAGCTGGAAGTTTCTGTTACCGTTCAAGGTAACAAATATAAACTGTTTAACGTCACCGATTTAGTTTTTTGTTTAGCTTTTGCATTCAACATTTTTAAGCATCATTAATGAAATTCAACTAATAATAATGAACGATCGTTTTCTGACTGGATTTTATTTTATTTTAGCCTGAATTATTAAACCCTGCCCTTTTTCAAAATCGCCATGCACAGAATGCATCCCTCTCTACAGCACTAGATCCTAAATTAAGTGCAGTATTTATGTCCCTAAGTCATAACATATGTTTAGACTATTCTATTGGAGTCATTTAAATTTTTCACTAAGAGGATAAGCCAAGGTCCCCGACAAAGATGTTGGCTATTATGCAATATCCAAGCAGAATAATTTAAAGTTGATTGAAAGAGCATGGGCTGTGGCCAAATCTGGAAACATTTCAGGCTTTTACAGGACAGAAGTTACCACCGTTCGAATCATTGAGTTAAGCAAATCCCAAAACACAATATTTCAACCTGCTCTAAAGAAGACTAGAACGGGGTTCAGTGGACCAAATAGATTTCCTTAGAGTATACTTTGCATTTAAACTGCATTTATTTTAGGGAATCCTTGTACCACAGCCTTACGGAAGGATTAGTCTCACAAAGAACTGACAAATGGAAAGTTTCCACAGTGACCCTAACCCTTTAATTTATGAACACTTCATGCTTCCTTCTAAAAAGCTTTTTCAGCAGCCCTTGCCACCTGTCAACCAAGCTAAAAATGCCCAAATATAGTTTAATGCTGAGTCTGATTGACCAGCAAACATACCTGAACTAGCTCTACACCACGCTAATGCACCCATCCCTGCAAGAAAAGGCCCCTAAAGTAGTGTACAGAAGACCGCTTATAGGAATTTACTGAATTACGAAAGTTTAACAAATGTTTAAGAAAATCTAACTGAAAATACATTAGAGAGGCTAGTGGGTCACTGTTTAGTGGTTCCTTACCTTTTACTTCACTCACTGATTGTTTTTCAGCTGAACATGATCATAAAGTGGATAAAATTGTCAACATTTAGCACAGTTTTTATATACATATATTAATGAAACAATACAAATCCAAGTTTAAACCTTTTAATGTTTTAAGAAAAAACTGATGGTATAAAGTATTACTTGTGAAAAGACCCGTACCACCCCATACCACACATAGAACTAGATCATGTTAGGCACAAAGTTGAAGGGTTAACATGGTTTATTCTGTGTTTTTTCCTATAACTTCCCTTAGTAAATTCCCAGTAATCCGTCACCAAGCACACGTCTATGTAATCCTCTTTTTCTTTCCCCCCTATTTCATAAAAGCAGCATGGCAGAAATAAATACTGTTGTCTGTCAGTACAGAGTTAAACTACAATAAGGTGGGGAAGAATTAGAAGGAGTTCAAGACATAGCTGAGATAATTTTTTTATCCTAATGCCCCGTCTGTCACCCTGCATCTGACAGTCCTGGTCACTTTAGGAGGACCTTAGCAGGGCCAAAGTGAACTAGGTTCTCGCAGGACTTGATCCAGCGTTGAACGTTAGTAGCAGCGGAGGACGCGGAGCCTGTCTGCATCACACAGCAGTAGCAAGCGATGTCAGCCAGGGAGAACTCTGGTCCCGACAGCCAGGGGCCACGACCCAGAGCGGAGTTGAGGGCCCGCAGGACAGCAGCTCTCTCTTTAGTGCTGCCGTCTGCCAGCTGGAAGAAAGCAGTGTCCACCCAGCCGTCCACCAACGTGGCCAGAACAGGGTCACTGGGATAGGGTGCAAGCAGCTTGAAGAGGAAGCGTGCCACGTTGGCCTCACCCTCGATGGGACACATGTTACGGACGCTGAACTTCATTTCCAGTTTGGGAACTGGAAACAAGCAAGAGAAAAATATAAAAGTACAATTCAATAAATCTGATCACCAACAAGAAGTTTATTAATTTCAGTAAACTAATTAAAAAAAGAGAAAAACGTAGACCAGGGGTGGCCAAATACATTCCGACAGCAGTTCAAAGAGCCGCACATTTTTAACAAATAAAATATGACAAAAACCTTAACATTTAAAAATTTAAATTTAATCATCTTATTTCATAACTGATCCTTTAATAAAAAAGCTTAATGTAGAAAATTTCTTCAGGATCCTGACTGAGTTCAGTGCTTCTTCTTCGTCTACAGCCCAAGCTGTAGATTTGAACTCTAAGAATGTGACAGCGATAGGCATGACGAACAGACAAGTTTATTTCTTTCTTAAAAAATACACAGATCCCTCCATTTTGGTTAACATGTTCTCTGCTCCTCTCTGCTTTCTTTTAACCTTGTCCTCCCTTGCATTTACTTGAGTAGCTTTATAAACAAAATTTACTTTTAAGATAGTTTTACTGCGCTTTTACTGCAATTCTGAAATTGCTCTTTTAGAATTACTTAGAGACAGTCTTTGCTGGAAAGAGGTGGAATGGAGGAAGTGTTTGGAGATTGGAAAATATTTCTCAAAATAAAATTCTCCATAAAGAGCAGCTAACTTTTGCCGCCCCTGTTACCAGACTGCTTTCACAGAGTGATATAATACAAGAGTTATAACTGAAGAAGAGAATCGACTTAATTAAAATCCAAAATTCAGTTTCTTAGGAAATTTGGATACTAAATGAACACAGTAAAAAATATTTTTTCATATTGAGAGTTTATCAAGTGGAAAGTCTATTAGGGCTGGAGCAAATTATTATTTTGCAAATCCATTAATCTGTCAATTATTTTTTGTAATTTATAATTGGATAGCCAAACTTTTTACGCAATTAAACATGGTGAAAATCAAACTTTTCCACTTGAGGAAATCTGGACAGAGCATATTGACAGACAATTTTCTTTTAGCTTAAATGCAAAATGTTTACATATTTTTTTCTACAATCTCGGTATAATGACTGCTCTAAGTGAGTTACTCTCTCACAGTCTCTATACTCCAGTTAACAATTAATCGATTACTAAATTAGTTGATAATTATTTCAACGTTCGATTTATCAGGGTTAATCCAATTAATTGTTTCAGCCCTGATGTCCATATCCATGATTTCGCAGCATCAGTGGGGCACAGCATGGAGGCAATAGGTCTGTAGCTCCCTATAAAAGGTTAATGAACCCCACTGTACAAAACCTACCCACCTTTTATAACCGCACTTTTTCATTTCGCTCAGTGTTTCATTAAAATGATCAGACAAAGCTCAGCCTTTTTAACAATGCCCCTTGCTATTTGACCCTTTATATGAAAAACATCCTTAACTGCCTGCTGGATGAACGAAGTCATCAATCTTCAAATCTTCCATAATACCACCATTATCTGAGAAACCAAATTTGGTTTTTATCAACAATAATCTTTAAAATAAGCTGTGATATGATACTTAAAACATATCAATGAGGAATTACTGTAGTCTGAACTGATGTACTGCACAAAATGTACTTTTGAGGATAGATTAAGTAAGTAAAATGCACAGTAATCAAGTCAGATTCTGCTTCTAACAGTTTGAAATAAAAACCCCAAAAGCAGTTTCATAAATCTGAACCTAACCAAACATTACAGGCTATAAAAACTATGTGAAATCACATTAAATATTCTGTTTTTCCCTCATTCTGCTGCTTTCAGGTAGCCTTGTTCCTGATAATTACAACCATCGATCAAATACAGCTCCGCCTCTGAAAAGCAGCTGAACACCTACTTCAAAGCTCATGTCTTTTTGTTTCTTGTAATTACTTTGACCTGTTTAATAGCATGGTAATTAGGTTTTATAATAATATCGGACAAGCCGTGCAGCAATCTGCCCACATGCTTTCAGAAGAAATTACATCCAAATTTAACAGAGTCGCTGTGTAATAAGCCTGCGCTGTTCAGCAGAGATGTGTGGTATGGTAACACTTTTTAGAGGACACTTTGTACATTATTGTAGAATTGGAGTGACTTCAAAAAAATATTTAAAACCTTTAGATGCTTTCATAAGATCCAATACAACCCATAATTTTAACGCATAGTAGATGGACTGTGTAAAAATAAAGAAGCAAGTAAATAAACTTCCATGCATGAATAACGTTTGATATAATACTGCACTGTGGCTTTTTCTTGACACCATTTAAAAAAGGGTCAGATCTGAGAAGTAGGCGTATTTAATTGTCCTGTCAATAGATTCTCCAATCTAGGCTGTAGATGGCTGCAGCTCCTCCATACCCGACACCTCCAAGCTGCCTCTTTGTGTAGTATTCTTCTTGCCCAACCTATGAGCAGGAGAACACTCATGCCTTGGTAGGTTAGGTCTAGATGGTCAAAGCCCATGATACCATTTTAAAACCAACCTTTCTTTTAATTTTTATCTCTTAGTTTTATTCGCGAGGTGCATTTCTAGTCTTACGATGCTTTTCACGGATGTTCTTTATCAGACCTATGAGGTCTTCACAGAACATATATGCGGGTTTCAATCCCTCAGAATTAAGGCTGGACTTTGAGAATCGATCAGAACCGGTTCTAACATTTCAATTCCCCCCTAAATCTTTGAAATCTTACATTTTTGATTCCTAGTTTCCTTGCCCAGTTCGCTGCGTAAAATCAGCAAAGAAAAATCTGCAGGAGTGTGTGCACAACCATCTGTCTGGGCAGCAGCATTTAAAAGAGTGGCTTAATGTTTATTAAAGAAACAACCGGTTGGTTACCTATATCCTTTGCATATTGCTTAAAGAATGGCACAAGTCTGACATGCGTAAACACTGCTGGACTCAGGATGAAGGTGTCTTCTTTGACCCACTAAAACAAGGTAGATTTCCTGTGGGAATTTGTTCCTCTTCTTACTTCATAGCACACCTTCTGTATGGAGAGCAAAGCCTTCATATTTTCTTCCTTTTACTTTACGTTTTAAGATGAGCATACCCTGTATATTTTCAATCCTTGTACTCAGTTACAGCGCAAACTGCACAACGAAATAGCAGGGTTTAAAACTTCACAGCTCATGATGCATGTTCGTTCACTGTACGGCCTGACATTCTGATGCGATCTACCTGCTCACACTGTATGTCCAAAAAACAGATGGCGCTGGTAGGAAAACGCCTGTTTGCACCTGCATGAGGTTCTAGTAAATCGGTTTGTAGCTCTGCTTGAACAGCAGGACTTGACCACGAACACCTCACAAACTTGATTGATTTTTTTACAACCTTATGATTCCTGGTCCGGAAGTGGTATGGAGAGGCCAATCACCCCGTGTTATACCCTGTATAACATACGACATAGGAAGCATGATGAGGCTGAAAATCGCCCTGATCCAAAAAATTCTTACATGACTGCAGAATCGGCCCGAAAAGGAGTAAAAACTCGTACAGTGCATGTCCACCATTAACAGATTACCTACTAGATTTTCTACACCTTCTGAATACAATGTTAAGCACTTCTAAACAAGATGTGCCAAACCTATGAATAGTTCCAAGCATAACTTCATCTGTTGTTTACTTTAGTACATTTGGGATCCGTTTTATATACCGTAATAAAACTAAACAAAATGACAGAGTATGAAATCTGATCATGCCTGCATCCACTAAAGTCAAACATCTCTACTTCCACATCCGGTTAAGTGGAGCTGAGATGCAGTAAACGATGCTGGGGAAATAAATTTAGTCAGGATGCTTTTCAGCTGCACTGCTTTTTTCTTCAGCTCAGACACTCATCCCATCATCGCACTGCAGTCAGAATCAGGTAAATAAAATTATAAATTTGTCTTATAGGACATAAGTAACGGCAGCATTAGATGGTACATAGGTGTTAATGTGTTTTTAATAGGTTTTTTAAAAAGAAAGCCCCATAAGAAATTCCAATTCCATGAAAAGATAATTATTTTGATTTATGTTAAGAGTTCTTAGCTTTGATATTTATGTACTGAATATTGCCAAATAGATGGAATGTAACAGAAAGAATTTAGGCTTCACTGAATTTGATCAACTTCACCTCACGATGATTTAACACTTGCATTGGTCTATGACATAAGATCACAATGCAACACAATGAAGTTTGTACTTCTGAGAAACTACAAAGTTTAGTGAGAATACTTCAGAAGGGCAATATAAATATTCTAAGATTCCATTAGAGGACAAGTGTTACTAGCTGCCGACAAATTATAGGTGAAGCTATAAAGCCTTGATTTGAAGTGTTGCAGTCCCTGACCCAATATCTAGCATGCTAAATATAATAGAGTTGGTGCAGGTTGTTTACTTAGAGGTCGGGAGCAGAAGCAGCTAATAAGAATCAAGAAATGAAAAGAATACTATAGCAAACAAATATACAGACAGCATGGTGGAGAGTGAAAAACGCAATTTCTGCTCGGAGCCCAAAAGCCTTTTTTATATGTGCATGACTATAACAGCCTCAGGAGTATAAACGCATGTCAACAAAAGCAGATTAAAACACAAGGAGCTACTTGGATGAAGATGTAACAATGAGAAAAACTTATGTTCAAAAGAATTGAAGTTGATAAAAAAAAAAAAAAAAAAAAAAACTCACAAGTCAGAGGCTACAGCTGTTAGGAGACCTTAACAGGAGCAATTGACCAGAGGGGAAATTTCTTCAATCAGTGAAAACACCAATACATCAATGCAAGAAATTTGAAGTGATACCAAGCTGGTTAACTCTGCTGCTTGTTCTAGAAACATTATTGCTTTGTTTTACTCTAACATGTATATTGTGATCAACTTAAAAGTTAAACTGGGAACATTCACCACTAGACAGCTCTTAAAGAGGAATAAAACAAAACCTCAATGTCTGAAAAACCTGCATCATAACATAATGACAATTGTAACTAAAAAAATTAAAGTATAACATCTGCAAAATTGGTGAATCCAAAGGATGCAGTATTTCTTAAGATTATATATAGTGTAGTCTATAGCCTTGTAGACAAATTTGCTGACTTTAAATCCAGATGACCTTTACTTCCAGTGGTTGAGAATCTAAGACTCAAAAAAAAAACGTGGGTTCATTTCAACTGATTAATTATCTGCAATCATAAGCGGTATTAACCCAATTGATATTGTGCAGCCCTGATCTCGAGCCAAAAACAAGAGAACTTAGGTTAAAGTTGCCATCATGTACACGTATTAGAGGTTCCTTACCATCCTTCCATATGAGGGTGAAGCCCAGCTGGAACATATGACGTGCATAGCTGCCTGCGTGTTTCGGACCGAGGCAGGACAGGAGCTGCGGTGGCACACTGCTTACTGAAGAGTGGACATGGACAGTGGAGAGCACCCGGTAGCGCTGGCACAGCAGGCTATGAAGCACCAGCAGGGTGAGGGGTGGCTGCGCAGGGTTTGCATTTATGACAATGTCACGTAGAGCACCCAGGTCCTAATTGCAGAAAAAAAAAGTTAGTGTGTAGTTCTATACCAACACTACTTCAATATAATAAAGATTAAGCTACTTAGAGACTTTACAAATTCTTGAGAAAATGAAATAAAAGGTACAGTTATGTTAGCTGAAAATTTTGTCATTACATTAATTTGAGGCTATTGCAGTAAATATGCCAACATGGACAAACATGCATTAATTCCTTACCTTCCCCAAAAGTGTGTCTAAATTTGGACTTCCTTTAAAGATGTCACAGCTGGAGCTTTGTGAGGAAAGAGTGTTGCCAACCGTTACATCCAGATCTGCGTCTGGGGTCATCACGGTCTTGGCGAGGCCTTCCACGGCTGCCTTTAACTCATACAGCTTTCTTAAGATCTCATCCTGACGGGCCTCCAGAGCCTTGACAGCTGGGTCCACGTCCCCGTTCTGGAAAGATGTAAAAAGGCACAATGCAAAACTGAAGACACTGAGAAAGACAGTCAGACTAAGTGTAAGTGCACACCCACATCCTATAATAGCTGTGGGGGGAGAAAAAGAAAAAAAAAATCTTAAGTTTAAAATTAACTTCTTATTAGCTTTGAAGTTTCAGAAAAGCTTTATACCCAGGAAATTTGGAGCAGATTAATATTCAGCATCAGGGGACAAACAACCAATTAAGACGGTTCCAGAAATCAAAACAAAATTATTCTTAACATTTGCTTACATATAAGAGAAAAAAAACAGATGATGTTTTGAGGACTATTAGAAAATAATAATTTTTAAGTGTATATCACAGGAAGCATCATTAAAGGGAAGCTTTAGATGCTGCACATTAATCCTGGTCTATAGGAGTGTGCAATAAATCAAGATTTTATAGGAAAAAATAAAGCAAATTTTGATCCATCTATTCCTGTGTTCATAAAAAGCTTTTTCCTCAGTGTCTCAGGGGAAAAAAAACATATTTTCATAAATTCTTCCTTTCCCTTTTAAATATGGCAGGATGGATTTATGCAAACCCTGATATCAGTCATGAACACAGCAAACATCAAGCTGAACAAACTTAAACAGTATCATATCTGCTTGTTGCAGTTAATTTGGGAAACGACAGGCTGCTCATTTTATCAGTTAGTTACTTTTTAGCAGCAGGTGACTCTTTCCTTGTCTGCTTTGTTAAATATAATGTATGTATGAAACAGTCATGAAGTTGACTTAAAATATATAAAAGGAGGATCAATCATATGATAATAACATGCTCCTTTTTAATCACAATTTCATTTCTATGTTATTTTTCAATAAATCTCTGCAATTTGTTGTTTAATATGACATTTATTATGACATCCAGTCCCCTAAACTGGTAGCTAACTTTGATGAACATAACGCTAACATTAATCGGAACATAACAGAACTAAAATAAAAATATGTAACAGCCAGGGGTCACAGAGGAGGCAATAGATCCTGACTGAAACTAAACCAGCGGTTACCTGGAGCGCGTGGTCCGGGCTGCAGCTGTTCTCCAGCCTCGTGTGGATATTCGGCAACTTGTACACGCAGGTGGGCAAATCAATCTTTATTTCCGGACAGAGGGTCTTTACCTGGTACATGGACATGGCGGAGGACAACCGGAGCAGTGCCGAGGACAAACAGTTAAAACATAAAACACAAATATCCTCTAAAGAGGTGTGGTGTTGACAGGCAGCTAATGCTGCTGCTGCTGCTAAAAGCTAGACCGGAAATAGAGGCCCCTTTGACGTCACGTCCGGTGAATAAAAACTTCTTAAAAACGTATTTTATTAATTAATTTAATTAATTTAATTTAATATTTTAATTCGTTAAAAACGTCTTAATACATTTTGCAGTATTGTAGTAAATGTATATGGTAATGGTAGGTAATATTTATATTTTTTAATCTAAATGATACATGCTATAATTTATTAAATTAGTTTTACTATTAAAATACTTTGTAAAATTCGGTATTTTATTTTAAATACACTCTTGTTCAAATGAATATTAAATGTACATTTCTAAGCGAATATCTCTCTATTAAAATAAAAAAAAAAAGAATTTGGTGGGGTTGTGAAACAAGAATTTGGATTGAATTAATATTTACCCTGGTTCATATGTTTTGTTTTGTTTTTTTCTCATAGAAATATTACTTTCAAGTGAACTTGAGATTCATAAGATAATCTACTTAACTAAGTGAAATAGCTAATGCTTATTCCAATATAGTCAATAAAAGAAGCAGGCCTAATCAAAAAATATTAAAATAATTGAGGTAAAATAATAATAATAATCAATTCCTTCTTAATTGCTCAGATAGTGTTTGTTCCAATTGCCTGATTTATGATGTGATCAGACAAAATGTTACTATGCAAATTCTTGTATGAAAAAAAAATCTAAGAAAAGTTTACAAAAAAAAAGATATAAGAAAGAATCTCTTTTTTGCCACGTAAATATTTTGAAGCCTGCTATAGATGTAAATTATTCCTGAATAATACGAAGCACCTTTACTAACTAATACCGCTGAATCATGACATCAGTAAAACAAACACAAGAGGGCGCCATTCTATTATTTAAGTTTTTTCCTCCCAGCAGTGTTGAGGTTTTACAGCGACAGATAATTATGTACAATTATTTGAACATTTAACAAATTTTGCTTAAAACATAGTAGTTCCATAAGTTTATGAAATTATAATACTAACCTACCAATTTAAGTGGGTAATTAAGTAAAAAACAAATTAATTTATTCTGCTAAAATAAGGATTTCTGTTGAAATGAGTTTAATAAGCTATAAACTGTGAAGGTGAGGTTTCACTGCATGTACTCCAGTTATTCCCATTATTGGCCACCCATATCCATTAAATATAATGTTTAGAAAAATTAGGGTATTTTAAAATCTCTTATCTTATGTTGTATGGAAAACTGACCTGACTTTACTTTTGGATGGTCAGAGTTCAGTATTAGCAATAAAAAAAAAATCTGTTTTGTTAGTTAGTTTGGTTATTTCTAGTCTCAGGGCAAGATATGTGATACGATGTAGAAATCTTTGTATCTGGAGAGTTGTATTTACATTTTACATTTAATTCACATCTTACAGCAGTAATCTGTGCAAGAAATTAAATTTAATTCTGGACAAATGTTTCCATTAAGCCTTTAGTTGTTGCATATTATTTATTGCATATTTTTAAGATATGAAATTGTTTCTTTTAAGGAAGTACTTGAATACTGCTTAGATTTAGATTCTTTTTCTCAATTTTTGTTGTTCCTTTTTTATATTGCATTAATTTTATAAAAACAGCAAACAATATAGCTACAAATAATTGTACAAATGGAATTTGACACTATAGGTTTTCATCAAGTAGACATTGAAATAATTTTCTAATTGCTTTACTGACAAATAGAGTTGAGAGCAAAAAAAAACTTTTATTAGAAATTTCTCAGTTTGTTTCCATTTAGTGGATTAAAATGGATATACAGATTTGTTGGTTTTTGGAAATTAAACATTACATGTTCCATTTGGGAAAAGTGAAAGTAAATCAATATTCAAAAAAAAAAGGAGTAGAAGTATAGCATGAAAGGTGTAATTAAGACACGAAAGAAAAAGTTTATAACAAAAAAAAATCTTTATTAGTAATGACAAAGAACATTAGAGAAAAAGTGATGATATTACAGGCAAATCATACGTTTCATAACAATCTTCTTTATATATTGCAGGAAAATACAAATGAAATGTCTGAGGTTGTGGAAAAAAATGTAATGTAGAACATACACCAATTAAATATGTGGCATATTTCGATGAAACGGAGATGCTAAAGAAAACTTAAAAAAAAAAACAGGATTAAAATGGAGAATGAAAGGTATCATGGGAGAAATGCAGACAAAGAAGAATTAAAAAATGAAAGAAAAGCATTATTCCCATGTCTGTAGAATGCAAAAAACAAAAAAAATGAATTTAGTGGCAGTTGTGGAGTTACATACAATATGTACAATAGGTGGCAGTATGCACCTTAAAGCTATTTCCAATCTGTCAATAAAGGAAAAGAAGAAGCTACTAATTAAAATGTTATGCTCAGTGCTGCTGCAAATCTTATACATACATGTATGATATTTGAGCCAGCAAATAAATGCATAGAGAGTAAATATGTGATAGAGGAGTTATATTGGTAAACTTCTGTGCCCCATCTTGCTCCTCTGCACCTGAGATCTGAGGAGGCTAGTAGAAATGTCCATGATTAGGTCTAACGTTGCACTAGCTTGTTAACTCTAAATTATTCACATTCAACTGAGTTTGCCACGTGTTTGCAGGAGTTTGTGGTTTTCTTAGCTTACATTTACATTTTGTAGAGCAGCGATGATTTCCAGAGGGTCAACCAGCACAAAAGGACAGAGAAAGACTTTGATTAGACACACCATCGACAATACCTAATAATTATTAAATCAACCAAGTTATCTAGGTGTGCTAAAAATCATAACATAGATTTTTTAACAGATGGTAAAGCTATGAAATAGAGTTTAATGAAATAGCCACTTGGGGTTTTGCAAATATCAATCTCCAGGGTTTTACAGAAAATATTCCCTAAAAACAGAAATAATCCAGTGGGAAAGACAAAAAAAAAAACCTTGCTGAATATAGTAGGTTTAAAAAGACAAGAATCAACATATAACTAATCATTACATTATGCAAACTCAACACTGCAACACTCAAAAGGTTGGGGCATAATTTGTTGCACACCTTAAAGAATGTACCCCCTCTCCCTTAGGTATATGTAGATGATAGTCTTGTGTAATTTTGGATGTTTTCAACTGAGCGCTGTTCATACACAGCAGTGTAACGGAGTATCGGTGCTGGGTGTCCAACCACTTTCCATCTCTCTACTATATAGCCATCATTGAATGGCAAATTTTTCTACAATTATCCAAAGCTTAAAACCTCTTAAACTGGTTCCTTGGAGAAACATTTATTTCATTGTACTAAAATGACCTCCACCCTCACCAAATTTCAGTACAACCGAACAACCTCGGTATTTAAATGTACTGGAGATTTACATCCTGGATATGCAGATAATAAATCTGCTAAAGTTGTGTGATGTGTCATGTTAAAATAGACACCTTGCTGCAGCGATGAAGGCTAAACCTGCTCCTAGCAATATCAATATTGTTTTTTCATTGTATACACAAGAAGAATTCTAATATCATTTTTTGTAATATTTGTTAATGAAAATGTCAAAATGCTTTAAGCTATACTCCGGTTTTCAGTCGCAGACTCTTTTTAATCATAGGCATGTTTGGATGAACTAACACTCATGACTATATTGTCCATGAGTAAACCATGAGCAAATCTCTCCAACCAGACAGATTGCCTCCATTTTTCAGTAAGTAAGGCAGAATAAGTTTGTCATGGAAGACGATTGCCACCTTGTCCTATTTGTGCCTTCTCATTTGGAAAAGTCTGCAAAGTACCGGTCTCCTGCTTCATGACAGCCATTACCGAGTCTGAGGATGCGTCAGCACATGTAACAGCTGCTCAGGGCTTTAAACAGGGTGTGGCGTATAAGTTCATGTTGCAAACATGCAGCAGTCTATCTAACAGACACCTCTTGAATCACATTAGACAACTGATCATTTGCTTCCACGAAAAACAACTGACTCAGCGCAAAATACATTTTAAGAAATCACCTTCCACGAATGTCCTGTGTGTTTTGAAGAATGGTCAGTGATACACTTGTGATCCATCATTCATAAATAATGAAGGGAATCTACACGCATACATCATAAGAAGAGGCTCAGCTTGAATGAGAGGAGAGGCAGAGCTGTCATCCTCTGCATTATGGATAGAGTTCCTATTAAGAGCCCCATTCAGGCGTCATAGCATGGCGGTGAAATGTTTTACACTGTTTCACTGTGCACACAGTATCAGGTAGCATTATCGCTGATAGTTTGGTGGAAAAGAGTGAAAATGCTTCGTATTTTTCAGCCTTCCTGGTTTGCATGAACACATCCGCTTGTTACCAGTTAAAGATGGGAGGTGCATTAAAGTTTCAGGCAAACTTAATCAGTAAGATGAGCCGGACACTCCTTTCTTGATATGAGTTTTTAGTGACAATGAAACTAGGCCATCAATAATTGAGGTACGACACAGACAATCAGGATAGGCATTTGTGTCAATCAGCACAGTTGTGAGAATCCAAAAGGCTAATCCAGAGAAAAAGCACTCTATATTATTAACAGTTGCATGAAATGTTTGAATAAACTGAAAAAAGCCCTGCAATTGTAAAAAAAAAAAAAAAAAAAGTTCTAAATTTTAATAGCTTTTCTTTACAGAATACATGAGAAAAAAGCGTACTTACAAGATACTTTTATTTAACGAGTATTTACTGTTTTTAGCTTTGTGAAAACAATCTATTCGTCTTGTAAGGAGCTTTTGGAGGATTTTTGTTGTTAATTTTTTCAAAACTATCCTGAGTTGAGAAACATTACAAATATTAATCTAAGTCTATATGACAAAAATATATGTATTGAAAAGATAAATGTTTTAAACATTTTTCAATAAAGCGGAATACATCCAATACATCCAAAATATTTTTGACCATTAAGAACATCAAAAAGAAGTCAAGTGTTGTCAAAGTCTTGCACTGATGTACTGATATTTTTTCAAACCTCTTTTACAAAAGCTATAAAAACTATGTCTAGCCCATAACTTTCAGAAACATTGGAAGTTGCCAGTCTTGGGTCCACTTTTACACCTCCACCTCTTCAGACTCAGATACTTTTGTCTTTACACTTTATGTACACTTATTCTTAATGTATTTTTCCATCTCTGCAAAGCACTATGTAATGATGTGCTGCCTATAAACAGGGCTTTATAATGAACGTATTAACCAACAGGACTTATGTCTGAGATGTCCATGAAAGATACACATTTTTGTTGGTGAATTTTCTCTGTTTTAAGGTTGACCAACATGTTGTACATCCTCCTTTTGCAGAAAGACAAATAACTCTGTTCTAGGTGGTTAAAATATATCATAAAA
The DNA here is from genome assembly GCF_016077235.1 of Cyprinodon tularosa. Lineage (NCBI taxonomy): Eukaryota > Metazoa > Chordata > Actinopteri > Cyprinodontiformes > Cyprinodontidae > Cyprinodon > Cyprinodon tularosa. Next base: position 496,713 of record NW_024039478.1, on the reverse strand, counting down.
TAAATCGATGTAACATTTATCTATCTGATACATGATTCGAATATTATATCACACACATTGTTACATTCAATAATCAAAACTACATTTTATATAGTGAATTAGATAATTAAACATTTTTAAACCCTTTATTGCTAGGTGTCGCAAGGCTTTATCACTCTTATTTTCAGCGTCATAGGCTGAAATGTTGGAGAACCCCTGGTCAAAATGGATGAATAATTAGTTCCCGTAGAGATGCCATGGTTATAAGGGCCTTTCTCTAGCATTCACTGGTCGAGATGCAGGGTACACCCTCGACAGATTGTTAGTCATACAGACACACACAAGCCCAATCCCAGTACACCTCTAGCGCTACTTTTAAGCCTTTCCCCCAACATTTTGCACATTCCCATAAGGGTAGTGGTGTCCCAATTTGCACGTAGAAGTAGTGGACATAACAAGGGATAGGGGGGTAACGTGGAATTTTAGGTGGTGACTTCATGAGGAAAGGCTAGAGACAATGTCTTTGAAAACATGGAGAGCTGGGATTTTGCTTGGCAACTTGCAGTTTTCTTTTTCCTTTTCTTTTTTGTTTTTTCTTTCCCTTTTAAAAGCAAATCAAAGCCTTTGGTGTAGGAGTTCTTGGCTTACCTGATTCTGCCAGACAAAAAGGGATAGGTTAGATGGTGTTTTGGAGCTCGGGCAGTAGCAGCAGGAAATCAGAGCGACAACACCAATGTTATGCTGAGAAATACCTGCCCTTTTGCACAATGGATTGAACTATTAATGAAAAGGGAAATTTTAAACATATTCTTAATGTTTTCATATTTCTTATGAATGGATGCCCTAAAATTGAGAGTTTTGGACAGATAAATTTGAATGAATACGATTTTTACTTTTATGGAGACATGTTTTAGTCGATGTGCTACAGTCAGTGTCCCACAAAAAATTCTTTGCTCAGTGGATGTAATTTCCCACTTTTGGTATCAACACCATTCTATATAATTCCTGACGAAAAGCATTAAGAATATGTTTAAAAGTTTCCCTTTTCATTGATATTTCAATCCATTTTCTCTTGGCAGGCAGGTATTTCTTGGAATAACACCAGCAGAGAGATCACCAAAAAATACGGAAAGAGGCTGCCAGACCTTCCCTTCTCTGGAGCTAAGAGACCACAGCAGGAGATCGGAGGAGCCTGCTGGGGAGAACCAGAGCAGGGAGGGCAGGCAGCCACTTGCTGCTGCTGACTCGGGAATGCTGCAGGGTGAGGAGAGAGGGGCTACGGCTGGCCGTGAGTAGGACATTAGTACATGGAAGATGTCTGCCGTGGAGACAGAGTGAGGAGAGGCTATGGCTGGCCTGAGCTTGGCTCTAGGCTAACTGCGGGAGATATAAGGAGTAGCGCAGATGATCAGCCCAGCCTGCCAGTAGAAAGCCCACTAGCAGGGAGAAAAGGTAGGAGGTAGGAGCCCAAACAGTCCTTCTAGGCCTAAATTAAAAATAAAAAGCTAAAAACCTCTTAAGAAGATTCCATATTTCATCCTTTGTCAAAATTGTGTTCTTTTATTATTAGCGTCTCTAAGGTTTTATGTATTTCCAGTTTTGAGTGAGCTTCCTGTCACAGGGGATGTTAGCTGGTGGCTGGGCCGACCCGTGTTCCTGAGAACATTACTCAATCAAGAAGACTAGCGTGAATATGAGGAGGTGAAGGATCATCTCACTGTGCCGGATGATTACCCCTATTAGTCCAGCCAAAGACCTAAATCTGGAATATCCTTCTTGTTGAAAGTTGTCTTCTTGTTAATCTCTTTTAATGTTAACATTGTTATTGTTACACACAACCAGTGAACCTCAGTTTGTCTCCAACTTTCATGGAAAAGGTCTTACCTGTATTTAGCAGTTCTCAATCTTATTCACCTGCCTGCCCGCTCTCCAGCACATCTCTTGGAAGTACCAGTCCTCTCGATCTTACTGCAAAGTCTAAAATCCCGCTGAATAAAACTCCAACAGATCCATGCTACCTCCCCTTAATCTGTCAAGTAAGCAAATCAATCAGTCATCACCAACCAACTCTTTCCTAATCAAACTGCTTCCTCCCCTCGGACCAGCCAGAAAGTTTGACATCCTGCAGTTCTCCATTTCCAGATACTTGTTGCTTTTGTATATTAAATGTTGAAGTTAACTTGTTTTCCGTGTGATGTTGCATGTGAGTAAAATGCAATAAACCGACATGACAGAATCATCAGGCCAGTCTGATCCAGCAGAATCTCGCTTGAGCCCTGGCTCTGAACGTCGAGCAGGTGAAACTGGAAGGAGTTGGGGATTCTTGTTACAATGTTAACAATTTTTCAGTCAATCCCGTAGGTCTTTTTTGTTTAAAAAGGATAAAATCTCATTTGTGATCAGTTTATAGACAGCCCTGCAGTGGGCTGAAGCAAGGTTTGGGGGTGAGTTTCAATTCCAAAATCCCTTTGACCAATTTATCTCTGCATTCAAACCGACATTCAGAAATACTGAGTCAATTTCTGACACTTTCAGTAATATGGGGAATTTAAAACCAGTAAGTTACAAACTTTCCCTTTGAGTTTTAAACTCTAGCAGCTGCATTGTAGGGGCCTTATCATGAGAAATAATCAACCAAGTCCTGGGGGCTCTGTGGTCCGAAACCGGACCCTGGAACTGGACTTCCAAATCGATTTTATATTTCTGATTTATACTTGCTGCATACTTCATATGCAGGGAGGGGTGTCCCAATTCCTACAGAAGATTACGAAGCCCTGTTGTTCAATTCCAGGGTGCGTGGGGATTGGATGAAGGTTAGTGGTTGAAAGTAGGGGTTGTATTGGGACTGGGTCACAGAAACACTCCTTGGGGTGATGTAGAGATAACAACTTGTTATGGATACTTAGTGACCACTGAGATTGGCATTGGATGTCTTGTTCTTTTTTTGTTTTTTACCTCCACTACCGTTCTACTGACCATAATGTATGTGGATCCTCCACAACACTGCCGGCAGCTATGAAAAGTTTAGAAACGGGTAAATGGGAATTGATTATCAGAAATAAAGACACTCTGACTTAATATACTGTAAACAAAACTAAAAGAAAAAGAAATCCATTCCTTTCAATTGGTCTGATACCCAATAATTGTGCTGTGTTATTTTAAAAGCAAACCAAATAAAAATTAGACAGTTATTTTCATGTTTTTAATGAATAAATTAAATAAAATTGAATAATATTTTTTTCATGTTTAGTTTTAATATATAAAAATAAATAAAGGGCTTTATTTAAGACATTTATCAGAGTGTACATAAGTGAGCAGGGTGGCGCAAATCAAGAGCTTTACAAACGATAACTGAAAACGAAACCTTCTTCAGTGCTTAAACTGCTGCTGTTTGTCTTTTTTCCCCTCAAATTATCTTCTCCACAGAAACAAATCCATACTGTCTTCTGCTCTGCCTCTCACTGTCCTTGAGTCCAGGTAAGCTGCTTGCCACATCACTGCACACTGCTTTCCCACACCAGCATATCCCTCTGTCAGTGTTCATTCGTTGGCTCACGTTTCCTTCCTGTTTATCACTCCCAGCTCGTGAAACGCAAGGGTCACAGATCTACTGTGTGTTGCTTGGGTTGGGTTACCTTTTGGCTTCCCCAGCCTCGCTGCATCCACCCCTACCTCCACCTAACTGCAGAGATTAGAATCAGAAGCCGATAACGGCAGATATAGATGTCTGATAATTTAATTAACTTTCTCAGTAAGCAGTAAGGGCTTTTTATGATATATTTGTTAGATAAACATGCATCAATCTCACTACTGTACTGTGCTATGCCTGTCTATGTTTAGCTTTTATACTGAACTAACTGCAATGTACTTTCTTTTCAAATTTTATGGCATATACCTATATAAAGGAGTGCATACTTGCAAAATGGAAGAAAATAATTTGGTTTGCTTTTGTATTGAGTTATAATACCACAAAAAATTAATAAATAAACACATTCTATCGCCTTTACAACCCAGTATATACTGTTAATCTGGGTTTATATCAGTCTCATTTTGAATATGGCTATGAATGCCACTGAGATTTGTGAAAGAATCTAAATAGGTGAGTAGAATAATAAAAATCAAAAGCATGCTTTCCAACAAAGAGCTGAAGCTGTGAGGCCCACGATAACTCTAGGCTGCAAAAATCAACCGCTCAGTTAGGGTAACTAGTCAACTCAACATGACTTAGTCATGCAATCCACAAGTCTGGCCTGGAGTTGCAGAAAATAAAACACTGCTAAGAGAAATCCAATAAAATCTATACAGGAGTATAAGGTTTGACAAAAGCTATATAGAGCATACTACAAACATATGTAAGAAGATTACTTGTTTAAATTAGATCAAAATACGCTTTCTGACTAAAACCCTTTGGCCAACATGCAAAATGCTATGTGGGGCAGCCTGAACACTCCATCCGCACTGTGAAACCTAAGGTAGCATCTTAATGTCAAAGTGCTCTTTATTCAGACAGAAAACTATTAGAAGCTGGAAAACGTTGCAAGTTTAGTTGAGGTTCAACTTCTAATAGGAATATGGCTGTAAGCAACCAGCCAATTCATATCAAAGTGATTTTAGACCCCTAAATAATCCTGAATTATAGCAGCACTGATATTATATATAAATATATTTTTAAAATACAGCAAAAGCCAAAAAAACATAATCAAATTCATTAAAAAAGTGTTTCTGTGGCTATAATAATCCATGTTTCTTTGAAACTTAAAGATTAATGACTGTTGCTGACACAGTCTTATTATACTGGAAGCTTGTCTGAAGTTGGATGCAGAGCAGGAGCAAGAAGAGAGATTCTGCAGCCATGTTTTACTGAAACATGGCTGCAAGGTCATATCCCCAACTTCAGTGTCTCTCTCTGACAGGCTTTCTGATTTCACAAAGATTGTTTTTCCGATAAATATGTACAACTATGTGCATCTTCTTCAGAAGACTGTTAAACAACAGAGTAGAGTCTTCAGTCAAAAGCTTCTCCAAATTGGGTGAAAGACCAACGGCTACAGAAGATCCTTCCTATTAACATCCACAACAGCACCTGGGGGAAAAAAGCCCTCTGAGTCACTACAACATTTAATTTTCCTTTTGGATCAGTTAAGTTTGATTTGAATAGAACTGGTCTGGTGCAACAACATGTTTAATAGTTTAATATCTTTGCAAGACATTCTACATTATAAATGCTTAAAGTTGTAATTCAGACAACAGAATTATATGGTATTAACTTGTTTGTGATTGAACAAGGTTTAAGTCATGTTTATAAATGTGTTTCACATCACATTTAAATCCTAACTATGTTGTTTGTGTCAAAGTGTTTTTAAGGTGTTCACTTTTTAAAGTTTGATAGTTTTAGGAAACTCCTTTTAAAGATTCCAAGTCATTCAGATAATGTATCTATCTTTAATTTCACCCTTGGATATTTTTAAGGCTATGATGTAAGCTATTTTAATGTAAAATGGTCACAAAAAAAGAAGCAAGCAAACATATTTTGGATTTAATAACATAATGAAATAAGTAATGCTTCTGTTTTGCAAATATATATTTCTATTACAATATACATTTGTCATTGAAACTACCTTAAATTGAGCTGCAAAAGATATGACTGTAGTATCTGCATTAGTGACTGTGACCTCATGCTAATACCAGGGTATATCCCATGGGGTAGCTGTGAGTATAAGGTGTGTGCTGTAATAGTCAGGTTCACCCCTGCAATCTAGGGATAATTGTAACAACATTCAAGTGGGAGCTCTAAAGAAACGCTACTCTATATTTCGATGGGTGGGAGAAGAGTGAGGTACTTGTTAATTTTAATTCCTTGAATCCTGTAAGTAGAGAGTAAAAATACAGTTGAGAGATCATTTGAACGTGTGGTCAAAGGAGGAACTTCAGAGTAGCTGATAAAATAAACTGATGTTCCTGAATGGGACTGTGCTATTGCTCACTTACTCGTTTCCATTTGACTTACCACAGAATGTGCATATTTACATCTGTGACGGGATACTTTTTGCATGGTTGGCTGTCTATATCTAAATTCATATTTGATTTTTGCAAATGCAAAGGTTTTTTTGTGCGTCTGTGTTTTGTTTCCCAGCTGGAGTTCATTTACAAAGCTGAGGTCAGGAGTTACTCGATCTGACCACAGTGACACTCAGGTGGTCAGCAAGGTCACCCCTCCTGCTGCTTTTCCCCTGGTCCCACAGCTACACAGATCTATGAAATGTTTGCCATCTATACACACTCATATCTTTACTGTACATTCACTGCCAACTAACGTACAAAACACACTGATACTGTGTGGGAGAAAAGCAGAACTGCTTATCTAAGGACACTTCTAGAATGGAAAAGAACAATGCATCTTTTAAAATGGAAATAACAGCATTTTCTATCATTTTTTGTGTCTGAAACACTTGCAGTCAATTTAAATATGCTGCTCTTATAAATACGAGAAAAACAAGCCATTAAAATTAGGTTTTATCCTTTTATTTTAGCAGTTAAGTGCTTATTAGTTTTAGCAACTCATATTTATGATGGAACTGATAGATATAAAGAACAAAAAAGCTAATGCATGACAGGCAAGGAAGGGTTAGTTGACAACACTTTTGTGAAATCATGACATTGGAAAGTGGTTTTGTTTAACTACAATAAAAATGAATACAGTAGGAGCCCTTTAAGTGTCATCTGGCGGCGGTCGATAGAGGTCAGATGTAGATGAAGGGGTTTCCGCCAGTTTAGGACAAGACCAAAGCCTGAAACTCTGTGAGAAAAAATAAAATATATTTTATAAACCCAATAATTTATTTTCCGGTACCTATCAATGAAATTTGCAAGAGGAAAACTTGTAAAAAAAAATAATGCAAATTACAGCAGCAACGTTTAAATAATGAAATAACAGTGTATTAAAGACAAAATCATCCAATGATTTAAACATATTCTTTCTCTATTCATTTCTAATCTATCAAACTGTACTCAGTCCCAGTCAACTTTTATATGCGGCTCCTTGTAGGTTTGAAATGGTTTAAACACTTAAATGAGATTTTAGAGAGATTAGATTTTGGCCCCATTTTATTTACATATATGACTGAGAACCATCAGACGATTCTGAGATCTGTTGCAAATCTTTCTTTCTAATATCAGATATTTGAGACATATGGGCTGCATAGTGACGCAGTTTGTATCACTGTTGCCTGGGTTTGAATCCCAGCCTATGGTCTTTGTACATGCCCCCCCCAGACCAAAAATCATGACTGTTAGGTCGTTTCATGACTCTTAACGTGTTACTCTATTTATAAATGTTTGTATGTTTCTTTTTTGTGCAGCGATGTACTGGCAACCTGTTATGGTGCAACTTGCCTTTTGTTCAAAGACTGCTGGAAATAGGCAACACCCCCCTATGACCCTAAATGACAAACTTTATAAGATAAACAGATTTACATTGTAACTGGTGTTGCAAACACACCCTGTATTTTGTCAACAAAGTCCCATTCAGGGATCTCATTTGAAGCGAAAGCCTGACTTTTTCCCTAAAGACTAAGTAAAATCTACATGAGACTGGTACATAAAGGATTTAGCTATGTAGTCGTCTGTTTTAAGTACAAAATGATATTTATTTGCATTCTAGAATGGGAAATTGCATAAACTCAGTTATTCTTACCTTGGGCTCCAATTCGGCCATCGCTATCCCCATCAGCAGCTTTCAGGAAGGCTTTGGTCTCCTTGTCCGTCAGGACCCGAGCCCCAGGGCAGAACCTCTGGAGGAAAAACCTGATGGGAGCAAATGAAGATGTATAAAGCCAGAGAAATCTTTCTCCAAGAAAACTTGGGAAATAAAACTGACATCTGATATTCTGAAGCAAACATTTTCCGACAAGAAAGAATAGGCATAGTCACATTAAACACCGGACCTTCTTGATAATGAGTTTTTCTGATTGTGGTTTCATTTAATGTAGTAAGAGAGAACATTTTCCCAAAATATGGATAGTGTCTTAATCCCTCACTGCCAGATAAAAATCAATTGAATAGTTGCAAGATTCCAAGTGTTTAAAGAATTTGATTAACTATTGTGTAATTCTGATGTAACATTCCAAAGGATGACTGAACCAGCCATTGATTGCTTTAAGGTTTATGTTTTGTAGAATTACTAAAGCAAAAATTGCAGTTTGCCAAAGGACTCACTTCAGCTCTTCCTCCTCAATAAACCCACTGGCATCATTGTCCAGAATCCCAAAAACCTTATTCACATCCTGTGGGCTCTTCTTGGCGAGGCCACACAACTGGAAGAACTTCTTTGGGGAGAAAGAGTCCGGAGCTGCAAGACAAGGCATACAGATTAGTAAAAGTCCTGCTGGGTTGTAAAAATAATCACAAAATAGTTGTATAGAAAAGCTTTCTCTTTTTTTTTTGGGGGGGGGGGGGGGGGGGGGGGGGTTATTCCTGTTCAAAATGTAAAAATATAACAAACGTAAGACTAACTATTGAGAATGCATTCAAATTCTGACTATTTACATACATGACAAAGTTTAGGGTAGAAAAAGTTGTGCTCATATTGTATATTTTAATGTCGTGCCTGTAATTTTGCGCAAATCTATAATTAAAAAGTTTAACTGAAAGTTCAGCCATATACTTTACATCCTGCAACCCCATGTTTTTAAAGGATTCTTGAATATGTTTGTCGAAATCTTTATGCTTTTGGCATAACTTTCCTCCCTGCTACTGTTTTAATTAAAGTTTAGTGATCTAAGTCTTTGTGTATTTTAAGTACCTCCTTTATTTATTTATTTTTTAACTAATATTTCCTGAGTTGTGTCTTTATTACCACAATAAAACAGATGCCCTCACAAAAAAATGTTTTATATGACTGCATATTTCAAATATATGACCATATGTTCTCTGACTGAGTTTGGCATGTTGTATTTACCTTTTCACATACAATGCTGGAAGAAAAAAAATCCCACCTGATCTCCATATAACCAGGAAAATGTCCCAAAGTAGAAATGATAGTAAAATACAAACAACTATAAGCACTTTTAATAAGAGCTTATTTCTAAACTATTATCAGTGGGCTGCATGGAACCTAGGTACAAAGATATAATAGTGAAAAGGGATACCTTGGCAGTCCTTGATGGCATTGTCAACGGCATCAGCAGAAAGGACAGATGAGATCGACATTTTATTCCTGTCGGAAGAACAGCCTCTGTGAATTATTTAGCTACAACTTTAGACAGGTAGCCTACTATGCAAAAACAACAACAAAATCTTTAAAGGCGACGAAAGAGACTTAAAAAAAAAAAAAAAAAGATAGAAACTTTATAGGGAACTTTTAGTAATGTTTGTATTTATTTTACCTAAAAAAAAAAAAAAATCTGAATCCGTAAATTGTGTCAGACTAAAATCTGCGTTAAAATGTAAAATAGTTTAAAATGAAATTGCAAAAGAAAGAAGGGAACTCCGGTGCGTCCTCTGCAACTTACCGCGTTGGGATTTCTGCCTGGTCGGTCGGTGATGCAGCTGAGAGGTGAAGCTGTGTGGTGACTGCTGTCCGTCAAGGTCGATTTATATAGGTCTGATTGCAGTGACAATAGGGTTTGCTTGAGTTACCTGACTATGGATCAAATTCTGACTGCCCGCCCCTGATCCGATTTCCCAGCTAACTAATTAACCTTTACTATTTATAACGCACAGGAGCGCAGAGATCGGAATATGGACTTCCGGAATGCCCTTTGTGCAAAATAAATAAATAAATAACAACCATTCTGCGAGGAAAGTTTCCTTTTTCTCTACCTCCGCCTCCCCTCCATCATCCAATCCTACCCAGTTTAATTCCAGGAAACAGGACAGGATGAAGCCACTGTCTCTCTCTCCCTTGTCCTCCTCCGGTGTCTACTACCATCACCTTTTCATTTAGACATTTAACAGGAAGAGAAAAACAAGGGAAATAAATATTTTTAATAGACCTAAAAAGTATCTTGACTTATGTGAAAAAAAAGTGCGCGATCCCACAAAAACTTGTTTATAAAAGATCAAATATCACCATAAAAACATGACCCGTGCTTTGTAGTGTCCTCATTGACAAGTGGCATAGCGCTCTTAAAACTGTTTTATTGCTGGTAATGATTTATTGTTTACTGAATGGGATTAGGGCCACTGGAAAAAAAAAAAAAAAGTTAACAGATTTTAAAATTATATTTCAGTATAATATGAGAAAAAAAGTCACAATTCTGACTTTAATCTCAGATATCTGTCTTTTTCTCACAATTCTGACTTTTTTTTCACAAAGTTCTGACTTTAATCTCAGAATTCTGACTTTTTTTCTCACAATTCTGACTTTTTTCTCACAATTCTGACTTTAATCTAAGAATTCTGATTTTTTTTCCCCCCTCACAATTCTGACTTTAATCTCAGAGTTCTGTCTTTTTTCCTCAGAATTCTGACTTTTTTCTCAGAATTCTGACTTTATTCTCAGAATTGTGGATCTTAGTAATGTAGAAGGGCACCATGAAGGAAGAGATGTGGGAGCACTCAGCTTCACTGACAAAGATGTGAGTTGTTTGTGAGGGCCAGTAACACACTGGTGAAAAATGAAGGAATTAGGCGACTTTTTATGTGCCCGAGGGCCCCAGGAGATGCTATTTCATTAATGGAAGAGCAGAAGGTGATTAAAACAAGAGAGCTAGTTTAGTCTCTAAAACAGACATGGCTACTGCTTGATGCTAACATGTTTGTTAGCTGTCAGAATTCTGAGATTAAAGTCAGAATTCTGAGGAAAAAAGTCAAAATTCTGAGATTAAAGGCAGAATTCTGACTTTTTTCTCATAATATACTGAAATAAAATTCAAAAATCAGTTTACTTTTTTTCTTCAGTGGCCCTAATCCTCTTCCGTAGTTGTCCCATTGGCGGATGATGAAGAATATTTATTCTCTGAAGGGGAATGTGAGACTGCGCAACGAGCAAATGTGCTCAACAGTGCTGTTTAATGTTGCTTTGTCCTTTATTTTTATTTGTGTACGTCTAATTGAATGTTTGAATCATTTGGATTACAGAAGCTCGCACTTCATGTACAATTCACAAAATCAAAGTTAAGAACAATCTTTGTAGTGGTGCGCTCTCGTGTGCCTCGGTCAATAAATGGCACAGTTCTTACACACTGGTTGGTCTAAAAAAATAACACCCGCACATCCCATACACGATAGAGCAATGTTAATAATTATGGGTAGGATATCAGAATTTTAGGTCGCAAATAATATACTTTTATATTCTGTTTTTCCACTGTAATCAGCATGAAGTAGACTTCCTATCGTTATGCACTGCAAAACCCAAAACTTCAATTTTAACAGGTCAGTTCCCATGCTTTTCTAAGAGTACCTCTGAATCAATAAATATGAGTAGAATTTACAGCTAGATATTTTTTGGGGAGAAAATTCACCCCAAAATTTTAAAAAGTACTTACAAAATTCGATTTTTGTGGTAAAATTGTGATTTTTGAGGAAGTGTCCAATGTCCCCAAGTCAGAATAAAACATGTGAATGTACAAGGACAAAAATACTTTTTCTGTAAGGTAGTTCATTAATTTTACAGACCATAAATTTGACAACTTTTGCAGAAATTATGGTGACCCCCCCACCCTGGATAGCTACACTGAAAAAAATAAAGCAACTGCTTTTGCCATTTAATTCATCATATATAGTTACTTTAACACAATTGTTTTATTTCCTACCCTGCTAACATGCAACAATTTTGTTAAAGTAACTGATGTGCAAGGGAGTGAGACTCGATTCAGCTTTATTTTTGTGCTATTCAAAATCTGCGGCCACCTTGGCTTAAGCTTAAACTATGATAATGTAGTGAATCTTATTAATTTAAGGCTTTTCCCTCCTCTTTCTCTTCAGTCCTACATGACGACCATCTTGTTAGTGAGGCCTCTCAACCCAACAGTCGGTGTCTGAGCCGTGCTGGTGAAGTGGACCAAACTGAGAAGGTAAATGGAAACTCAATCATATTACTGTGACTGTGAGTGAAAAAGAGACCAAGGACACAGGTTGGAGAAGAGTGATGCAACTTTACCTAGAACAGGTGCATGATGTCATGCCCTCCTTTGATAGCACCTTAACTATACTGTTACAGGACAATCATTTATTTATCTACATCTGCTAGTGCTCTGTAAGAGTGAGGACAGAGAGACAGGACGATGTGTTTTCTCACCTGTCTGGGCAAAGGAGTCTGACAGATCAGTGAGAGAAAACCAAGTCATTGTTAGACATGCTGTTTCTGTCTCTGCGTTACATTAAAAGAAAGTATTTCATTAAATGGTTCTTTGTTTACCACACCATGATAATAAACTAATAGTTACTTTGAAGATAAGCTTTTTATTTAAAGCTTGCAATAAAAAACAAAACAAAGCTGAGGAGTGGTGGCCTAGTGGTTAGGGCATTGCACTTGTTCCCAGAGGGTCTTAGTTCAAACCCCACTCCCATGGATTGCCACTCTGAGCAAGACCTTTAACTCCACACCACTCCCTGGGTGCCACACAATGGCAGCCCCCTGCTCCCCAAGGGGATGGGTTAAATGCAGAGAGTTAATTTCCTTGCTTCGTACTTGTGACAGTAATGACAATAAAGTTTCAATCTTCTATTCTTGTTTGTTTTCCAAAATCTGAAGTGTACATGTCTTTCTTCCCTTATCTCATGATATCTCAAAATAAAATTCAGTGAAACACGGCTACTCTAGAGGTTTTTGGAAAAAAAACAGAATCATCATGAAGTTAGCTCTGAGCAGTCATCCAGCAATGGAGAAAAACTCTACAAACTGGAAAAATACTAGAACATGGACATGTACGCTGATTAGAGGAGCAGCCAAGAAGTCCTTGGCGTACGTGCAAAGATCCTGAGCTCAGGTGGGAACATTTGTCCAAAGAAAATTGTTAGTTTTCACTTGACCATCCTATCATTAACTGAAAAGTGGCACGAAGAAGTTCCTGTTGAAATAACGCCAAAGGATTTTGAGTAGTTTTCCATAAGTCCTGTAGAGGGGTGCACTGGTCAAATGACCAAAAGTGGACTTTTTCATTTCCTTTCAAAATGCAATGACTCGTCGACAAAAATACCCTCAGTTAAAACATGCAGCATCATGCTTTGGAGATGTCCTTGCCAGCAGATGCAGAAAAGCTGGTTAGTTCATGGAAAGATGGATGGAACATAGTACAGGGCAATCCTGAAGGGAAGCGGGTTAGAGGCGGCCAAAATTCTGCGACAAAGGTTTAGCCCCAGTCAAAATACCTTCTTGCTTTACATTGCTGTTCACTATCCAGTCTGACAGAAGTGCAAAGCTGGTAAAGTCATACTCAAAAAGTCCTAAAAGTAATTGCAAATGTGAGTAATTGTAAAATGCGTTTTCATAAAGACATTTTATCGCATCTTTTCACAGGAAAATACTCAACCAGGAGGCATTTATGTCTTTTTTCACTTTCAACAGTCTTGGGTTTTAATAAAAGGGAATGGGATTTGTTAGTTTGAATGGAGAGCAGGTTTGTGAAATTTGATGAATCACTCTTAAAAAGGTTGTAAACTTCAAGACCATATTGTGGTTTATCACGACAGGTTTCAGTTCCATCAGTTCTTGCCATCAGGTCAACCAAAACAAAAGATAAATGCACATGCAAACACTACATCAAAACAGTCTGAATAGCTGTCATCCCAGAAATAGGGCTAAAGATGAAGCACAGGGAAACCTGTTGGCTGAAGACAGGCAGACTAAGTTTTTGGATTATTGGATTCGTGCCCTGTGTCCTGTGGTCTGATGAGACAAGTTAAACTTACATTGGAAGTAGAAAGACAAGTTTGTCTGTCTTAGACTCAGGCATGTTAGTGGGAGCCTCATGGTTCTATGTTGCATGCAGTTTTTAATAATTCCCAGCTCCTTGATGTGATCAGGTTAAAAAAATTTATTTCAATATAATATAATATAATAAAATAGGTATGAAAATGTAAGGTAATGTAAGTTTGTAAGCTACCATACAGCGAAGGCCCACTGTTCAAATAAAAAAAAACATAATGTAAATCAACTGTCATTTCTTTCCCACTGAAATCAAATCTGTGATGTACAGTATTTGATTGCAACATGACAAAATAAAAAAAAAGTGCAAAGCACAAGACAAATACTTGTATTACTTTAGTAAAAAATAAATAACAATAATAATGCAACAAAACAAAAACTACACGAACAAAATAAAATAGAGTAAAATGAATATGAAGGAATCTACTTAAAAATGGGCAAAAGAAAAAAAATCCCTTGACTGATGTCTTTTTCCAATGCTTTGAGATGGTTAAAGTGTACCTTAGAAGTATCTCAATACTTCCATCTAGTGGCTAAAGGAAGGAGCTACATAGAAGAACACATGATTCTTTCTGACCTCATTTGAAATGTGAGTTTCTGTGCTTACTGATATACCAGCAAATGGCAAGGTATGCTTTGTAAATCTTTGTAAACATTTAATTAATTCCTTAGTTAAAGCTTTGGTCTCTATAACTTAAGTCAAGGATAATGAGAAACGATCAAGCACACAGCTGCATAATGGCAAAGGATAAATGAAAGTATATTATAGATGAAATGCTCAAATGAGTGTGTTTTGGTATGGAGCGACCTCTGGTTATGTGCCACAAATGGCTCTTTAGTTAGCTACTTTCTACCTAATCCTATCCAGATATTATTTAGAAACTGAAATGACTTTACGTGTGGGCAAGGGCAAAGACTAGATAAATCACTTTTTAAATCTGGATGTTTAGAACAATATATGCAAAAAATCTGTGGTTTTGACCCTCTGAACTCGAGGTATATGTTTTTGGGTTAAGAAATTTGTTTCCTTTTCTCTAAACAAATAATCAGTTTATAATCGGTTTTATAGATGAAATAACACAAAACAAAGAAATAATTATTTTATTGTCCTTTTATCTTTAGTTCCTGGAAAGTGCATAGATTTTACAGTTAGCAAAATTCATATTTAAGACATGAACACAACCGAGCAACATTCAAAATCATCATCTTTTGGACAGTGTGTTGTATATATGAGGAAACGTCCCTTAAGCAAATGTATAAAAATTGTTTATATTCAGATGAAATGGGGGGAGGTCGATGTGGGCATTGTTGTTCCATCAGAGCATGTGTTGTTGGTCATGTTGTCTTTATGCCTTAACCAAGGTAGAGAATTCTGCAGGGTGGACAGAGAAACAAACAAAGTTGAACTTTAGTTTTTTTTTAATGAAGGATGTCTAATGAGTGTTATAAACTTTCTGTGGTGAACGTACCGTCAGCACCGATCTTGCCATCACCATCAACGTCACCAGCCTTGAGGAAAGCCTTGGTCTCAGCATCGGTTAGTGCGCGGGCACCTGCCTTGAAGTTCTGCAGGAACAGCCTGTAATAAACAAAGATAATGTTTACTCACCAGAATTGAACAGAACACACTTCAAATAGACCAAGTCAGGCAGTTTTCCATAAGTGTTAAATCAATGCAGAGGCAAACATAGCCCTTAGAACACTAGAGATCTATGGACATCTTTATTTTGCGCTATGCAAGGTCAACTAGTCCTTGTCTTTATTAGCTGATTTTATCTAAGACCTAGAAGACATTAAAAGTCCATATAGTATGGCGCATTTGAACAACCCTAAAAACTTTTCAGCCACATTTAGCCACTATAATATGTCTTACTGTCAACGTCCCTCTTATGTCAACACATTTTGGCTTGGCTTTGAAGGGGTCAAGTTCAGAGTATTTTGAAAGGAGCCACCAGATGGGATTTAAAAAGCAACAACAGAAAATGTAATGCTGCTATTTGATTAGGTGTATAAGTAAAGCAGTGGGTAGGCTGCTATCAAGGACAGAAGTAAAAATCTTTATGTATTATCTTACAACATATTGAAACATTAAAGTAAATAAATGAATATTCATAAACACTGTTAAATATTGAAGACTGTTTGGATGGGGGGCTTCTCAGAGGGTAGCACTGCTGCCTTGCAGCAAAAAGTTTCCGGATTCAATTCCTAGCCTGGTGTCTTCGCTTCTCCAAATCCTCTTTAGGTATGAGTATGTGCGTGAATGGTGGTTTGTCCTCTTTGTCTCTGTGTTGCACTGCGATGGCTGGCGACCTGTACAGGGTGTACCCTGCCTCTCGCCCATAGACAGCTGGAGATACCAGCACCCCTCGCAACCCCACCAGGGATGAAGCATGACAGAAAATGGATGGATAGATGGATGTTTGGATGGGGCTCCACTAGATCTATAGGATAGTTATTGCTTTTTCTGACACCACTCACTGCTACGGAATTGTATTTCATTGCATTTTTAATATAAAATTATCAACCCGCTCTTAAATGTGTGACATGTGTATGTAAAACAAATTATTCCCCACTTTACTATTCTTTGTCAGTCAGCGCTGCCTATCACTATAATGTTTCATTCCTAATATATGGTGAAATTAGGCCAATAGGCTTTAACTTGAACAGCTTTAAGCATTCAATTATTTTCTTACTTCAGCTCATCCTCCTCAATGAAGCCACTCTTGTCCTGGTCAATGATGTAAAAGGCCTTCTTGACATCATCAGCACTCTTTCCAGCTAGACCGCAAGTCTTGAAGAATTTCTTGTAGTCGAATGCATCTGCACATGAAATCAGAAGAGCTTATTATCCTGCTAAAGACCAAAATAAAAAAAAGCAGTAGAGATAAATAAAGTTCATGGTACTTAAAAAGCACAGATAGAAAGCATTGAATGAAATACCTTTGGACTCATCCAGGGCTTTAGTAATGTCAGCATCATTCAGTACACCTGCGAAAGCCATTTTGATCTGCAAGGATAAAATATTGATTACCACAAACTTTCTTAAAAACAGTTCACCTTAAAGTGAATGTTATATTTATATAAAGGACATGGTTATTGGTCCCCTGATAGAAAAAAATCAAACAATCTAAAGAAATTTTAGGTGAACCACATAAAGTTAACAACATGTGCTGCATACACAAAAAGAATATAATGTTCTGTCTTGTGTTATCTTTAAGAGATTAAACAAGACTAGAGAGGGTCCAGGTTTTAAATAAGTCAGTCCAATTCTCTCTGAAGTGTACGTTTGGCATTTCTTGATTCCTTCCAAGGAGCTGAGCCTTACATGTGCAACTATTGCAAGATGCTGAGGTTTGACCAATAATCCATGTCTCCCCCATCTCTCTCTTTTTTTTTTCTTTACAACTGATGCTCCCAAAGGTTGCAACTTAGTCTATTTCTTTAGATGCTGCATTGCAGTGGGAAGTCCTCAGTAAACCCCAGTGTAGAAAGAATAATTAAAAAGGTTTTCTCAAAGATGCAAGGCTTGATGCAAAATCCATATTTTCTCTTCTCTTTCCTTTCTTCATTCAGACTCACCTTAGTTGTATCTTTTGCTTTGTAGGGTACAGATGACACAGACAAGACTGGAGTCGACTGCAGTGACCATCCCAGTGCTCCTTATGACCTTTTATATACTCTCAGGCTGTGGAAATCTGAAGCATAAGATAACTGACACCGTGCTGAGGAGGAGGAGTAGGGGAAGAAAAAGGAGGGCCTCGTACTGCAGACAGATCTATTTTAAGTTTCAAAATTGAAGACGCTTAAAAGGTGCGTTTGAAAAAGTCTTTAATGTCCCTAGCTGCTAAGAATAGGCCAGCGCACTGCTGAGGTGGGCGAATTGGAAGGGCTGTTGGCAACCCACAACCATATTCATGAGGATACTGAAAATGCATGCATTACAACTGGAGTAAGTTGGATAAACTGATTGTTTTACTACTTTTATCACTTACAAGTTGCACAATATGTTATAATCTGTTTTTGTTTTATTTTGGGTCTTAGGTTTAATTTTGAGTAGACCATATTTTTTGTTACTAAGGTATTGTTTGTATACTGTGTGGAATGCATTATAAATTCATTTTGTGATTTGTGATTGTGTGATTTGTCTTAAATGGGTGTATGTGATCCTCCTTTGAATAAATATTTCATTTTTTTCTTAGACCATTTATATTTTTCTGTTTTAATGGTGAATAATGTTTACAAATGGCTAAACAAATCTTAGTCAGTCCTATTTTATCTACCTTATCCTGATCTATGCTATGGGCTATGGAAAAAATATTTATTCTAGAGGGCAGATAACATTCTGTACATACTGCTCTGTTTTGTAAGAGGCCTGTTTTGTTTTTGTTTTTTGTTTTTTTTGGGGGGGGTTGTTTGTTTTTTGTTTTTGTTCATTTTATATTAAAACATAGAACAACAATTGAGAACCTTTGAAGAGGGTAAAGCAGTAGAGTTTTGACCCATAGGTGGCAGCACCATGCTGTGGGGTGATTTGCAGTCACCTCTTTCTGTTTTGACCACTGCCTGACTGTAACTAGGTGAGGATATCATCTGATAGGGATGAGGGTTAACATTTTGATGACCAGCAGTGCCCTGGAAATTAAAAACCCATTTGTATTGTAACTTGGCCCTGCAATAAAAATTAGCTGTTTGAACTAATAGCAAGCCCACTGCTGAAACTGTTTCTGCAGTGGGCTTGCAATTGAAGAAGATAAAGTTGGTAATTTGTTAAAAGCCATTGTAACCCTTTGCAGTGGATTTGAGCCAGAATACAGCCTAGTTGCTGAGGCAGCGGCTGTTAATAGCCGTCCTATTGCCACAGCAAATCGTTTAACTGATTATGCAGTACTTGTTAAAGAAATAGATCTTGGACTTGGTTATCTAATTACATGAAGTCTGGCAGCTGTCTATTGCAGAACTCTCTGGATCTAAAGATGCATGTGAGCAAAGCCCCAGGGCAATTCCCAGCACATTTCCAATGCCCTGGCCAATGTCCAGCCACGCTCCCCTTCCCATTAACCAATTATGAGAACAAGTGCCAGGCGAGTCATCTAGCCCATCAGTTAGCACCTCTTGAGCATTCAAGAACCGTGGCAAGTGAGCACTCACTTGACACTGGCTGTGTCTAGTGAGTCCATTGTGTTGAAATGATTTCAGTTAGGAAATGCAGCACACTCAGCCAAAGACTGACCTGAACAAGGTGGCTTCACACCAAAAGAGTATTTATTCCTGGTTTTTCACTCTTCCTCAAAAGTGCAGATGGCGTTGTACAGTTTGCACAAGTCATCATTTATGAACACATAACACAGTTTGAGTAACATTAACAGCAAAATATGTCTTCTATGTTGAGAAACAGTTCGCAGGCAGCTCATAAATAAGGTATAAAAAATATTCTTTCAGCTGTTGATTAATGAATCTTTGAGGAGTTTGCGGTTCCATGAAAAGAAGTGGATGTTGGTCAGTGGAGATTTATGCCTTTACGAGGGCAGCAAACTCTGCAAAGGTAGAGAAAAACTCTGTTAGTTCAAGAAAGAAGAAAATATTTGCAAAAATATACTAAGATAATACTAATTGAGCCAATTCTCATAAAAAAATTACGATTTCTACAACTTAGGGACCAAAGGGAAAAACTCTCAATTGGTATGGTTTTCGGATTGGTAGATGTAACTTTACATAAAAAGAACAAGTAAGGATGTTTTTCCCAGTCTGTTTGCAAGGAAATACTGCCCTGCCTTGTAACAAAAAATGTGCCTTATAGAAAAATAAACTACTACAAAATTCTCTGGAAGGACATCCGCCATTTTTAACATTGGAGATGTCGCCCTTTGGCAGTCAGAGTGCTCAGCGATATCTATAAAGATTTTGAGGTTTTTTCAGGTACTTCATCAAAGTTTATGTGAAGAACCCTTACCATCAACTCCGATCTTGCCATCACCATCACTGTCACCAGCGGCAAGGAAAGCCTTGGTCTCCTTGTCGGTGAGTGCTCTGGCACTGGCAGAGAAGTTCTGCAGGAACAGCCTAACAAGTAGAAAAAACAGTGAGTTTAATTAATGGCAAAAAAGCTTTAATGAATTCTTTAAATGTGTTTTGTTCTTGTAATATATGTACAAGTAAGTCAGAAGATAATCAGTTTGCCTTAAATGAGGCCTTTTTAAATGTACTGATGAAACAACACTGTATTGTAATGTCAGGTTTTCTGAAATCCTAAGGCCAATAGGCTTTGTCTTTAACAGCTTTAAGTCTTCAAGTATTTTCTTACTTCAGCTCCTCCTCCTCTATGAAGCCACTGTTGTCCTGGTCAATGGTGGCGAAGGCCTTCTTGACATCATCGGCAGACTTGCCAGCCAGACCACATGCCTTGAAGAATTTCTTGTAGTCGAAGGAGTCAGCAGCTGAAAGAGCACATTGCAACGTCGTTAGTGCAGGATAGGTAAGAGAGCTGATCGTAAGGTAACTGCATCTGGGAGTTTCTGAGGCTCTGCCTCTCTGTTTACACCTACTTTTCAGTGTAAATATTGCAATGTGCCAATAAAAGAAGAAAGTGAGTTATCACCTGCGCAGCCATCCAGGGCAGCTTTGACATCAGCATCATTGAGACCAGCGAAGGCCATTTTTTTATTCTTGGAAGGAAAAGAAAAGGTGAAAATTAGTATTCTAAATATTAAGAAGTTGTCATGTGGTCATAATGCAAACAGTTTAACTTTGCATATTCATTTATATGCATCAACACAAATGAACATGGAAACACTGCCTGTGATCGGTTCTGTTCTGAATGTATAAAGTCGCACAACAGTAGCTAAGCCCTGAATATAAAATAGTCTTTTCTCTGCTCTAGCTTTAGGTAAGAGTTATCTCATCTTTTACTGTACAATCTCCCATGGTAAATATCCATGCTTCCCCTGAGCTAAAAATCTTCCTTTCGCCTCAGAGTATTTCCTCGCAGCCCTTTACTGACTGTTCATCCCAAAGTGTTAAGCTGTGATGGCACTTAGTAAGTGATGCTTTCCCCAGTAGACCAAATCACACAAACATTAGTATCTGCCGTACATAGAGAAAAAAATCAGATGGCAGCAGAACATATTAATCGCTGCAAAAAACATTATTCTTCCAAAAACACTGATCCTCTGAAACCAAAAGGCCGTCTCTTTTCGTTAACTGAAATGTCCTGAGGTCCGTGTGTTTGCTGTCTATGTTGGCTCCATTTCTCCCTACAGCTGGTAGTCCACAAGGATACCCTTCCTCTGAATCCTTTTCACCCCGGAGTGTGATCTGCAGGAGTCGGGGTAGCATTTAGAAGGTTCCCGTCCCACTCACCTTTGCTCTGCGTTGAGGCGAGTGAAAACCAAGGCGGACTGGAGTGATTGCCAAAAGCCTCTTTCCCCCTCTCTTATATATCCTTGAGCAACACCATTTACAGACGTTTGAGTCTCAGTATCAGGTACCGAGATGCATGGGTTTCGAAAAAATGTGTCTAGTAGCCTAGATCTATTTTTAGGTGAACAAATGAGGATGCTACCATGTGTGCATAGGCCTATAGCTAGACATGTGGAAACCTGAGCAGCTCCGAGACTCCTCGGCTTCATTGCACATGTTGCAATCATATGATGATTTACAACCAAAATCTAAAATGTTGGTTTTGATGTTGAAGACCATAAATTTGTATATGTGAGTGTGCAAGGCATCGGCAGACACTTTATCCTGGGACATGATGAGAAGTCAACACTAAGGACAAGCAGCTTCTTGGTGTTTGATTTCCCGATTACTATAGAGACAAAATAATTCTTTAAGGCCATAGGCACAACTTGCTGCCATGTGCTCTAGATCTCCTGAAAGGATTGTTGAAATGTTACCCTTTATAAAAATGTTGCTGGGATGATCAGCTGTGATTTGTGAGCTTTTTTCTATCTTTGCACCAGGCAGATTATTCTTTACTGCTTTATGAATTTATATTGACAAGCAAGAAAATAATGCAATGAGTTCTTGAAATCTGAATACATCTAAACATGCACATAGTATTCAATCACTTGCTTTTTGGTTATTATAAACTGTATAAATCACAACTATTATTTTCATTTTTCATCTTTCAAATTAAGTAATAGAGCTTTAGACTCCATTGACCTCTGCCTATAGGTAGATTATCCTCTGTGCAAAGCATAGGATACAGTATCTTTACATGAGTTTCAGGGAACCTCCACAGGCAGGGTCACATTTCAGATGTACCAGCACGTCTAAACCGGAACAGGACTTTGAGGTCTCTACTACCAGATATCTGTCCTTAGTAGGCAATCTGCCAATCATCTAGACTATTTTTTGCATCCCAAAGTAATTTTTGTGTAGCTGGTTGACAATTTGATGACAAATCTTATTTTCATTTCGTTTGCTTATTTAGTTGTCAGGCATTTGGGCCCAATAAATATAAAGATTAGATATTTCTAATGGCAGTTAATATTTCAACCAGACTCCCCTGTAATTTGACAGTCACTCTCCAGAAAGATGAACAAATCCTAATAAGGAAATCTGGGTACTTTATTTTTGTAAATCAATAGATTTCAGTAAAGGTGATCTTAGGATTAATTCCAAAACATTGGTAAAATTGGACTTGGAATAATTTAAATTAGAGTTTTATTTTTGCTGTTATTAGCATTATACATCAATCATGTCATTATGTATGCTGTAATATGACATACGATAATTATTTGAACAATGTTGAAATGCATATGAATTATACAGTCAAAATAAATGACAACACCGAAAGAGGAAAATAACTAAGAAACTGCCTCCACATGTGGTTACCAATTACATACTATACAAAAAGAAACATACATATACAAGTGAGTTATAAACAGATGTGCAAAATAAATAAATGTAAAGAGAACAGTTACAAAAGCACATAAAAAGAGAAAAAAATTTGGATATATTTATCTTAGGAATCCACAAGATTGAAAATCAAATAACCCAATCCACCTTTAACACTTTAAAACTATAGTTTTTCTTGGGTACATCTGAGTATGTATTCCATAATTTGGCACCTCTCTACTAAATTGATAACCAAACCCTGAGAGTGAAGTATTCAGTAGAGTGTTGTGCTAGAGCTTGCCTAGATCTACTTAAGAGCCATTTTTAAAATAATTTACCAGTTGTGTGTTGTTTGTTATTACTTTTATAATAAAAAAATACGTATCTGAGAGGTACTGATATCCTAAATATGGAACATTGAATATTGAAGAACAGAAATAAGAACAGAAATATTTTATCATCAAACTAAAGAAGAGCCACTTTGGCAGAATAATTTCCCCTAAGCTGAACAATTTTTATCCAGAGCTTAGTGAGAAATCCAATGCAATTAGATTAGATTAGATTAGATGAGCTTTATTGATCTCACAGCGGAGAAATTCACTGGTCACATATTGGCATAGTAATTAAAGAAGGTGCAAACAAGGAGAAAAAGGTGCATTAAGAATAAACAATATATATACAGTATATCCAGGTACATACAGTATATCAAAAACATTCATGTACATGATCTGCTCTATTGTTGAGCTTGTGTGTATCATGTTAATGTGTTTGCCTATCTTGAAATAAAGAAAAAAAATTTCTTCAATACCCTTAGATTATATTGATTATTTGTCCTAAATAAGTGCAAAGGAGAGTTTATGGACGTGAAACTCAAGACAGGTCTGGGATATGATCTTGTGGTGCTGCAGCCCATCTCTCGATCCTTCATGCTTGCAGCAGAAGGACAGCTTTAAATATTTGTCTGGTGTAAAACATAAAACAGATATCTAGATACAAGAAGACATTTTTACACTTTGGTTCACTCCACTGTACAGAGGTGGTCAGCCGTTCAAAGACAGGACAACATACACATGGGGTAAAGCTATTTGATCCACATACACTCCTGAAGAGTAATTTATAGAGAGCAGTCAACCCAATGATCATATAGATTTTGGTTTGTTGTTGTTTTCGGGGATGTGGGAGGAAGCTGGAATATCTCAAGAGAACCTATGCATGCATAGAAAGAACATTCACAGCCCGGGTAGAGAGCACCCAGATTCAAATCCAAAAGCAAATGACATCTTAGTAATGTGGTGTGCACCTTCAACCTTTCTACGTCAAGATCATGTTGAACTAACTTTTTTCTTTTGCTAGTTTTTCTTTGATCAATTACTCAAGTTCAGGTAAATTGACTGCTGAGTTTTATTTTCTAAATGATATCAGATTGAATTATAACAGATTCACCGTTGGATTTATGTCTGGGCTTTAACTAAACCATTCTAGCAAATGAATATGCTTTTATCTAAATACTTGAAAACCCAATTTCCAAGTATCCTGAAGACAAAAGGTTTTCCTCCAATATTGTCTGGTTTTTGGCTGCATCTATTTTTCCTATAAGTCTGAACAGCTTCTCTATCTGTATTGATGAGGAGCAATCCAAGGTAATACAGCCACCACTAGGTTTAAAGCTTGAGATGGTGTGATCAGGGTGCAGTGCTAGTTTCATTTCTTCCATAGCATTTCTATATATTGTGTTACTGTGCCCAACATGGTTCCTGATCCTTGGTCTTGATGCCGTTCCTCCTGAAATATTCTCAGATAAATGTCTGGGGTCTTCACAAAACAGCTGGATATACACACATTAAGTTATGCACAAGTAAATCCTATTTTCTGATTAGGTGATTTCTGAAAGATTTTAACTTGACTGGGTTTTATTTCAGGTTTTCAGTTATAAGAGTGTTTAATATAAACACAAGAATAATTTTCTCCATAATTTTTAGTTCACTAGATCTGCACCTTTGAATACCTCTAAGAGGGCCTAAGAAAATGTGGCTATGTCTATGAATGAACTCAAACAGACAAAGGAAAAGTCAGGAGACAGTGGTCTAACACCTGAAATCCATTTATTATTCCATTCAGAGAACCAGCTGGATTTGAACACACATATCCAGTTTGGGCCCTTTGTCTGTTAAATGTTTCTAGGTGTTAACACATCAAATGGGAAACAAGCAGGCAGGTACAGAAGTTTAGGGACATTTTTTTTTCCATTATTCATTGTGGAGGGAAAATAATCCCACTGGGAATCAGAAAAGGAGCACAGGGATCTGGTCTTGTGAATTTATTTCTTCAGTTTAAAAGATCACAGAACTCTGCAGGAAGGAGAAAAACAGACAGAAGTTAGTTTCTGCAGAAGAATTTTCCAAAAGCATTTATCATTTTGGCTGCTGTAGGATTATTCTCCTGTGCATATGTTAGTTTTTTTGCATCGCTTTTCTTCCAATTCTCTACAGCAAAATACCGTCTATTCCAATTTTGCCATCACTGTCTTTATCCCCTGCTGCCATCAGCGTCTTTGTTTCGGCCACTGTCAGCTCCCTGGCAGCTGGGCAGAAGTTCTGAAGGAACAATCTAAAAGAGGACCAAACAATAAGCATCAATATATAAACGTTTAGTGGGAATTTCATATCTTTAAAGGGATTTAAATGTGTGGCGTTTCTACCTAAACCTTATGTTTATCAGAAAAACATGATATGCCCTAAATATCTGTGATTTAACTTGTCTTTGGGGAGGGCAAATGTGATTTATGTGGCACAGTTGCCCTTACTTCAGCTCCTCCTCCTCAATGAATCCGCTCTTGTCTTGATCCAGGACTGTAAACACTTTTTTCCTGTCTGTCTCAGACAAGCCAGTCAGTCCAACTTGTGTGAAGAACAACTTGAAGTCAAATGTGCCCGGAGCTACAGTATATTGGTCAGGGAGAGAGGGAGGGGGGCATAAAATGGAGCAACCAGAAGAAACAGACACATGCCTGAGTGAGTGGTCAATTGCTGAATGACATGAAAGAAAGAATAGTGGGAGCCTGAATAGAGATGTCGCTTTTACTCTTTCGCTCAGCTGACTTTCTTTCTTCAGCCAATGACATTTACCAATACACACCCTAAAGCACTTCATGGACTTTGCTCCTATCCTGCTCAAATTGCACAAGGAAAAGGAATATTGCCTCAAGTATTAATACAGACTTAGATGCCAAAAGCTCTTAGCTGGTGGAGGAGCTTTTTATAAGATTCAGATAGCTCAAAGGATTCAGTGTAATACATGTGCAAAATAAATCAATCAATTCACAGATTTACAAACTCTAATGAAACTATTCTATAACCACCTTTATTTAAAATATATCAACTTTTAATGACATTAGAAGTATAGAAATGCTTAAAAAAATGTTCTCACATGCCTTAAACATCCCTAACAGGCAGGTTTGGGTGAATAAAGGGCATAAAAAGCACTGACATTTTCTTTTCTATGGAGCAAGCTATTGAGCTTTGCATGCCTTGCCATGCAGACATAATTGCTAAAGATAAATAATTAAATGTCTCTGCATGTGAGGAGGTTTATAGCTTGCGTGTTTGGGTCAGCTATGCAAATGATGTCTGATGGAAACTCTTTGGTATCATGTTGGTAACTAGTCTCCTGCCTTATGTTTGCCTGGTAACCAGCACAATCCCTGCCTTAAACCCCTTGTGAAAAAACACTGTGCGAGGTTTCTTCCCCTGAGAGAGTTGTCACTGTCTTCTTGCACATATATGCTGTGTGTGTCATAGTGAATAGTTTTGTTGCTTCAATTTTTTTTTTTTTTTTTTAAGTATGTCTTCTTGCATGCAAGTTTTCGCATCTTGTCTGACTCACCTTGACAAGCTTGGACTGCAGCATTGATGTCCTCATCACTCAACATCCCAGCGAATGCCATTTTCCTCAGGGGCTACCTTAGGGAGACTTAAAAAAAATGCATGGAAGAAACACAAAGTGACAGAAGTGGAAACATGCTCTTTTTATATATGATAGCAGTTTCTGTGAGAAATAAGAGCTGTATACTGATTGATTACTCCCTGGGTTTCTATGAAGACATGGAAACTGTTAAGAAAAGGCACCAATTAGCACTAAGTATGTAGTCTTTACAAGTAAGATGACTGCAGTCTAAAATATTAATATTTTAGAAAACTTTGCTGGGCAGAAGAAGAAATTAGCCTAAATCTTCAGAAAATGTTAGTTGAGTATAGAAAATTGATAAAAGAAAAATTAATTGTAAATAGCGTTAAATTGGTAAAAAGAAAAAGAAAAAAAAAGAACAGATTTTTTTTTTACAGATAAGATACAAACAAATACCTCCTACAGTGAAACAGATTTGTCAGCAAAGGATTTGGGAGAAAAAAGGGCACTCACCGTGCGGGTGATGCTTTCACTCTCGGAGCAGATGATGTTGTGGATCTCTGCCTCGTTTGCTATGCACCCGAGTCACAGACACTCTGTTGCAGATTCGTGATCTAGAGAGTAAGAAGCAACCTGACGTATCAGTCCTCAATCCCAGAGAGATTTCCTCCATGCCACGCATTGCCTCCTCCTCCTTCATCAGTTAATCAGAGCAGATAATTCTGTCATTCATAGCCCTACAGTTTTGCAAACTCTCAGTCATATCAGAAACGCTTTATAATAAAAAAATCTGATTAAGACAAATGTTAATTTTTTTACTGTACCATATTTCAAATAGCTGGTGATCTCTAAAAGTGATATAAAGAAGCCTATAAAGCATACTTATGAAATGTTGCAGATAGAAATTTTATTTTTTTAACTCGTAATCAATTCACTTCAACTTTTGTTTGAAAAAGCATGCAAAAATATGCATCTAATCATAGAGTTTCATATAAAACATTGTCTTCTAAAAAAGAAAAGGCCATAGAAAATCATATGGGTATTATTTGATGCCAAGTATCATTTTCAGTTTAATTTATTTTTTCCATTTTAATCACACTATCAAATGTTATTTAGATTTTATATGATAATAGGCCATATTATATAGTATTACTGGGAATAATATGCATGACATTGAAAGTTTTTTGCACCTAAACATCTTAAAAATTTTGTCTGTATTTGTTTTAGGCTGTTTTTTTCCCCAAGATTGCATTGTACTTAGATCGATCCTTTTTCTCATCAACTCTGGCCAGCATATGAAGGATGTCTTAACAGTGATATATAGTGTTAGTTTTTAAACACAATAATGTTTTATGTTGGCTGAAAAAAATAAAGAGGATTTATTCCAGATGTTTTCTGATTAAGCCAGTAATGCAGCTGATAAAAATTGATCATCAGGAAGTCTCTTCTTTAAGAGGCTCTCATACAACAAACCTGGCTTCAATCAGATGCCTCTTCTGCTACACTATAAGGCAGACCCCTATAGAAGATCATTCCTGCCCACAACTAACACTGTCCACTTTTTGATGACATTTATAATCTACTAAAACGTTGTGTTCTTCTTTAAGTTAAAAAAGAACTAAATAAAATCAAACTAAATGATACTTGTCCTCATAATAGATTATTCCAACTGAGCTCTGGCTATATGCAGCTACTCAAGAGTGACTATGGACCTCAACTGGTTTTGAATCAATGCTCTTTTGCCTTGCCTGTAAATTTGGACAGATGAACATCTCTTTGTGGTTTTACAGCTGAGTCATATTTTTTACCATAATAATATGAGGGGTTGAATAACTGTGGAATGTCCAACATACATGTTAAGCATGTTGTTCAGTGAAGTAATTATCCCTTAAACTTCTACCACAACTATAAAACCTATCTGGGGTGTGTTTTCACATATCAGTGCTTTATTTTCTGAATGACATCTGTTAGAGCTCTCTGTAGCAGTTATATGTAAGCAGAGATAAATGAATCTGTACCATTCAGAGCCAGAGCCGTAGCCAGAAATTATTTATAAGGGTGGCCAGGCCATAACCAATGTACACTGAGGGGTGGCCGAAAGTAGATGGGCACCAGAACCTCACTGTCAATCTACACTGTTCCAACAGGAAAAATAACGAACAAAACATCCATATATTCTGAATAAAGACTAACTATACTTTCCTACAGTCTTTGCTAACAAATAGACGCATATATTTAAACATCTGTAATTTCTAGATAAAAGGTATAGTGAATAAAACTCAGTTTTGAGTTCTTGGGCGTAAATCTTTTCCATTGTCATTACTTACGTACTTGTATCAATAAACATTCTGCATAAAATTTATATTTACAAGCACTAATATCTAAATAAATTGATTATTTGATAAGTTTTTATTGATATTGTTATTTATCTCCTAGATGACTTTCAGAGACACATATTTTTCTCTTTGTCCCATATAACACAAAATCTAGTTCTGAAAAGAGCATGAATTATGTACTTATCATCTTTGATGTTAGTATATTGATGTGTATATTTAACCACAAAAAAAATAAATGTTTTGAATATTCCTCTTGAGAGTATTACTGTTGCCACCATCTGTATTAAAGGGGGGAAAAATGGTATGGCTAAGGTGGCCCCCCATCTAGCTCCGCCCCTGTTCAAAGCGTCTGATGTGAGAATCTGCAAAAAGGTTGAAATCAAACGAGCCCCCATTTGTCCACCAATCATATTTCTCTCCCGGTAAATAAAACCAGATATTTATTTATGGGTGGTCGTAAATCCCGAAATAAACATTTTATGCAGGTACACAGTCTTCCGTTGCGTAACAATCACGTCAGCCAAGTGCTTGGGAGTAAAAGGCTTTCCTCGGCTTTGATACAAATCACTGAATTCACTTGACCGATAAGAAAACTACGTGTTGATTGGCTATGCCAGTGTGTCGTGCAGGCTTTCTGAGCCTTGATTGGTTTATGTGACTTTCGGTCATAGGGAATTATACGCCCTTATCCCATGATGTACAGGAACATGGCGCTTTGGATGAGAGGTGTTTCATGATACCAGTGGGTTGTTTGATTTTTTTTCTTACGTTTATTTAAATAACGGCTAGGTGTATTGCTTGAACATGACAGCTCGCGAAAGGAGGACGCTGTCTTTTGTCTACATAGACAACGAAACGCTCCATGTCCGAGTGGCGTTTGCTGTCGTCAGCTGAAACTCCTTAGCCTCAACATGCTAGCTCAAGCTAGTTAGCCCGGTGGGTAGCAACTGTCCAAAACAGTCCAAAATATGGTCCCGTAAGATGCTTACACTGACAGTAAGCTAGCAATCAATGAGACCACGCAATTTGGTACAGTGTCGGACGTATATTTAGGATAGTTTCAGTGTGCTAACATATCGTTGGCTAAACTTAGATGATGGAGAGACGCCATGGATTTGTGTTATTCCTGGTTACCGGGATTTTTCTGTCTGGATGTTGGTTCTCTGATGCTTTCCCTCTTCGCGAAGCTCGCAAAACAGGTAAGGATGCTGAATTAATTTAAAAAAAAAATCCAAATAATTCATGGTTAATGAATTTATACGTAAACATTCATGTTAGCTAGCATTTGCTGTCTGATGCTAACAAGCAGCTAGAAAGCTAACGCCAGCATAACAGTGTTTCCTGCTGAATTATGAATATTTATTATTCACTGTTTGGGTAAAACTTTGCTCATAAGTTTCAAAATGACGTTATATTACTTGTG
The DNA here is from genome assembly GCF_016077235.1 of Cyprinodon tularosa. Classification (NCBI taxonomy): domain Eukaryota; kingdom Metazoa; phylum Chordata; class Actinopteri; order Cyprinodontiformes; family Cyprinodontidae; genus Cyprinodon; species Cyprinodon tularosa. Next base: position 466,367 of record NW_024039478.1, on the reverse strand, counting down.
TCTTGAATGAATCTGTAAATATTTTAGAACAATTATGAGAAAAGCAACACAAGTGAGTGAAAGTCACGACCTAGCTAATTGATAACTCGACAAGCTAATCATAAACAAACTTTGCTTGAATCTGCCTCTAAGAGAAAATCGTTTATGTTATAGTTTATCTGCTTCCTATCTAACGGGAAATCACTTTATTATGCCTGTAATGTATTGTGCTGTAAATTTTATAAAGAGTAAATTTTAACTTTCAGGAGGTGTTTCAGATAAATATCCCACTGTGGTTTATCAAGAGTTCACATGGGAGCATTAAAAGAACATCTAAATAACAAAAAAGTCAGTTGTTGAAATCTGTTGGGTTATCATATAAAATGACATTTACATGTTTAGTTAATCTCAGTCCTTCTTGGTGGTTAGTTGACTTGTAATAGTTCATTAATCTATCTAAATATGTTGTATTATTATCCTGATTTTTAAAATGGTAGCAGAGAACTATCTGTATTAAACCAAAAATTACATCCCGATTGAATATTTTTATAAATTTAATATAATATCAAATGTCAAATATTTATATCTATTTATTAGTGCTGTGCCGATGCCATTTTTTGGCCCTGATACTCGCTACCTGGCTGTGTAGTATCGGCCGATACCATACCGATACCATCTGTTTGAAATTGATGTGCGTGTGTGTATATATGAATAACTGAATACTACTTGGATGTAAAATAATTGCCATCATTGCTTTGTCAAGATGCTGCTTACCTTTGTGAAGCAGGAAAAACACTAATACAAAGTGAATCCAGTAGAACATTTTATTGCCTACCTGGAATGGGTGACAATAGTTGAATAAACTTTTGGCTCTCAAAATGGTATCGGTGCGCTTTTTTTCAGTACTCGCCGATGACTGATACCACCATTTTAGTGCAGTATCGGAGCCCTGTCTGATTCGAAACCTTTTTTTCAGCTAGTAGAGAACATATTGATGCATCAGATCAGTTGCTTTTCATGAATAGCGTCTTCAAAACATTAACAGTTTAATTGTTTAAAGGGTCACCTATGGTATAGTCAGTCCTGCAGTGTTGTGAACAGGAACAAAAATATAATGGATGATTTTGATTACGTTAACTTCAATTATTATGTTAAACCGCAAAGCTTTGCCAAAATTACAGAGAGCATGGGCAGCTATGATTCTTGGGTATGATTCCCAGTTTTAAATGATAAAAAACCTGTTCTTGACCATGAAGGGTGGGAGTAATTTTAGTGATTTGATGTGAATTCAATTTAAAATCTGTATGAAGATATAAACCCGTCAATTGGACTACTGGTTGCTACTGTATGGCTGAATAATGGGAAGCTAAGCATACTGGGAGATGTGGCTGAACAATTTAGCAAAAATTCTATATTGCATAAAAGGTTTCTTCACATAATATTTTAATGAAAGAAAGTCTAAATTGGGTTTTTAGTTTTCTTTCCCTTTACACTAACCACATGTGGATGTTTCACTTCAGTTTTGTTGTTTTCATTACCTTGAAAGCTTGTTTGTCCATAGTTCATTGTCGCAGAACTTTATTGTTGTTTGGAAAAATGCTTACTTCTACTCGCATGCATGGATCTGTGTGCTAGCTGCATCTATTCCTTTCTTTTAACATATTACTGCCACCCAAAGGGCTGGACTGAGAAAGTCATTGTCTTACTCTTGTTAAATGTAATAACTGAAAATTGAGTGGCTCTGCGAATTGAGAATTGCGTTTTGTAGTGTTGTGATTATATTGCAAATGAAATTGATTGCCCAGCTCTACTGGGAACGTCTGGTTGTTATTTTGTAGATTGAAGAAATTGAATTTTCCACGATTACTGATCCTAATATATATTTAAAATATATATTTTACATTTCACATCCTGAAAAGAAAACTAAGGGCAGAAAGGCCCCTATACTAACATCAGCTTTAGCAAATGTCAGTCATGGCATCAAAATAAAGGAACACTAGTCTTTGACGGCATATATTGTCTTTAAACTTGTTGGACGTAAACAACATAATAATAACATTTTTCTGTGTGTTTATATTAATTAACCCTAAAAGGGTTCTGAAAATTTACAATTCTTAAACATTTTCCTAAGTTTAGATATCAGTTATTGTGAATGCATGCTAGAAATATGGGTTGGATATTTTATACACTACAGAGTAATGTAGGTGGTTCAAAGCTTTGTCTTGTAACCTTGGGTTATCAATAGAGACAGAAATTACTTGACTTCACCCACCTTGCTTATAGTTGGTCAGAAGACTCTTTGATGCTGATTGTTTGACAGCCTTGTATCTGTCAGTCTGACCAATGGCAGCTGTGGCGACAATGCAGCTTACCACCATCAGTATGTGAAGTGTTGAACAAGTAAAGGTCATTTTCCATTTAACCGTCTCATCTCATATGGAGAAATGTCTAAATTCTCCTTCTTCTTTTAACATTTGTTCACCAAAATAGTTAAGGGTATTGCAGAGTAAAGTTAATCATTGCATTATGAGCATGACAGAATTGTCTCAAAAGCCTAAAGAATAAGCTCTTTAATGTTTATAGCACTTAATTGTTTTACCTACATCACGGGACCTCTCACGAGTGAGATTATATTGCTGTTATCAATCAATCGTTTCATGTGCTAATTTTCTTAGATCCAGGCATCTCCTTCAGGGTATATTCTATATGAAATGACCTGAAATAAAGATTTTAGTTACTATGACATTGCAATTAACTTAAAGAATTATGTCAAACTGATTTACATCCACAGATATGTCCAAATCTAACAAGCCTAGTTCAGGAAGTAGTGTGTCTGTCTTTCTAGATTTCCTTTATTAGGGTCCCTCTCTTCAGCCTATTAAGAATACAGCATTAAAAATGTCTAAAGCTAAAGGTAAAAAGGTAAATTGTTAGTCAGTAATGTTTAACCAGTAGATTTTCTAATCTTATCAGATCCTGTAAATGATTAGTAACAGTGTGGTTGCTCAGTTGCAATGTAGCATTACAGGAAAGTAATGCATGAACCCATTTTTTATGGTTTTATCACCCCACCACCCTTTCCTTGCCACTCCTGTTTGGCCTACATTAAGCAGTGCATAAATAGTAGAGTGGATGTCCATTTTTGCTAAATAACAGAAAGACACTCAAAAGTTTTCAAATTATATCACGTTAGCTATTGATTTCAGGTTGGTTATCGTCAATTAAAGTCAGATGTACATTTCTAAATTTTCCTGCCATTATTTATGTGTTTTAAAGCCAGTTCATGGTGGCATATTTACCCTAGGGAACAGTGGCTGTAACCCATTACAGCGCTGTTGTTTTGCTGTTTGTATACCAGTCAGTCAGGAAAGGTCATCACACTACAGGCATAATTATCTGTTATAAAGCTGCCAGGGATAACAAATTGTATTTGTATGGTACAGAGAAAAATAGATGTTGATGTTTTCCAAATTCCGGAAAAGTGTCATAGTCTTTTGATTTTTTTTTTTTTTTTTTTTTTTTTCATTACAAAACAAACCGAAAAAATATTTGTAAAAGTAAATAAACACAACTCTTAATTTTTCCTTAGAAAATTATTACTCTTTCTCATGGTAACAAGGGGGTAATTTGCACAGGGTTTACCCGATTATTAAGCGATTAATTGGAAAAATAATCTACAGAATCGTTAGCTCCATCCCTATGCTAGTTAGAGTGGTGGTACATTGAATACATGACAAGTTTTTACAAATATTTCCAGATGTCATGAAAGAGGCATTTAAAAGTACAGTTGTGTCTTAATTAAAAGCATGCAATATTCATAGAAAGGACATTAGATTTCATAACTTAATGTAAAAGCAATTTCAGTTGTCTTCCTTTTCTTTGTGATCAATTATTGCTTCACCTAACTTCATTATGAGTCAAAAGAAAAAAAGACAAAGGTGGATATTGGTAAAATACTATCTGTAGTTTCATGAAATACATGACATTAGTGGAGACCTGAACCCCCCCACCCATGGGAGACCTAACTTTATGTTACTGAATGTTGAAGATGATCAAAGACAGACAAATCCTGAACCATCTAGACAATGCAGTTTTCTGTTCTCTACAAATGGGTCAGCTTCTCCTCTGTGAAAATAACTGCTGAAATATGCAGCACAGCTTAAATATGACATGACTTCTTCCTACTGTGTTGGTCCTGGAAGAGCAGGATAGTCTGTTTGAGAACTCTGCCAAGTCACAATGCGATTCTATGACTCAAATGAAACCTAATATAGAAAAACTGATCCCATGCATAAGGGCTGTGACCAGGCTCCTGTTGGCTCCATCTGACTGCTGCAGGAGCATCTCTGGGGGTCCTGAACTTCCTTCTCACTTGTTATACTTGAAGAGACAGCAGGGTATTTGCACTGAATGCTTCCTATATTTAGAGGATTTTTCACAAGGTTGTTTTGAAATTCAACCCTATTATTGTTAGCAGGATTTTACAATTGTAGGTGTGTGTTAGTGCCTGCAAAATTCCACTGGCATTTTGTAGATTTACCGACTGTTCAAAAATTAATTCCTTTTCCTATGCTTGCTAGTACGAGGGTCTTTAGTTAGACTTTTCAGCTGGTTTACATTTTTGAGTTAAGTGAACATTGGGGTATACAGTATATAATCGTAATTATTGAAAATGTAATTTGTTGTAATAATTTAGTTTCAAAAGTGAAATTGTACCATACATAGGTAAAAATGAATAGATTCATTAAAGACAGGAATGCATTTCATGCATTTGTTTGCTCTTCATTATGGTTATGGCATCTTGGTAATTTAGGACCAATAAAAAAAATGTTTGGTTATGAAATTATATACCCATGTTACAACCTTCACAATTAGAGGGGAGACTGCTGACGTGATGTTTGTCATTGACAACTTCCATAAACAGGGTTGGCTACAAAAGGTCATGGGTAAAGCAGCTGGGTTTTCAGAGTGCTATATACAAACATGTTAATGGAAAGGTCATTGGTAGAGAAATACTGCAAGTAACAAAGGTGCCTGAGCTACTTTTAGAGGACTGTACAGTAGAGGTCATTTAGGATTTTAGCAGAGGCTCATAAGGTGTGACTGGGGCTGAAATTGGTTGTCTCTTTCAGATCACAGTTGTGCACTAAACACACAAACATAAACCCCTCATTATGAACCATGTGTCCTTTCATATACTGCTGGGTTTTTTTTTTTAGATTAAATTAAGGTCATATTAAGTTTCCAGTGTTAAACAGAAGACGTGTGCACTGGTTTTATATTCCAGATCAGAGTCAAATTAGTCTGAAATCCATTCAGACCAGCATCTTGCAGGAAGGACTCTGGAGAGGAGGTTTTATTTACACTGTTGATCATTTCAATAATGTAATACCAATTAAGAAAAATCTAAGATTAAAAATTTTTGTGTAGAGCAAACCACATATGTCCATTTACCTCTTCAATTTGAGTTTTGATTTCAGATCTTTATAGAGAATCCCTGTATTTATACAAATTTTTGAAAAAAAAAAAAACAAACAACAAAATAATTCCTTGTAAAAGCAAAGTAGACTGATTTACTACAGTTATCTCCCTGCTAAACTAATGAAGTGATGTATAAAAAATAAACAAAGCAAGGTGTGTATGACGTCATCTGCGTGCGCCGGCTACCATTCATTCATCCTGTCCGCTGAACTGCTGCTAGTTTTATTCACATGCCTGGAAGATGTCTAGTGCTACTACCACAGATGATCTTGCTCTCCAAATGGAATTGAACGATTCAGATTAGCTAGCCGAATTAATATAAGGGGTAGGGGTCACAGCTCCAGTCCGGCGCGCAGATGATGTCATACACACCCCGCTTTGTTTAAAAAAAATATAAATATAAAAAATATAACTGCAGATGTCTGGGTGACACTGATTCGTCTACATTTTATGAATGCTGCCATACCATAAAGAATTAATTATGAACAGTTTAGTTTGTGCCTTCAACTCGTTGCCCAAAGGAAGACGTTACTTGGATATAACAAAACCAAATATCTTCAGAACAGCTCCACATGACAAAACTAATATGGGTGAGTAGAACATGATGTAATAATGTAAAATCAAGGGGCCAATGTAAAAAAAAAAACAGTGTTACCCTTTAAGACCATTTTGAAAAGACTCAACCATGGATGTCCACAGGTGATCATCATATACACTTTTCACATATGTATAAAAAAAAAAAAAAAGACTAATATATATATATATATATATATATATATATATATATATATTAGTCTTTTTTTTTTTTTTAAATTTCCTTTTTTTTTTTTATTTCCTTCATCCCTGTGCAACTTCCTAATTAGCTATCGCAAAAAAAAAAAAAAACTCTAAATATATAATTTCTTTAGTCTGAGATTTGGGTAGAAATTGAAACTGCAAATTACCAGCTTCTTAGGGGTCTTTAAACCCATCAATAGTATTTAAAGAAAAGACTTTCAATGACTGTCATAACGAAACCCATCCTTGAAAGACCTTGAATGGCAGTTTTTTTTTATGGTTTAAATTTCACACATACGACTGCTGTTAATTTGACCTTTTTTTTTTTTTTTTGGAAACTGCTGGATTTCAGTGTTTTCTATGCATAACAAGACATGCATCTCTGCTTTCAATCTCTCATGGTCCATCTGTAAGATTGCGTTAGTAATCAAGTTGGAAAGCAATACCCCGCCTGGAAAATGTAAATTTTAGGATGCATGGTTTAAACAAGCCAAAAAAATGAACATTTAGCATATTGTCACTTGTTGGAGACCATTTTAGGCTTGCATACACATTTCCTGAAGAGCTTAAAGACCCCAGCAAATCCTAATCTCGCCATCACTGAACATGTTCATTTATTGTGTATAAGAGTGTTGGTCCAATGTGGTTTCAGATGATACTTCTAGTGGTAGCAGGAGGTAAATCCTGCCGCACTTGAATTTGAGGAAATCAGTCTTGGGAAATCTGAAAATGCTTCGAAGGAAACTGAGGTGTACAAACCCCTGTCATTGTCTGCAACATCAGCTCCTTCTCTCTAAGCTGTTATCATGAAATAAGCTTTGGGTTTAATTTTTTTGCCCCCATTGTTTATAGATATACCTAAAAGTTATCTTGTGATGTGGGTTGGCTTCAGTCTAGAAGCTGAGAGGGGCAGTGGGTGGACTGAAAGGCTGTTGTTAAAACTGCTGCTCGATTTGCTAAGCCAGCAGCATCCTCGGTCGAGAAACCTCACACCTGCTGTCCCTGCAGCTGCACCATCAGCCACTAATGGGCCCGCGGACGCCCTAATCGCTGTCTCTGAACTAGAAGCTGGGTCAGGGCTAGGAGCTCAGCATAACACTGCTTTTTAAACCTGCAGTGGGGTGCATGGTTGGTACACAGTTGTCTGAAATGAACCTTTTTCGTGGTTAGATTCAAAAGAAAATGCCTGTCAGTTGCTCTCTTTTATGTTTTGGTCAGACTTTTTTTTCTTTAACACTTCTTTTTTGTATTTTTTTCATTCCAGATGCACACACAGGGGGCACTCTGCCTGTCGCTCTCTACCTGCCCTTGACCGTGTCATTAATTGTTCTGGTGGCACTGGTGGTCGTCCTAGTGAACTGTTTGACCTGCTGCAAGGAAAGAGAGATCAACTTCAAGGTGAGAGTCGTGCTGTCAGCTTGTTACAGGAGCTCCTGATATGACTTCTTTTTTTCGTTATAAATTTGGGTTATTTGCAAAAAAGTATTGACTGTTACTGTGTTGCATTGATCAAACCTCAGGTATTAAATATCCTACAATTTATTGTTGCTGATGCAGGAGTTCGAGGACCATTTTGATGATGAGATCGACTTCACTCCGCCTGCAGAGGACACGCCTTCTATGCAGTCTCCAGCAGAGGTTTACACCCTCGCTGTGTCCCCTGTTCCACTGCCAGGGCCCCCACATCTTCAACCTCTAGCCAGCATTACAGGTATAATATTTAAGCAATTCAATAAGAAGTTTAAACCACAGCAGGACTGGTAAAGGAGGCTGAAACTCCAGACACTGTGCCTATAAACCTTTGTTAAACATAAAAAAAACAACATTTCTAATTATATTCATTAGATTTTGATGGTTGTTTGTAAATTGGATTTTTAAAATGACCCAAGCAAAAAGTGTTAACAGTTAGAGATGTCCTGATTTTATTTGGTTCATGTTTGTGTTCCAGAAACGTCAAGCGGTTTCAAAATAGGGCGCCATAGTTTGAGTTACATCCAGGAGATTGGCAATGGCTGGTTTGGGCAGGTAAGTTGTTTTTTTTGTTTTTATGTGCATGCTACATGTATTTTTTTTTATTGTGATTGTTGATTAATGTATTTTGAAGACACATAGGTCAGCTAGTAAAACAGATATAATTAAAATTTGCTCTGGTAATGTATTTTTAGTTCAGGAGTCTCCTAATACTTTAGCTTGTGTTTATTTACTCTCAGGTCCTGTTAAGTGAAATATACACAGACCCCGGAGGAGCCAGAGTGGTGGTAAAGGAGCTGAAAGCTAATGCCAGCGCCAAAGAGCAGAATGACTTTCTGCAGCAGGGCGATCCATACAGGTAAGAAAACACAGTAGTCATTTCAAACAAAGGGCATTATAGATGTCTTGGTTCTTATGTGTACTATGGTGCCAAGTTCTGTGCCAGTGGTTGTTAATTTGTAAATTTTGCCCCAAATGATCATAAATGAAATAAAATAAATATATATATATTTCACCTGCCTTTACGTCAATTATATTTTCTACATTGTGAATTCTGTTTTAAAACTCACATGTTGCATTTTAATACAACAAATCCATTTGGAAAATGTGTTTTAAATTGTTAATTTTTTATGTGGAGATATACATTTTTTAATAAGTAAAATTTGCATTAATTTGCAGAGAATTAAAGACTATTGGAAAAGTGTCATCAGAGCACATATTGATGACCTTTTACATTCAGAAATCTTTATTGGTGCTACCGTTTCACCTCACAATCCATCACATACATCAATGACCTTTTCTGTCCTCACATTAGCAGCATTACACCGACTTCTTTAACAGCTACTTAACGGAACCTGATATCGGTGAGAGGACACTGATGTGTGTGATGACAGCATTATAGAAAACCACTGCACAGTCAGAACGCAACTTATTGTTTACTGTGAAATGGAAGATTGAATCCAAATGTGAAGTACCCCATGAGATGATAGCACAGGCCTACCCGTTAGAGCAACTTTTTTATACTTTTCTCCTGTGAGATGCACTGAAATATTATACAGTGGTCCATTATCATTCAACCGGTAAACTAGTTTTCGTGATTATGTTGATTAGGAAGAAATGTATTTTAGATATCATAAATATATATTAAGTCAAGCTGATCAATGTCAAAACGGCCACTTAAAATGTATAAACATTTCTAGTTGTATTAAATGTAATTATAAATAGGACAATTTTTTTTATTTTTTGAAATTCAGTTTCTGCTGCCAAAATATACTTAAGAAAATAGGTTATTACAGTTCTGAATAGGAATGTTGTTTAGACCAGAAATAATCTTATTTCAGTGATCTGAAAATGGAACAACAAAGAGGAGAGTCCTTTAATAAATGTTAAAATATTCTGCCGTACTCCACTTCATACTCCACTTCATATAAACTTGCACATTAACTCTAGCAGCAATCTTCTCCTTCGCCGTCTTCCTCTCCTTGCAGCTGTAGTGCTGTTTTAAATACATTCTCCAGGTTGTTTTTTTATTTTCTTTTTCTACACTAAAATCTTTAGTTCCAGTGTGGTACAATAGGTACATTCTGTCTCCTGTTCTCATGGTGACTCATCGAATCGGGCCTCCACTGATAATGGCTTTTCATCGTTGTTAGGCTCTTGCAAAACTTTGAGTGGACCTTCTCAAAGATTAAATGAACTTAAAGGAGCTGTTGTTAGTTTCCAGTCTTACGCTACATTAATTTGGAGTATAGTCTAAGTTTGTTAAACTTGCTTTGTGAAATAGGCCTCTTAAATTAAGGCAGCTCCTTTGTTTCCTGTCTTTCTCTACTGGATGAACTGATTAATTGAGGGCCGTTTCTGAATTCACGAGAACGCGGGTACGGACTCGCGTTCTCGTGAAGTTCGGTCTTGGCAAGGACAAGTCTGCTCTGATGCATACTCTATAAAGAGGGCAGGGCGAGAACAACATCCGGGGATTTGGTGCATTCTCGATCTGGCGTTCTCGGCAATTGTAACAGCACTCGGGCTGAGGCTGATGACATGTCACGAGTACACGAACACGCTTAAGAACGCATATTGAGAAATGATCTAGGTGTGCCTGACCTCAGTAACAATGACTACAATGACAGACACTGGATTAATCACTTCATTGGGTAATGACAAACTGGGAGCAGAGGAATTGGCTTAAGTTCAGGAAGTAGTGGAGTTGTGCATAGAGCCCATTGAATTTTAGAAATAATTTAGATATCATGAGATAGTACTGTGTGGGCAGAAAAACATGAAATTCAGAGAAATATAAATAGAAGAAAGTTTTAAACTCAATAATTGTGACAAATTATTATATCTTTTTTTTTACCAAACATAATTTTTTCCACAGCTGAATAATTTTAGTGAAAATACTGCGAAAACTATTCAATTACTGTTAGCTGTTCGCTCGGTTTTTCTTTTCTTTTTATCACATTTTATTCTCTTTTGAAAAAAAAATGCAGAATGAAAAGGTTAAGCTTTTTTTTTTTGTTTTACCTAACTGATGTGACATTTAATTAAATTTTTTTATTTGTTCTCAGAGTGCTGCAGCATCCAAATATCCTCCAGTGCCTCGGACAGTGTGTCGAGGCCATTCCCTTCCTGCTGGTGTTTGAGTATTGTGAAATGGTGAGTGAAGACACATTTTCAGATTTCAACGATTCAATCATTTAATAATGGACAAAAACAGCTGCAAAGATCATATTTGTATCGATATCCAGAATTGTTGAGTTGAAATAGCTCTTTGGACTTCAATGCAGCACTGCATCAGATTAGAAAATGTAAAAGTGACTCATGTTTTGGGCAATTTTGACTAAAGGATTAACATAGAAATTCCTCCCATGTGCATCAAATTCACTTATTGGTCGTCATGCTCAGTGATTGTTGATGTTTTTTCACTTGGTTGAAGCAGTGCTGTGCTTTAACTTAGGGGAGCTCCCTCTCCCTCCATCGCCTCTTCCCTTCTTCAGCCAGTTACATATTTACAGTAAGCCCAGGACTTCTCACATTCCCCCCTCGCCCAGTAAAGGAACAGGCTCCATTTACACTCCTCTGGTGTCAGCTCTACCAGTTGCTGTGTTTGTGCTTTTTTATGGGCAACCCGTTCTGGTCATTGGCAGCTGTTGAATGGATTCCTCAGAAGACGAAGCTGTAGCTAAAGAAACTTACAGTAACCGTTGAATAACTCTTGAGTTTGTTTCCATTTCTTGTTACAAACTTTGGCTTTATGTTTGTTCTGTAGATTAACATCTCACTAAGCTGCTTTAAGACTTTTGTATCATTTTGGTTGTGTAGACTGTAACCTGGCCTTTTTAGCATACTTCTAGCCTTGGTGAACTTCTACCTTGCTGCCCGTTTCTCTAAACCATTTATCGTGTTCAGCAGAGTCCAGTGGAATTAGTCTAGCCTGGGGTTGCATCATCCTGTTGGTTTGGGGTATTGTCAGCTGCCCACACTTGGCAGAGCTTCTGGCATTGTGGTCTTTCTCAGCCAGCTCTAGTAATCCCTCTGACAGCACACAGAAATAAGTCAAGGTGAATGACTTGCCACAAGTCATTAGGGAGAGGAGCGTGTGATGAACGAGCAGGTCTTGTATGTTGTAGGTGATAATGTGTAAGGGGAAGCACAATTGAGTGATGTGTATGCTCGTTATCCCTAGCTGGGTAAAGATTTTAAAGTGCTTTAAAAGGAAGCCGGATGAACATGTGTTTTCTTTCTCTGAATTGGGCAACAGGAGCAGAAGTTGAAAGGTGTCCTCTCACTACTTTAGGTCGTCTCAGTCATCATCTAGATGTGCAAACCTGAAATTTAACCCTACGGCTGCCACGTGAACAATTTGAATCCTGGAACAAAATAATCGAGTGTAATGTTTCCTCTTTCTGACTTATGATTAATGGTGTGGTTTTTTTTGTTTTTTTTTTAGTTCTGTACAGTAACTGGGTCACATTGATTTGGAACATTTGGACACGGATGTAGTCCGGACGTTTGATTGAAATTCAGACATAGCCTGACTTGGGCCCTTTAAACTTGTCGACACAAGTTTACATCAGGCAATTTATTACATAAATTTTATCCTCATTAAAATAAATAATTGGTAAAGTTCTACATGGTTTTACATAAAGGTCTATGTAACCATTACAGTTAACATTTTTGGCCAATTTCCTAACCTGGATTTTATTTTTTTGACTTGCTTGGATTTTAATCCAGGGACTGAAACATTTTCCAGACATGGAAACTCGTAATTCAGCTTTAAACAATGAACAATGTCACAATAATTTAAAGAAGGAAAACATTTTTTTTACTCTTTAAAAAGCTATTTCTTTTTAATCAGAACTATATTTACTTAAGACAGCGGTCGCTCATTTTAGTTTATTTAGATATAGATTCTTACTTAACCTATTAATCTCTGTTCAACTCACCTGGTTTCCATAAATGGATGTGTAAAAGTTGCTTAACTGCAATCATCTCAGTCAGGTGTGTGATTTACATTTCCTGGTAGCTTTCCTTGGTTTATTTATTTGACTTTAGGCTGTAAATAGACTAACGGTAATCACTAAAATAGCTTAATGTCTTCCGAACGGTATACTAGGCTACTTATGGGGGAAAAAAATCCTTTTAGTGATTATTTATAACTTGATACTGAAGCAGCTGGGCTAAACCTGAACTTTGTACATTATTGTTTGTTTTTGTTTTAGCTTTTTTTATAACAACAAATTTTCTGGAAACTACATTTAATTACCTACTCCTAAACATTAACAATACAGATGGGCAAAAAAACCTGAGGCCTTTGTAGAACAGTTTCTGTGCTTAAAATGACATGCAAGTGGAGTGTATGTGCTTAGTAGATGACATGAGAGTGCAGTTGGTTGCACAAGATTTCTTAAAGTGGTTTTATAGTTAAAGGGGTTTTTCCGAGATGGCGTAGCTGTCATATACTGTCCGTTATCTGTGAGGATGGACTTGCCAGGTGGCACTGAGATAAAGAGCGTTTAAAGGAGCCTGCATACAAATCAGCTTGTGGAAAAATTGATTCATTGTATTTATTTTTATGTAAACCCTAATAAAAATGGATTTGAATGATTAGCACATTGCAGGAAATTCCCTTCAAAATTTGTTATACAATAATGCACAAACAATCTGTTGTGTTTCAGTGACTGATGGACACAGGTGTGTTATAAAGCTTCGGCTGAGATGTTGTTGAAAGTCAAATTTACTGTCTCTTTGGCATACCGCCCAGGGGTTAACTATTTGTTCCCATTGCACCTCATGATTGACGTCTCACTGCTCTGTTGTCATGCTGCTCTGGTCAACTCCCAGTGATAATATTTCTGAATGGGTTTTATTTATTATTTTAAGTTTTCATATGACTGTTTTATTGTATTGATTGTAAATAGCTTCCCAGAAGTCACGGTTACAGGGTACTTCCTTGGTCTGACCTAGACGCTCTTATTTATAAATCTCTGTGACACAGCACTGAGGACCATTGAATAGTGTTACCCTTATTTGGCTCGCTCTCACATAAAGTGCTGAAAAGACAAGAAGGAGGGGTAGTCTACTGCCCCTTAGTGGTAATGCCTGCACACTGCATATTAATACAATCCCTCTTTTTATCTCTTACAGAAGGAATTTCTTTTTTTTCTCCTTTTTTTATGTTTGTTTTGAATGGGTTAACAGCTCTAAGTGTATCTTTGCTTGACTCTGCAGGGGGATTTGCGAAGCTATCTGTCTCAGCAGGATTGGACAGTCAGAAACGCTGAGTTGCTGCAGCTGCAGAGGATGGCCTGTGAAATTGCTGCTGGTGTCACTCACCTTCACAAACACAACTTCCTGCACAGGTAGCACTTCAGAACTGCAACATCTAATTAAGCTCACACACTTTTGATCTACTGAGCTAAGCATTATGTTTTGGGCGGCTGCTGTTTAAGGCTGTCGGTGACACTAGATGTATATACATGAACAGAGTATTTTTTTTTTTTTCATGATTACGCAAATCAAAACGTCAACGACATCAGCCTAATGGTTAAATCAGGCTTTGATTTGTAAACAAAGTTATTTACAAGGTATTTAACTATCATATAGGATGTCATAAATGATGTGAAGGTGTAGGTCAACGGTAGTATTTGACTTGCACGCTGTCTGTCCAACTAGTCTCAAGATTACCAGTGTTTTCCAAAAAAGGTTTGTACAGCAGAGAGGCTGCGTTTCGTTTTCATTTTTACCACAGCCAGCACTGGTTGGCTGTCTGCCCCCTACAAGCAGAGCGGCAGGGAGACGTTAAGAACTCTGTGCTTGCAGGTTGAGGTGGGGCTAACATATGATGCTCAGTTCATCAGCTCTATTTTGCATGCTCAGAATAAGCTTAAAGGGTTCCAATTACACAGCTCCAATGCATTGCCACAGTGTCAGCTGTCCCCTGCCAGAGGGATATGATGATTCTGCTCTTCGTATGTAAAGGGATACCCTCATATTGGGCGTTGTTTTAATCCTTGTTACAACTCAGTGAGGTCTACAGGATTTCCTCATTATCAAGGTTCTTTGTTGAGTTCAACTCCGAATGCTTAAAAAATGTTTTAAAATCATGATGTAAAGTGTAAAAGGACAGGGTGTACTGCTCTGTGAAGCTACGTAAGAGGGGAGGGCACATCGCAGCAACACAGACAAAAAAAAACCCTCAGGGAAATGCTGTGTGGGCTGATGTCCCAGGCTGAAATCTCAGCTGTGCTATGCAAGGGTAAGAATGAAGGTGCCAAAGAGCAAGACTCAATCAACAGCATGCCAGTTGAATAAATTAGTATTTAGAAACCTTAAAACAGCACATCTTCTTTGTTAAGTGTTTTTTTTTCTGTTATGAAATAACTTTACGTTATTTTGTAGGAGTCTTTATCTAGTGCTGAATATGTTTTCTCCTGCCTTGAAACATTTCTCATTTATACAAAAAAGAAGGTTCACATTGTCACCTGCTTCGTTATACAGCTGCTTTTTAAAAACTCATTCTTCTTTTCTTTTTTTTGTGCGTCATCCTTTAAAAGTTCATCTTTGAAGTTTAAGATTATGGTTTCTTTTAGGTTTGTGTGAATAATAGTTATTGGTAGGATCATTGGAGTCCTTTTTGGGAAACTTAAAGTAAAATGTTTTATAAATTACCTCCAGAACTTAAAAAGTATAAAAATTCTTGAATAGGTTAGTGTTTTTATGATTCCAATTAAGTCATTACTTAAAAATGAAATCTGCATCCAGTAGGAATATTATTTGTTTTTGTTTATAGTATGAAAGGTTTTAAATATGTTAAAAACTCATAATTTCTTTTAATATATATTTTTTTTTTAAATAAGAAAAGACGCATCTGTTCAACCCAATGCAATCAAATTACAAATAAGGAATTAATGTATGATTTTTGTTTAATTGCAGTTTATTTCATATTTTCTTTACTCTGTTTTAATATATAAAAAGTTTTTCATATAAACAGACATTTCTTTAAAGGTTTAAACTTTTGTGACAAATTGTGACACTTTTACATTTTTTTTAAAACAGACCTTTTTGAGTAGATTTTAAAATCTGACAATTTTGAATGTTGTTTTTGAAGATATTAATAGTGACCTCAGTATGACTGAATATCAGAGTAGAAGGGTTTGCATTGAGTCCACAGATACCTAATAGGTATTTAAGCCTCTGGCCATATAATGACCTTGTAGGGCTAAAATGTGGAACATGCTTCCCTCCTTGCTGTGTTAGTTACATGTTGACACGTTAACCAACAGCAGAGGACATGGGAGCGTTTTAAAATACATCTTCATTTTTCTTTTCAGAGGTTCTAGTATGGCTGACGGTTGGCTAAGCCATGCATGAACGCACAAGGATATAGGTGTCTACAGCGTTTGTCATTGGGTGTTTTAAAAAGGACTCTGTAGTGAGAATGCTGGTGGGGAATAGAGTAACACAAGCCTGGATTCCCTGTGAATTAACCACCATGTCTTATTTACATGCAGAGCTTTAGAGCGTGTTATGCCCTCTGCTGGCAGACAGACATAAGGATCTTTAAGTCTGCTTCTCTTCCCGATATATCTGATGATGTGTATCTTAGCAAACATATATCTTCTGTAAGAGATTTGTTTTAATATGAAAAATGACGAGGCTTCTGGTTCATTAATCATATGTAATTCTTCAGACTTCTATCTTTAGAACTATTTTTTGGCCTTTTCTTGCATGGAGATAAATTAAGCATAAAGAAAACACTTGCACAAAGGGGATTAATCATTGAGCCTCTTCAGATGTCTAATCTTGTTTTTCTGTGTTCTTGCAGTGATTTGGCTCTAAGGAACTGCTACCTGACTGCAGATCTTATAGTTAAAGTGGGAGACTATGGGATTGGACCCTATAGATATAAAGTAAGGACATTTTGGTTTGTTTCCCTCTGTGCAGTAATTGGATGGTTATGTCATTCTTGTAATAAGCTGCATAATTACTTTATCTGACAATAAGTAACAACATTCCTTCTCACACTAACAATCAAAGATCCTGGGTTTTAAAATACAGTTATGTGCAAATAATCTTTATCTGCAGTTTAGATTCAGTGACGTACTTATTCGTTAAGTCTGAAATAAGGAAAATGTGAAAAGGTAGAAGTGAACCTGCTTAGTTAACTCCAACATGTTGAAAATTAAACAACTAAGTCAGAGAATAAAAAGCTATCTGATAACTAAATGTTGTTTTTTTCTTTTATCAAGCTCCAAAGTAGTTGAGCTGATTTTCATTTAAAGCTCTTTTCTAAATTTCTGTTCAAAATGTTTCATCACTAACTACGTTTACATTGACACAAATAACAGGATCAAAAATGTAAACATATCAGGCTGGCGATTCTAATCCGATTCTGATGGAATGCTTGCTGCATGTACACACAAGCCATGGTTTGATAATTTTATTTAGAGTCCATTTAAACAGAGATTTAGGATTTCCGAACAACCAAAATTTATGTTGGATCGAGAACATTTTACACATGCAATTGTAGCTACTGTTAATCTGGAGATATCAACCATACATTAAAGCACATTAAAACCATTCAATGCATGTAGAGTTAATTAGTATTGTCTACATTCATATTATCACCGGGCTGCTCTCACTCGCCATAGATTTTCAGGACCTGGAGGTGTGTTTTCCTCAACAGTGACACAATATTTTGTCCCTTATCTTTACTGCCCATTAATGTCAACATGTTCCTCCAACTCTGGAGAAAGTTGCAGCTAATACAGTCTTTCTCACCGTGTCATTGGAAAGATGAAATGTTCCCAGTTATCTAGAGTCATGCGGTGATCAACATATAACATCTGTAGAATATTTGATAGTTGGATTTTACAGCCAGATATATTTAAGTTACTTACTAATGTTATTTCTTGATCTGAAATGATAGATGTTTAGTCTGTGAAAAAAAAAAACACCGGATGGTCCAATAATCACAGCTAAGGCTCTACTCCCCCTTTTGGATCTTCTTCCCTATGACTTATTTTTAATCTGTCTTTTTTTATTTATTTCTGGCAAAATATGTATTTAAGGTTTTCTGTCTATGGTAAATTAAAACTCAGCTCATTCTCACAGTTAAGAATTATATCAATCGACGCTATTTTAACTTAGCAACTGCACAGATTAGATGTGCTCCATCTGAGCCGAAACAAATGTTGCCTTTGATCAGACATAGGGCACATTTCATCGCAGAATTCAGATTGTCCTCTCTGTAACTTGATTTGCTGCATATGTCTACAGCATTTGGATCTGCTACATTCCTGAAATACTGCTGAGCCGGCAGTTATGCTGTCTGAATTTAATACTTAGGAGGGAAGGTCACCCAACAAATCTATTTCTGTAAGAAAACGGAACCAATGTCATAGATTTGCTGCATCGACAGCTGCTGAATTTCTCCTCTTTGTCAAGGTTTTTGCTGGGTTTGTCCAAATCCATTCAGAGTATGACACCACGTTTAAAACAATCCTGTTTCTGCAGGAGGATTACATCATCACAGAGGATGATGTGTTCGCACCCCTCCGGTGGCTGGCTCCCGAGCTGGTGGCAGAGCGCCATGGGGGGGTGATTACGATGGAGCAGACCAAGGCCGGAAATGTGTGGTAGGTACACATATGTTTGCTCTGCTAGTCGCCTCATAATGAGTTAGTCACCCGTTTGCTGCTGATGAAGTCCCGCTGGAGTATAGAGGAAACAATAACAATGTCCTGTGAATTAGAAGAACACAGGAGAATGTTTTGTGTTGTTTACAGCTTGGGTCAACACCTAAAATATTTTTAGATGTTTTTTGCCTGCAGAAATTAAGTTCAAACATTTTTTTTTTTAGAAATAACTTTCTTTTTCTCCTTTTTTTTTTTTTGCATAGCGTTAACAGTAATTAACTCTTAGAACTGGCCTCTATAGAGTGAGTTTTAAATTCCAGCTGTCTAAGTTCCTGCTTTACTAGTACCAGTGATATTGTTAATGTCTCTAAACATATATATATTGATCAAATATAATCATCCTTCACCTAACAACTCCCCCTTTCAAAAATAGCAGCTGAAATACCCAGCTGATGAAGTATATGCTCACAATATCATTTTTAATTATGCAGGGAAATGTTCCACTAATGTTAAAGTTAATTAAAAAAATTTCAGTGCTGCTATTTTTCATTAAAATTTTATAAAACATACGGTTTCTTGTTGACCTCTTTGAAATGATGGCCTATTACACAGTAGTAATGTGGCTATGTAATAATCAGACTGAAGTCCTCAAGTTTCCCAAATTTAACACGCTAATCAAAGACTGAATAACTTCCTCATGAGAAAGAGAGGAAAGGTGAAAATAGGAACATATTCCTTCTGATATCATCATAGGAGCATTTTATTGCCTAGAGCTTAGAGCAGTACATTAGATGTTGAAGAGCCTTTAAGATCACCGGTTCAGACCTCAGGCAGTTGCTCTGCAGCCCGGAGCAAGACCCTTAAACCCCAGACTGCTCTCTGGTTGCTATTTGGTGAGGCTGCTCACAGCTTCCTAGATGATGGGTGAACAGCTCTACTGAGGACGCCATCTCCTCTGCTCTTCACCTGAGCCTGACACACCTGGAGGAGAAGAACACCCACATGCAGATGCTGTTCCTGGACTTCAGTTCAGCTTTCAACACCATCATCCCACAGCATCTGATAGGAAAACTGAAATAGCTGGGCTTCAATACACCCCTCTGCAATTGGCTGCTAGACTTCCACACCCACCTCAGTCTCGTGCTGTTCACCCTGATGACACATGACTGCGTCCCCAGATTCTCCACCAATCACATCGTGAAGTTTGTAGACGACACTATGGTGGTGGGCCTCATCAGAGACGACAACTACCAGGACTATATAGAGGAAATGGAACAGCTAGCGGGCTGGTGCAAAGAAAACAGCCTGATCCTGAAGGAGATCATTGTTGACTTCAGGAAGAATTGGCCCAACCTCGCTCCACTGCTGAACAGCTCAGCTGTAGAGGTGGTCAGCAGTACCAAATTCCTGGGGGTGCACATCAGACACCCTCTCCTGGACTGTAAAGACCACCTCACTGGTCAAAAGGGCAAAAAAGCATATGTACTTCCTGTGGAGGATGAGGAGAACCCACCTGCCCCCACCCATCCTCACCACCTTCTACAGAAGCACCATAGAGAGCGTTCTGACCAGCTGTCTCACTGTGTGGTCCGGAGGCTGGAGCGCCTCAGACTGGAATAAAGTGAGGAGAGTAGTGAGAACAGCAGAGAGGATGATCAGGGCTCCTCTTCTCCCATTAAAGACATTTCATCCCAGTGCTGCATGTCCTGAGCCTGTAACATTATAAATGACCCCTCACATCCCCACCATGGACTGTTCTCCCTGCTGCCCTCTGGGAAGATACTTCACAGCATCCGATGCAGGTCCAGCAGATTACAAAACGGCTTCTTCCACACTGCCAACAGACAGCTGACCTTTTGATTAAAAAACTCATACTACAGTCTCTGCATCACACCGATAACGGCAAACCAAATTACTGCACGTTTGCACCATATAAATTTAATGCTCTTAATTTCCATATTAATGCGTTTTTGCATCATGTTTTTTTTTTTCCTCCCACACAAAGTGCAGCAGTGATCAAATGTAAACAGTGTAAACACAGAGCTGCCACCAGTCCAGTTGTCACCTTTAGCTTAACTGATGCAGACCCATCTTGCACCATTCTGTAACAAGCAGAACATAACTAGTGTTTGACAATTAGAGATGTTCCCCACATCTATCAGCCTCATGCATGTTTTTTTTTTTTTTTATCTTTTTTTCCCTGTAGAAAAGGAAATGCATTACTGTTTTATTTTGTTTTAATTAGCAGTAGTTGGCTGAGTAGCAAAGATGTTTAAAGAGATTAACCATAGCAGCCACTTATTGTCTCATTTTAGGGCCTTGGGGGTCACATTGTGGGAGCTTTTTGAGAATGCCACTCAGCCGTATCCACACCTGTCCGACCGTGAGGTCCTGCATCATGTAATCAAGGAGCAACAAGTCAAGCTATTTAAACCACAGTTAGAGCTTCCTTATTCTGACAGATGGTGAGTGAATTCAGCCTTTATCAGAAAATTGTATTTTCATTAAGAAGGTAGATTTGAAACAAGAATTTGCTGTGCTTACTTGCAGGTATGAGGTGCTGCAGTTCTGTTGGCTGTCTCCTGAGAAGAGAGCTACGGCAGAAGAAGTGCATCGTTTGCTCATCTATCTGCGAATGCAAGGGCAGAAGGACATGGAGGAAGATTTCGAGCAACGCTGGGATGCACTGAAGCCTAACCCAACCACAAGACAGACTGTTAGTCACTCATCTTTCCCGATCCTGGATCAGTTCGCTGATGATGCGTTGCGACAAGAGATAGACGAAGTTTTGACCATTACGGAAACAAGCAAAGGTCTCAGCTTTGAGTATGTTTGGGAGGCAGCCAAACAGGACCACTATGACGGCGCCCTCGGACGATCCAGTATGGACACTACGCTGAACTACCAGAGCATGTTCTTCCCCGTTTCCAGGGAGGACATCCAGGCTCATTTCCCTGATCCTCTACCCGTCACCGGAACAGCTGGAAGTAGTAACTCTGCAATAGGAATACCTGGTATTGTCCCAGTGTTTGATTCACAGAAGTCATCTAATGGGAATGAATATTATATACAGCTTGAGGAACCAGGTGAGAGCGCTGACAGGGATGTTGGGAATGGAGAACAGGACACAGGCTTTACTTCTGGTCAGAAAGACTTTGTTTTATTACAAGATGTCCACCTTGATGAGTCAAGCACAGATGCTGACTTTTTTCACCAGAGCATTGACTCAAAGGATTCTTATTTACCAGACAGCCACATCTGGTCATCTCTGGAAAACGACAGTCCATACCACACTAACATTTTCACTGAAGAAGGTTCAAAGCATGAAGACTCTCCCTCCTGGAGGCGAAATTTCCTAGAGCTCCCAGATCGCAGTGGGAACCCTTTCCTTGATGGCGCTCTGGAAGGCGAAGAAGTGAAACCAAATCCAAGCTATTTTTTGGAGGAGGATTCTTATCAGTTTCCTATAAAGGAAGAGCGAGAGAACACGGATGTGAAGAGGCCTAACAGCACTGAAAAACTGGCTGATAACTTTGTGTTTCTCAGAGAACAGAACCTGATGAAAGAGAACTACAGTTTTTCTAATCCACAGCAGAGCTTTCTCGTACCCGGTGTTGTCCATGAACCGGAAGATGCGTTCAAAATGAATTCTTGGGATACCTTGGAGACTTCAGGCAGCTTAAACACGACCGATATGCATTTCAAACCTGCAACAAGTAGCACAGCCTCTAGGGAGGATGTTTTAGATTCTCCAAGCACTGACTTGGGGCAATTTTTGTTAGAACATGAAATTCTCGTGCCTTCCATTACAGTGGTTGCAGATGATAACACAGAGAGCCAGAAGCCAGTTAGAAATGGTTCTTCCTCTGAAGACCTCACTCTACTGCAATCCTCAGACAGGGCTGTAGACTCCGGTTTCAATTCTACCTCAGAGAGGTTTGAGCCCACTACTAACAAAATGGGCGGCCATATCCCGTTTTTCTCTGACAGTGCCACTATAGACTCTTTTTCCACAGATGCCAAAATCTCCAGCCTTGAAGATGACCCTGAAGTCTCAAAAGCCGTAGGAACTAAAATGCCTGAAAACCTTCAAGATAATGTAGTTAGCTTTGAAAATGAACCGAATGGGGACCTAACAAGTAACGATCCCCTGAGTGAACTGATTGAAGACACGGATCTAGACCTGGAAACGAATCTGTCTGATCAGGAGGAGTCTTTCTTGGAAACTAATGGACATCCACTTGTTAGATCTCTCCTTGTTTCAGGTCCGTCTTTGGATCAGATAAGCCAGGACAGTTTGCTAGAAGACAGCATGTCCACCACTGTCCCAACCATCGACAATTCAGCCGAAACGCCGGATTCTCTCGACTCTCTAGACATTCATCGGTTGGCGGAGCAGGTGGAGGACCTGAGCACTCAGATACCCCAAAACAAGCTTCAGCCTCCTTACAAGATATCAGACAGCGGCTATGAGACGGAGAACCTGGAGTCACCTGAATGGAATTCTCAGCCAAATGTCACAGACTGCTCTCCTGTGAAAACTGACACCAGCATTTCCAACGGCGACGAGTCAAACGCGCATGCTGTCGCCACAAATTTGGCTCCTCCAAAAATCGTCATCTCCGAGGTTGAGGGTGTGCCAGAAACTCGGAGTGAGGATCACCAGCCTGAGCCTGTAGCCCCTGCAGAAGAACCTCCTGCTGGCAGCAGCTACAGAGACTCCGCCTACTTTTCCGACAATGAATCTGAACCAGAGAAGAAGGGGGACGAGTTGACTGCAGGAAGTGCTACAGACGACACATGGACGAGGAACCCTGAGGGTCCGACTCTGAGAGATTACAAGGAAAAGGATATTGATGCATTATTTAGCCAGCAAGAAACTGAAACTGTAGAAACTGATGACCAGGACCTTCATCCAGTGACGACTTCACATATTAAAGAGGAACTAAAAAGTGGGGTGGCAGATGCTTCAGTTCACCACAATGGAAGAGAACCTGAAAAACAGACGATCAAAGACTCCTTTCCTGAAACATCCAGCCAGTTACCAGATATAGAAATATCCCCTCTGCCTGTTGATACCTCCTCAAACGCAACACTAGAGGGTAACGTTCATGCTAAACTGACCAGAACCTATGCCCACGACGGCCATAAAATCAAAGAGCCCGACGTGGAGGGCCGTTACCTCGGCAGGCGGGATGGTCCAGGATCGGAGGGACAGGAAGATGGCGGGGATGCTGACGAGGAGGACGAGAACAGTGAGGACTCTGACGACGACATGCGTCCGTACACGTTGCACAGCTCCAGTTCCGACAGCGAGGATGACACGGTGCACGTGGTGCCGATCATTGTGTCGGAAGACGTCACCGGCAAAAACCTGAAGAGCTTATTAAAACCAACACACCTGAGCATCGATGCGTCGTCTTCCCCATTTGCTGGGAGGTACAATGCAGAAAACTCCAGGAGAGCTGTGTCCTTCTTCGATGATGTCACAGTCTACCTGTTTGACCAGGTAATGATTTCTTTCTCCCCTACCTTTCTATTTCAATTCATTTTTAATAATTAATAGTAACCCTTTTTACTTATGGTACCAGTTGGCCAATTTTTATTCCTAGCCTTAAACATCTAATTAAAACTAAAGCACTTTTTAAAATGATCTGTTATCTACAACTTTGTTTTCCTGGTTTGATACGATGAGCTATAGAATCCTGTTTCTTCTAACCACTGGGAATAGGATCCTTATTTGCTGGATAATAGTTCGGGAAAGAAATGCTGCTTGTTGGTTGAACAGCATACCCTTTTTATACTTCGGCATTGTGTAAGATTAATAAAGCTTTCATGTGGGTAATAGGGAGGGGTTGTACAAACTCATTTTAGCTGTGATGCTAAAAACAAATATGATTCAATTGTTTTTTTTTTTTTTTTTTTACCCTTTACAGAAGAATCAACAAATGTGTAGGCCTTTTTTTAATGTGTGCTAATTGTTGTATTCACGTTACCTTGTAGGAGACTCCAACAAAGGAACTGGGAGACCACTCGTCTGGCTTGAGCAGTCAGTCCCCAGAGCTCGGCAGTCCTGTTTCCACAGCCAGCTACCTTAACCGCTTTCCCAACTCTGAAAGCTCAACCGATGAGGAGGGTAAGTGTTAGAAGCCCCTTTAGAGTTTTAATTGTTATGGATAAACTTAAGTCCTGACATGCTGGGTTAATTCTCACAGGTGGTGGTTTTGAGTGGGATGATGACTTCTCCTCGCCTGGGCCTGCCTTCCTGTCCAAGATTGAAAAAGACCCCGTCTCTGGTGCTGTGCCCTCTACTCCCCCATCAGCAGGACGCGCGCTTCAGCCGACCTGGAGCAACTCCTCTTCCTATTCCCGTTTCTCCATCTCACCGGCAAATATTGCCAGTTTCTCCCTTACACATCTCACAGACTCTGACATCGAACAAGGAGGCAAGTGGAGCTTCCAGTTTCAGGAATCATTCCGCTGCTCATTTCTCAGGGTTATGTTTTATATGTACGGAGAAGGGCAACAGGGGTAAAGTAAAACTAATTTATAAAACTTAAAGGCTAAAGTGATATTTTTAAAATAAATGATATAGATACCTCAGCTATTTGATGCTGTAAATAGGTACATTCTTTGCATCCCTGTCCCTTTCCTGCCTACAAAACTCATCATCACATTAGAGCCATCGATTCAAACTGCATTTAAATCTATATTGTGTTTTTATTTACATAAACTTTATCTTTTTTCTTTCTTTAAAGCTTTATAGAGCAGTATATAGAGCAGTCGGTGTCAATTTGGCTTTTTGCTTCCACCGCCATTTCACTTTCATCCTTTTCTTGTTTTGTGGTGGGTTCTACCTTTTTTTTTTTTTTTTTTTTTTTTTAATTCCCTGATTTTGAAATTTCTTCAAAATATTATATTTTTCTCCTAGAAGACAACAACCACAAAAAAAAAAGATTTGGGAATTATGTGGAAGCTTATCCAAGGCTATGAATGAAGTAATGGTGTTAGTCATAGATTTAATATATGATCACAACAAGATGCTTCTTGAAAGGTTGATTTTTTTCCCTCTTTTCTTTCCAACAGGAAGCAGCGAGGATGGAGAAAAAGACTAAAGCATGGAGCGAAGGAACCATTATTGGTAACTCTACTGAGGAAGCAGTCCTTTTATTGGAACGTTGGAATGAGGACACGGTTTTTGAAGTGCTCCCCTCAGGCAGAACCGTTCTCAGAAGAATTGGCGTTTAGACTAAAAACAGACTTTCACCCAATATTAAGACGGATGAACCCCAGTCCCTCTCTGAGCCACATGTATTGGTGTAATTTTTAGTCCAGTGCAATTAAAAAGACAAATCTGCTGCTTTATAGACTTATCATGCACATTCCAGGTGTGTGTCAGCTTCCTTTCCTTGCCTGCTCTCTGTAAAGAAAAAAAAGAAAATATTTTGGATCAATGAATTCATTCTGAGCTGGCCAATAATCACTGCAACCAAACCAGAATAAGCTCTTTGATCTCAGCAGCACTACAATTAAACACCTAACATTTTATATTCATCAGTGCTTTTTGTTGTTGTTGTTCTCTCCTTCATGTTGTGCAATTATTACAGTGGTTGCCTTTTCTTCGTTTCATCTATCTTCCGTTGGAGTTGAGTGATTCTCCTATTTGGAGATGAAATTCTGTTGAATCCTTGCGTAGCAGTATTTGAATGAAAAGGACGAGGAATGCAGATGTACCAAACAACCTGTAGAGGTGACGCACTGTATGTAAGGAACACTTGCAGTAAGCTGAGGTTGTCATTGTTTTTATTGATTCTCAGACCTAACGAGGTCAGGGTTCAGCTGTCAAACAGTTGAAACGTATCCCTGATTATTTATCTTTGTAAAGCTTTATTTTAATTGAAACCTGCAGGAACTTTTCTTGATTATTCATCCCTGGGTCTAATCATGGTGCCTGTTGATCCAGCGATCCTCCTTCCTACCTGTAACTGTCACTACAGATATTTCAAATTGTTAAAAAAAAAAATTTTGGATAAGCAAGAAATCTCTATTTTGAAAAAGGCAATGAAGTAAGTTGTTTGTAAACAAATGTGCAATGAATTTTCATCGTGTTGATTGGAAGGTCCGGTGGTCATGGTTATGTGACGTGTAGGGAACACTATTAGAACAAACATAAAAAAAAAACACTACAAATATTTATGGCTGCTGTTGTAAGTTGTTATGGAAGGTGTCATGCCTTTTTTTTTTATTTGTTGTATCAAATATGGAAACTTTTAAAAGCCTTCTTTGCCGACCATATTTTGTATATCACTTCCTGTATTGCATAGCTCAATACTAACTAATCATCTTCTGCTGTAATGAGCTTTCTTTGGATGATAAAACCACTTAAAGAACTTCTCACTGGCTATACTTCACCTGTTGTAGATCCCCCACCTCTCTGTTGACACCATATCGACCACTAAAAACAGCAGCCTGCTCCTCAGTTAAACTTGAACACCTATTTAAGGAAATTTTATTTGACCACAGTATACATTTGCTTAATCTTGCACATTTGAAAAATGTAACTTAATGTTGAGATGTTCTAATGTGTATATATGGATTCTGTGTTATTTTTCTGTTTGTAAATTGGGGCGGGTAAAAAAAAAAAAAAAAGCTGTAATAACCGAGTTGATCGGTAGGGAGTTTCATTTTGTAACTTAAAGCTGAGTAAAATCAGAGGAACATATCAGTCGTCCACTAAAAGCGGTTAAATTAAGACGCGGAAGCAGATGTGAATTCATTCTGTCCTTTAAACCTGTAGATTTTAAATATTTTTACTTCATATTGATCATGCTTAGTGTAATTGAATGAAATGTTTATAATTACACTGTTTAATATGAAAATAAATGCAAATGGACTTCTAAATAAGGCTTTTGTGGTGCATATTTTTTTGCGTCAGTAAAGGAAGAGTGCAGAATCATTTCCACGTGTAGGTGATGTTTGACTGGATTTACCTGGTGAGTTTAC
This sequence comes from Cyprinodon tularosa, assembly GCF_016077235.1. Lineage (NCBI taxonomy): Eukaryota > Metazoa > Chordata > Actinopteri > Cyprinodontiformes > Cyprinodontidae > Cyprinodon > Cyprinodon tularosa. The sequence goes on along the minus strand of NW_024039478.1, from coordinate 439,017 downwards.
AGCTTATCTTGTCTAACTTAAAGGTATAGAGGAGGATTTATGCGAATTTTGGATTAAGTGAAAATGGGGACGAGCACGTAGGATGTCCTTACGTCAACATATCACCACAATGATTGATATTTAAGAGGACCACTTATTTTGATGATCCACCCGGACAAAGAAGATCCTTCATTATACCTGACAAGAATTGCATCAGATTTTATGTTCTGATATTCCCAATCCTCCTAATTTAATTTATATATTACGTTAAAAAATGCAACATGGAAGAAACAAACAAAATTATCAGCATAAAATCAGGAAAACCGCACAAATCCAGCTGTTTTGTCACTGTGAGGCACATTGGATAATGGAACAGTACTTTGTCTTTATTTCACATTTCAATACTCTTTATAACACATCTGGTCATGTTATGATGCCAACACCTGCTGTGGTGTCAACCGTCTCTGCAGGGGGGGTGGAGTGCATGAATTTATTTATTGCAAAAAGGACTGAGGTGTCCCCGGGTGGAAAAGACAAAGATGTTTCACTCTAGTAAAAAAGCTCTGTAAGCAAGTTGTAACACTGCAACAGCAAAGGGCAGGACAGAAAGAAACCCATTTTAACAGTGTATTTGGAATGACTTTAAATGAATCAACAAAAATAAGAAAATAACTAAAACCCAGTCCATTTAAATGACACTGTTCAGAGAAACCAAAGCATAGCCCTTAATTAAAATATCTCCCTCTTTTCCCACAGCAAGATGTAAATACCCATACAAGCTTTTTCTTCACTGCAGTGGTCAAAACATGATCAAAGGTCAAACATGCATTTACTTTTGTTTTGAAAGTGAAAAAAGTATTATAGGACATTAGGAAAGCCATACTTTGTCTTAGTTTTTTGCTTTCTCTCCTCTATCCTCACTAAATACTGAGATGTTTTCTATCTGTGCAAATCAGCCCTGCTGTAACATTCATCCATCGATCAAATCCAGTCAAAATACTTTGTTAAAATAGTCAGTTTTTACGGTTGTGCTTCCCCTTTACGTAAAAGGAATGCCATATAGGTCCGAGGAAACGACTGCATCTCCAGGCACAAAGGGGGCTGGGGGCTCTTAGGAGGGACAGTGGGAACGCTACACACACACAGCACTCCCGTTCACTTGGGTCGCAGGGTGTTGGAGGGCCGGGCTGCGCGGGGGGCCGCTAGGAGGAAGGTGAGGGACCCGAAGGGGCTCTGCTGAGTTTCCTCTCACACTGATGTGCTCCCATCCTCCCTGGAAGACAAAGACTGGATTATTTTACGAACCATTCTACCAATCTTAATTTCTTTCTTGTTTGCATACTTCTTGACAACAGCAGATGTCAATGTTTTTATTGAGTTCCTTATTGACAGACCAACTTTAACAAGGTAAATGGTATTAATCTTTTACAAATAACTACCTCAATCCCCTCTCTCCCCTGCTGTATCTACAGTTTGTTGCAGCTTCTAACAGGTTTCCCTCCATATTTTCACCAACTCTAGCAATTGTTCCTGTCCCTCCATCTGTCCAGCATGATGCTGCCACCACCATGATTCACCATGGGGATAGTCTATTCATTGTTATATTTTTTATCCAAACACAGCACTTTACACACGGATCAACAAGGTTTAGAAACTGATTCAACCAGAGGGCTTTTCTTTTAACGAATTGGCATTTGGAAAACTACAAAAAGAATGTATTTTTGCTTCTTTCTTGTCTCTCTTCCATAAATGTTTCTAAAGATCCAGACCAGCAGTCCTGTGATATACTACTTTATTTTGGGGTATCCAAGTAAAAGCTATATAATAGATTATGACATATTGTGTGTTGTTATATCCCTTAGAATAAATCTGTTTAGTACAAATTATTTAGAATGGTGACAAGAAAAACATGTGAAATACTTTTACAAGAAAGTAAAAAATAAAAGTTTGATTTCAAATATGAGGGTAAAAAAAAAAAAAAAGCTCAACTCACTCCTATCCCATAGTCCCAGGAAAGGCCCTTGGGCTGCATTGGTCCAACACCCATCCTGTGGCAGACGGCCCCGGGGGGTTCAGTAGGAAATCCTGGAACTCTGTCTGCAATGATCCAAACCTAAAAGAAAAAGAAGTGAAATATCAAACTGTTGCCGTTGGACCAGGATTAAGCTGTTGTTGACATCCTGTAGGTAATATATATTCTAAATATTTAAAATGTAGCAGAAACTGTTTATCTCAGTTTGAGCATGTGCAAAACAGGACGCAAACTGGCATTATAATTAAAATGTAAATAATGATCTTCAGGACGTTTTCACTATCAGTTTTTTGGCCAAACTAGGTACTAACACCTACCTGGTCCAGCGGCCCTACAGACACCTTGCTGACGTTGTTGGAGATGAGCTCCCATGCAGAGCCCTGAGGATAGCTGGGCGTGAGGCCCTGTCTGTACCACAGATTACCTGAAAGAAATCAGGTTCAATTACATTTGATTTTTACTTTAAGGACACAAAGGAAAGAAAACTTAATGAAACTCACTGCTTTCATCTACAGCAAAGACAGATGTGCGGCCAACTGAGAGCTGTCTGAGGTTCTGCCTGGGAGGAGAGGGGATGTGGTACCAGCATTCCCCTACAGAGAAATAAAAGCTTCTGAAATAGATGATTTAAATAAATTGTCATTCTGTTTCTTTTAATGTGGTGTCATCTTAACCAACAGGCTAACTTCCAAATGCTGACCTGCAGGGTTTTGTGGAGACACAGATCCTCTGTAGAACACAGCCCCATCCCTAGTGATGGCCCACACCTGATTAGCTCCTCCAATGGAGATGGACTTAAAGGGCTGATCTGTGCCAACATGGAGCCAGGAGCTACCCTGTGGGATACAAATACTTTCAAATGGTGCCCAAGATTTTTGACCCACAATCTTTTCTTTATAGAGGATATTTTTTTCAGGGGCATGATCTAAAAATACAGATTTCTCACCGCAGGGTTCTGGGGGCTCACTCCCAGGCGACACAGGACATCTCCCTTGTCATTGAGGGCCCACACAGGGACATGCTCCATTTTGCTCTGGGCCAGACACGGCATCAGAGAGATGTCGCTTAGATGGATCGGTGGCACCATCTTCCATGGACCCCTCACTGTTATTTTGCACCTCCTGTATTAGAACAGGTCTCTGTTAATGCTTTAGTGGAAACAGGGCTACAAGCTGGAGGAGGGGAGGTGAGTTTACCTCGTCCATCTTCGGCGCCTCACAAAGTCTTTCATTGTTTTGTGGCCATGAAATGTCCTGTAGGGAAGAAACAAATCAGACAAATGGGTCGATAACTTTTTCATTAAACACACACAGAAAAAAAAAACATTTGAAGAAGCAGATTCTTCATACGTTGGAAAGTCTGCAGCGTACTGCCAGCCTTCTTTGTCTGTTCCTCCAGGAACACTAAAATCCACAGCCCACTCTGACACCTAAAAAAGCAGTTCACAACAGGAGACAAAAAGCATTCATTCACTACACGGGTAGTGTACCGTGTAGTTCCTGTTGCTTTACGGCAAATTTTCCAATGCAAGAATCCAAACAAATATTCAGTGGGAATTTATGACATATTTCCACAGTACTCAGAATTCCATACCTGCCCTGAGATGGAAAATACTTTATTAAATCCCAAAGCTCTTAAGCCTTTCCCAGAAAGGGACCCTTATTTCAGGAGACTTCTTACCCAGGACCACTGAGGGGAGGGGGGGTGCGTATTGCCTTTGGTGCACTCCATCAGCCCGGTCTCATCACTCCACATGGGGCGATCTGTAGGAAGTCCTCTGTTGGATCACAAAAGATTCCACAATATTTCTTTGTGTTCTTTGAAATCCATTGGTGTGTAATCTAACAGGTAAATGACCATAATTGTGTGTAAAATGTGGGAGGCCTACTTGTCAGTATAACCAGTCATTGGGTTCCAACGCTGATTCTCATACACATGTATACTCCTGACATCAGTCTGCAAGTTCATCTCATGGTTGACTAAAACAAAAACCCAGATGACATGTTAAGGATGCTTTAGTCTTATTACATCCACTGAAGCTGGAACCACACCATGCTACAGCAATCCCCATTAAGAGGACAGAAGAAGCCCATTCTGCATGCAGGACATGTGTTACCCTGACTGGTATGCTGTCCAAAGCTCCCGCTGTAGACCCAAGCAGTGCCATCCCACCCGATGCCCCACACCAGCCCCAGACTGTTCGACTCTATGCAGCGCAAGTGGCCCGGGATCTGCCGCCAAAACCTGCAGCAGCGTACATGTGGAAGCACCCAGTGTTAGTCACAGGATTTAGCATACAAGAGACAAAAAATTAAAATACAATTCAGGAGGCAAAGCAAGAGCATTAAAATTCCATCTTTGTTATCAGGCTCACATTAGGTCGCAGGCCATAGCGTGAGCCGAAGCCTCCAGGGACAGGGACGGCTCATGCACCATGATGTCTCCCTTAGAGGTGATGGACCACAGCGCCTGCGTGGATGGAGCCCCAGCAATACCTCTGCACTTGCAGCAACACTCTGACAACAGTTCAAGCTGTTGTTCCATAAAAGAAAGGTGGTAGACCAGAGATACGTTGCATTAGCGAAAACATCCTATTTTCTACACCAATTCATGAATGAAGGCAAAACTCTTACCCAGTCATTCATTTCCTTCTCTGATGGTGCTGCCAAGACCAGCGGCCATCTTTGTTTGGTTCTTTCAGCCGTGTAAACTGCAAAAGTGTAGTTGCAATCCTGCAGAACCGGTACCAGCGCCGTCACTTCATTTATGAACACCTGAAGGTGCTAAACACGCAACAATTTGTCAGTATTTACATATTTAGTACTTCTTGTCTTTTTTTGTTTTGCTGCTTTTCCAAATATCCAAATTCAGGACATGCAAACCAACCTTTTTCTCATCATATTGAGTGTAATAGACAAAGAAGATGCTGTCCTTCCTCCCATCCAACCTGGTGGATTGCTCAAGAGCAACGCCTACATCCACCCAACGCTGGGGCTTCCAGTCTCTCCACCAGCGCAACGCACCTTTACGTACCCACACAGACTGGTCAGGAAAGGGGACAAAAAATTAGATGCTTTTCACCGTCGGGTAGAATTGAGGACAAGTTTGATTTTACTAACATTGCTCCTCTCCAAAGGTTTCCTGGTGATCTCTTGATGTTCCTGCTGCTGGGGCTGCTCGCTCCAGGCTGCTGATTGGACCGGAGTCAGAGACAGGGAACTGGAGAGAGGACCTGGCACACAAACATAAAGGTATGAAGACTCAAATAAAGCTTCCTTAAACAATACCACTGTTTAGTCATCTCCTATTTCTTTCTCTCTTCCTTCCAGACAGGCAGACGTCCCTATAAAACTTCAAAACCGGTCTTAATCTCTAGTTTTTCGAACAATTCGAAGGTCTTTCAAATATCTTTTTATATCACCGACTATGTTTTCTATCATCTTTTACTGTCTATTCCAATTTCAGATCAGTGTGTGTGTTTTTTTAAGTCTCTAAGCTCTGACCTATAAATCTTCAGTCAAGAACGAAACAACATGTTCTGCAAACAAACTGTTTTTGTTATTGTTGTATTTGAACAACAAAAATATGGTTTCATTTTTTTTCTTTTTACAGTAAGGAAAATAAGTATTTGAACACCCTGCTCTTTTGCAAGTTCTCCCACTTAGAAACCATGAAATTGTCTGAAATTGTCATCATAGGGGCATGTCCACTGTGAGAGATATAATCTAAAAATAAATCCTGTAATCACGATATATGATTTTTTAAAACTATTTATACAGCTGCAAATAAGTATTTGAACACCTATCAGCTAGAATTCTGACCCTCAATGACCTGTTAGTCTGCCTGCCTTCAACATGTCCATCTCCGCTCCATTTATTATCCTAAATTAGATGCATCTGTTTGAGGTATTTAGCTGCATAAAGACACCTAACCCCCCCCCCCCCCCCCCCCCCCCAATACAACCAGTAAGAATCCAACTACTAACATGGTCAATACCAAACAGCTGTCCATAGACACTAGAGACAAAATCTTACACCTCCACAAGGCTGTAAAGGGCTACAGGGAAATTGCCAAGCAGCTTTCTGAAAAAAAAGGTCCCCTGTTGGAGCAATTATCAGAAAATGGGAAAGGCTAAACATGACAGTCAATCTCCCTCGGACTGGGACTCCATGCAAGATCTCACTGCGTGGGGTCTCTATGATCCTAAGAAAGGTAAGAAATCAGCCCAGAACTACACGCGAGGAGCTGGTCAATGACCTGAAAAAAGCTCGGACCACCGTTTCCAAGGTTACTAGTACACTAAGAAGTCATGGTTTGAAATCATGCATAGCACAGAAGGTTCCCCTGCTTAAACCAGCACATGTCAAGGCCCTTCTTAAGTTTGTCATTGACCATTTAGATGATCCAGAGGAGTCATGGGAGAAAGTAATGTGGTCAGATGAGATTAAAATAGAACTTTTTGGTCATAATTCCACTAAACATGTTTGAAGGAAGAAGAATGATGAGTACCATCCCAAGAACACCATCCCTACTGTGAAGCATGGAGGTGGTAGCATCACCCTTTGGGGTGTTTTTCTGCACATGGGACAGGGTGACTGCACTGTAGTAAGGAGAAGATGACCGGGGCCATGTATTGTGAGATTTTGGGGAACAACCTCCTTCCCTCAGTTAGAGCATTAGAGATGGGTTGAGGCTGGATCTTCCAACATGACAATTACCTGGCTCTGGCTCTGAAAGGAGAATATCAAGGTTCTGGTGTGGCCTAGCCAGTCTCCAGACCTAAACCTACTAGAAAATCTTTGGAGGGAGCTCAAACTCCATGTTTCTCAGCGGCAGCCCAGAAACCTGACTGATCTAGAGAAGATCTGTGTGGAAGAGTGGGCCAAAATCCCTCCTGCAGTGAGTGCAAACCTGGCGAAAGATTAAAGGAAATATTTTACCTCTGTAATTGCAAATATTTACTTTGATTACCTCAGGTGTTCAAATACTTATTTGCAGCTATATCATACAAATAAATAGTTACGGAACTATTCATCATACATTGTGATTTCTGGATTTTTTTTTTAGATTGTCTCACAGTGGAGATGCATACAATGACAATTTCGGACTCCTCCATGATTTGGGTGGGAGAACTTGCAAAATAGCACAGTGTTATTACTTTTCCTCACTATATTTTACTTAAAACAAGGTTTTACTAAGTTTTTGGTTGATTTGGAATGTATATAGAGGCATTAAAATGAAAGTTGAAGAGCTGAAAATGTTCCTTTTTTAATTTATCCTTCAGTTGTTTCACTTTCTATGGCATAAAATCCCACTGTGAGGTTTAAAGTTCTGGAAAAGTTACGAGAATGTTTTCTAAAGCATTTTAATTTGGGGGGATGTTTGAATGTGTGTATATTTCCTGTTTTGCTTATTTGTGAAAATTTCATCATATCAGACAAAAATAATTTCCGTTAGCACCCCTCCGTTACACAGCTTCAGACACTGGCTGTCCATATACCTGTAGGACTGAGCCAGCTGATGTGTGAATTTGCATCCACATCACATCCTCCACCGGAAACCCATGTCCACACTGGTCCGTCCTCCTCCCCGATGCCCTGCGAGTTCTCCAGACTTCCAAGGACATCGTTCAGCAGACGCCCTGCTGTCTGTGCACCCCGAGCTGCTTCTGCCCCTTCTAGATCCACGTTCATAAAGGGGACATCGTGCCCTCTGGTTGGAAGGGTGGGGAGGAGCGGAGCTGGCGGCTGTTCCACACTCTCTTCCTGCAACATCTCTGTGATGGATGGCTGCATGGTGGATGTTCTGTCTCGGTCAGAGACCAAGCTGTTGATGAAGCTGTCGCTGGCTGGGATGAAGGCTTTCGGAGCATCTTGTTGAGGGTTCGAGGAGGCTTCTTTCAGCTCCTGAGGAGGAGCAGATGACTCGGTTCCCCCCAAAGGAACAATAGAGGGAGCTGCTGCCTCCAGTATAGGAGTAGCACTGTGCTCTGAATTAGTAGGACCCAACTCTGAGTCTGAATCTGTTCCACTTAGGGCAGAGCCTTGTGAGGCCTCAGTCAGCTGGCCACTTATTTCACACTCATCCCTTATTAAAAAAGCACAAAGATGGTAATAAAATGGTTGATTTAAGTCAGGTAGGAGTTATTCAAGACTTGGCTGATGTTTCTCTACAGACCTGGGTGGAATAAGGTCTTTATTGCTCCCCCACTGGGCTGAAACAGGGATCCAGCCATTTCCACTTGGCTCAGACTGCGTCACACCCATCCTAAAATACACCCCGCGATCCTCACCAACGGCCCACACCTACAGACAGAGACAAGGAGAAATCTATGTGGAAGAACATTGGTGAACAGCCAGGGTGGGGAAGTAGCTTTGTGCATTTATTAAACTTTTCATGTAATTTACCCCGAGTAATCCCGAAATATGCAATCCATTAAAGCTACATTTTGTTCTTTAAAGACCAATCAGAGCAGCTGTTACTTTATAAGGCTGTATACAGTAACTCTTGCTCCTAAAGCAGCTCCCATAACTGCAACCCTGGAACATGAAATATGGGATATGATGACGATGCCTTGGCCAGCTTCTAATTAGGGAGTCTCCCATATGAAAGGCCAGTGGGAATACAGTCGGGAGATATTTAAGGCTGGACCCTGAGGTGCAACTGCTGGAGGGGACACTGGGCAGAGCGGGAGGCTGTACTCGTGTTACAGCTCTGCTGACAGGCCGGGGGACAGAGGGGGTTGGAATGAGGGTAGGCAGGAGGAGGGCAGACAGAGCTGGGAGGAGGAGGTGTGAGGTACGGGTTTGCAGCGCAAGCAAAGTCTTCAGCAGTGAGACATGGAGCGAACAGTTTCTGCTCCTGATCTGTCCTGAAACCAGATCCATGCAAAGGGCGAGATTGATCAGGCAGCAGACAGCAGCTCAAAACACAGTTTAGTTTGGAAATGGACAGGTTTTAATAAACCTACAGGGTTACATTATATATGTATATAATTTCATAGACAGATTCATCCTCTGTACTAGCCCTGGAGCCATAAAGAACAGACACACAAGAGCTGCAACAAAGTTTGGTTTCATATGTTAATCAAAAACCTCCGTTTAGTCAGTTAGGGTTTAATTTGGCAGATAAACACAAAGTGGGTCATAATTATAAATGATAGTAAAAAGGAAAAATGTTTCCAAAATGTTCATATAAGACTTAATTTTGGCTCATGTGTTTTTATTCTTTAGAACCATATTTCGCTGCAATTAGAAGCCACAGACGTCTTCTGTTATTGGACTCTCCTATCTACATCCAAAAATAGAGTTTTGCATGAATTTTGCCATTCTTCTTTGCAAAAGAGAGTCTCTGAGTTTGAAAAAAGATGGTGAAAATGCGGCACAATACTAAAGCAGCTTTTCTAGCAGACTTCTTAAACCTTGAGCTCCATCCATGTCCCCATCACTGCTGGGGGAGTGGTGGCCTAGTGGTTAGGGCACGGAGCTCAGTATCCTGAGGCTCCCACAGACTGCCACCCTGAGTGAAGACACACTGTTCCCTGGGCGCAAATGGCAGCCCACTGCTCCCCAAGGGGATGGGTTACAAGCAGAGAGTAAACTGTACTGTACTTGTACTTGTGACAGTGTAATGACAATAAAATGCTAGGGGGGAAAAAACCCATCAACCCTTCCCTGCAAAGAGCTGCATCCCCACAGCCTGATACTGCCAACTCCCTGTTTTACTGAGGGTATAGCTTGTTCAAGCTCATGGGCCTCGTTAGCCACAAATAGATCTTTTTTATATAGATCATAATAGTATATTTAGTTTAATCAGAACCCCTCTGACCCCTGCTCAGCTTAAGCTTTTGAGGAAGACTGATCAGTGAGCTCCAACTCTTTCTTCTTTTATAAAGTTGATGTCCTTCAGCTGTAAAGCACGTGTGTTAGCCTTGATTTTCAGCTTCGTCAACCAATTCTGGTGTGTTCCTCTGAGAATAAAACAGCTGTTATCTTATTTAATAATAGAAAAAGGGGAAATAATTTTTTATTTGTAAAAAAAAAAGATATATTTGTGTTTTTGCATTTGTCTCACACATTAACTTCTAATTTTTTATTTATAAAAAAATAAAAAATAATAATGTTAGAACTATAAATATACAGTCATATGTTTATATTACTTTTTTAAATGTATTTATTACTGTTTTCAAGGTTGCACTTTAAAAAAAGTAATTGTCCAGAGCTTTTTTAAACAAAATTTCTTTTTGTTTACACTCGTATACATACAAAATTACCAACTAAATCTGTCTAAGTCTAATGACATACCCTCAGGTTTTTGGTTATAATATGACAACATGTGTGACAACTGCATATAAATCACCTCTGACCTGATCATTGAGTCCCACATCCACCATCATCATCTCCCCCCCGATACTGATCCAGCCAGACCCACAAGGGTTGTGGGAGTTTACGCCGCGCCTGAACCACACCTGGACACACGCAGGCCATCAGGTCCTGACATGTAGCAAACAGGTGAGCTACTAACATTCATGTAATCAGGTTTACCTTATAGTCTTTTGTTACCACCCACACAACATTGACTCCAACTGCCACATGAAGAGCCTCCACCTCCTTTGAGGGTGAGTCTACCTCCAACCAAGAGGTACCTGGATAAAAAAAATGCTCCGTAATAATCTGAAACGTTCTGGGTCAACATAAATTTAAAAGAATAAGCTACATATTTCATAAATTTAACAGCTGAAATTAATATTTCTAAGATGATAGGACAGTAATGTGGAAACACAGGGGGAAAAGATAAGAGCTAGGGATGGACAGTGTGGCACAGTGATGCTGACCTGTTGGGCTGTCCAGACTGAGGCCTGTACGAACCAACAGGTTTCCATCCCACAGTAAAGCCCACAGTAGATCCCCGGGGCCGGCTGATAACTGTGCCACCTCTTTGGGTACTTCCACCTCCTCCCAGCTGGTGCCCTCCGGCACACGGGGATGGATCCCCTCCCTGAACCAAACCTGTACAGCAAAAAGATTAGATGAACATGATGTCCATTCATCATTTAAAAAGCAGTATTCACACATAACAGTATAATCTCAGGTTATAACTCTAAAAACAAATGTGGCTTGCATTATAGAATATTAAGTTTTTAATTAAACTAAATCGATACATTAAGCTCTTAAACTATCTTAATAACTGGGTCAGAAAACCTTTCAGTTTTGTTTGTTGTATTTTATAAAGCTGTGCTGCCATCTAGTGGACATAGATGTTCATAAAAGTGATTTAATTCACTTAAAACTGGATGTGCTGATATAAAAACCAGAAAAGTCTTTAGAAAGTGCAACCCTCCATGGAGTAGCTCACATATTGACCTCCACCTCAAGTTAATACCTGTATACACGGAATCTTTTTTATTTAGAGAAGCTTTTACAGTATATTAATTGTGTATAGCAAGCATTTACTGTTATACTGAAAATTGTTTTTTAGTTATTTCGAAAAGAGATAACAGACAGAAAAACAAACACAGTTGAGAACATAACCTCCTTGGCAGAGATAACTGAGAAAATATTGCAAATCATAGTAAATAACAAAAAGTTACCAGCGTGGATATGGGTTTCCCGTGGAGGATGTGATGTGGATGCAATGTGTATATTATACGCTTTATAGAAATCCCAATTGCTGCCCTTAAATTTGAGAGAAAGTATCGGTTTGTACCAGAAAGATCAAAGATTTGTTCTGACTTTCTGACTAACCTGCCCCTGCTGGGTCACACCCCAGAGGTATGGATACCTCCCTGATTGGTCGCTCATCTCCCAGCCACCACAGCTGATGTCACAGAGCGGCAGGGGGGGCTTCCTGGGATTATCCAGCGGGATCTGCAAGGACAAAGCAGCTACTGTTTTACACCTCAAAAGAACTTTGAGTTAGGATCACCATGGAGATTTTGTCCTAGGATACAGAGAGCAAAAAGAATCATCTATCATTAGGTAAGTACTATGGTGACACTCTGGAAACTGATGCTGTTAAGTTTTCAATAATGATGTTTACGCACTGGCAATAGCTACAATCGGCATATAATCTCACTTGCCTTTTTCATTTTGTCATCCTACAACAAAAACATCTATGCATTTTATTGTTAGTTGACAGCCTTAATCAGAGAAAAAACCAAAAGGTCATTAACTGCAAAGATTCACTATTTGGGAGATCCTAATGTTACAAGGCTTTCAAGGCTGCAAATGACTCTAAATATGGGTGAATGTTGAACTCTTAGCTGGTCCAAAACACGCTGTGGACCTTTTCACTATATTAGCAGGAGACTAGGCCAAAATTTCATTTCTAAACGTTTGAAAGTATGAAAAAGTCCTTCTAAAAGACGCAGATTTAATTCCACTGGAATGTGCTTCTTCTGAGTACTGATTCAAGTGGGAGATGAACACAAAGGTATCAAAACCGTAAACCATTTTTCTTTGCATAATTACACTGCAATGTGCGGGTCTATTAAATAAAATAGGGAAGATCGAAGCTTGGGAATCTTAGATTCTATCTTTTAGGTTTGAAACTGCTTAGTCAGGTTAAGTGATATTTGTAATGTCAAAAAGATTATTAACTGTGTTTTGGGGTTGAAAATAAATTATTTCATCTGATATTCTTGGGAGCTGTACAATACAGAAATAGAAAGTCAGTAGGGCTTGCCAAACCTTTGCCCAAGTTCCTTGTGCTGTGTATCTTCTGTAACGGATCCATCGTCTACGACGGACACAGGAGTTCCACTTCTTGTCTGGTGAGAAGTTTGCTGGGAAGTCGACAGCATACTCCCAGCCCTACAGAACAAGAGGAATAAAGTGCTTGGTGCTGAAAATTCTTTAAAGGAAAGAAACTGAATAAATGGTGTGAGAAAATGAAATGATGATGCAGGGCCTGATGTAGTTCTCACCCCTGTCTGACCAGGTTCTCCACAGCTCTGATCCACATACCAGTCACCTTCCCACTCCCAGCTTCGAGACGGCAGCTGGAAGCTGTTGAGCGGCTGCGGGTTCATCCCTGTGACGTCGCTCCAGGGCCAGCGGTCGGTGGGAAGCAGCACGTCAGTGAAACCATCCACTGGGTTCCACCGCTGACCATAAAAACAAACAAAGGAATATTGTAAAAATTATCATTATTCTGTTTAAACAAACCTGCTCAGTACAGAATCGGAGTTTTGTTTTTATCTGACCTGGTTCTCATAGGTCTCCTCCCGGTAGCGGATGGAAGTCTCACTGGGCATTATGTTCAGATAGATGTGGTGATCACAGCCGATGCCCCAGCAGCGCTCCTTGCCTGCAGTGACGCGCTTCAGCTCCAGCAGCATGTCATCAGCGCGGACCCAGCGCTGCCCGGCTGTGGAGAGGCTGTACACTCTGCCATACACATCCACAGCCCACAGCAGTGTTATAGGCATGGTGACTCCTAACAGAGACAGAGGACAGGATTCATCTCTATCCGCTACATATTATAGGGCTGCGTAATTAAAGCTTGATGATTTGGTGACAAAAAGGGGTGGCTGTGAGGTACACATTCACCTAGAACTGTTTAATTAAAACTTGTCCGCAAAAACTGGAAATATGATGTGAGCAAGATCTTTAAATTTCACCTACAGTGGCAATTTCTCTTGCTTTTTTTTTAAGAGTGCTTGACATTAATGGATTACCTCTTTGTTTTATATGCAGTACAGAGCAGCTACCTATAGTTTACTGAAATTGCATTACATTTTAATAAATTTAAACCTTGTTTACTGTAGAAGTGCTATCCTTTCATTTTCAATTTAATATATAAATACATCCAGAACAAAAAGTAGAAAGTTGCACGTTCAGTAGCATAATTTAGCTTCCACAGTGTTACATACTGAATTAAAGCAGCAAACCTTTTTACTACCTTTCTTAAAATAGCCTGCCTTCATCTACCCATGGAGCGACTCTAGGTTCTCTAAACTTGGTTGATGTGTTCAGCAAAACACTATTTTACATGCTCTGCACCAACTCATGCAGATTGATAAAAAAAATGCTGACTTTATCCTGAGACTGATGTTCTGGAAGCATCTTAATGTTTGTTTAATAACGTCACAAAATGCTGACACAGATATAAAGGCCTTCTTGCAGTGGAAAAAACTGAAAACTTTAAACAAAAAAAATTGACTTTGTTCCTGTCTTTTTCAGCTTTAGAGACGAAAACTCCTGTTCCTACGATTTTGTAAAGTAAACAAGGCTTTTGACATTTTCCATGTTTGCCCACAGATTCTTTAATGGGGTTAGGTCTTGCAGACTTTGCTGCATAAGTCTAATCCATGCATACTTTATGCTTCCCTTGAAACCACTTCATTGAGGCTCCAGCTATATAGTTAGCCTTGCTGTGCTGCTGAAAGGTTAACAATCTTCCATTTATCCACATTCTTGCTGCCTCCAACCATCTATCTAGGCCTTTAGTTTTTTTTCCCATCCCATGAACACTTCTAAACAAAAACATTAACTTGCATTTTGTGATTTTTTCTTTTTTTTTAATAAACCTTCCACCATGTGTATTTATGTGTGCAAAATGGACTTCTTACAGTTGCCTTCCAGCTGTTCTTCCATAGGACAGATTTGTCAGTTCTAAAGCTGTTGTCCAATAAAAAGGTTTATCCATCTGAGCTGCTGATCTGCTGTTAGTTTTGGTTAAATGTCTAAGTAGGTTGGCAGTTGTTCTGCGATGTATTGCTTAAAGCCTGGTTGTTTTTTGTTTTGTTTTTTTAAATAAACCTGCTTTAATCTTCATTCTCCACACCTTCATACCCAACCAGTCTGCTGTATTAGTCTCGAACAATACTGAGATTGAATGACACTGGATTTTATTAGTCAGATTAATGGGAGGCGAACAACAATTAATGTGACAGCTCAGAGTGCATTAAACATTGCATAATTGTGCTTCCACCTGGAAGTGCATTCAGAGCAGCTCCTCGCCCCCACCTCGGGTCATCAAATAAAGTCTGTCTAAGTCTAAGTCTAAAGATCACTTTTCTGTCATGCTAATTCCTGCATACAGTCCTCAGCTAATCAGGGCTAAACCAACAGTTAAAGAAGTCAGAGTGTGGTCTGAGGGGGCCATGAGGAAACTTCAGGATTGTTTTGAATGCTCTGACTGGAACATGTTCAAAGTTGCAGCAACCTATGATGACAAAATAATTATAGATGAGTATCTCATGACTCTATTAGTCTACATCAACAAATGCATTGTAGATGTCAGCATATAAAAAAACATCACCACCCGGGCAAACCAATGACCCTGGCTGAATGGGGAGGTTCAGAAATCGCTAAAAACACGGAACTCAGCTTTCAAGTCTGGTGATAAAGAGGCACCGAGGACAGCACATGCCAATTTGAATAGGCCATCAAATCAGCAAAGCAGAACCACAGCCAGAAAATCCAGGATCTCTCCATGATGCCAGCGACATCAGGAGGATGTGCCAAGGCATACAGAGTACATCTCCCCCCCCCCCCCCCCCCCCCCCCAGTAGATGTAGCAAATGACTTCTTAAATAAACTAAACAACTTCTTTGGAAGGTTTGAGGCACTAGACAGCACTCCAGCAGTGAATGCGGTTCAACTCCAGGGAGAGGAGGCACTCAACCATGACAAAGCTAAAGTGAGGTAAACTCTGAGGAGAGTCAACCCAAGAAAGGCCCCAGGCCCTGATAACATACCTGGGCGTGTAGGAGTGTACAGGTCAGCTGGCTGGTGACATTGTTAACACCTCGCTGGACATGCTTTAAATCTGCCGCCATCATTCCGGTCCCAAAGGGGCCTCAGCTCACCTTACTCAATGACTACCGGCCTGTTGCACTGACTCCTATCATGATGAACTGCTTCAGAAGGCTGGTTAAAGAACACATCCTTGCTACCTCTCCACTGAGGATGCCATGTCTGCTGCTCTTCACCTGTGCCTGGCACACCTAGAGGAGAAGAACACCAACGTGCGGATGCTGTTCCTGGACTTCAGCTCAGCTATCAACACTATCATCCTATAAAAAAAAGGGAACAAAAGCCATGAGAGAGCCCACCTGCCCCCAGCCATCCTCACAACCTCCTACAGAAGCACCATAGAGAGTGTTCTGACCAGCTGTGTGGTGTGGAGTCTGCAACACTGCAGACTGGAAGAACGTGAGGAGAGTGGTGAGAACAGCAGAGAAGATCATCGGGGCTCCTCTTCCCTCCATAAAAGACATTTCATCTCAGTGCTGCGTGTCCCCAAAACACTGCATATTTGCGTTATATATATTTAATGCTCTGAAGTTCCATTTCAATGTGTTTTTTGCACCACGTTTTTTCTCCCACACTGTTTACATTTGATCACTGCTTCATTTTAAGAAATGGAAATGTCATGAACGCTTAGCAAAACAACATTTAGTTTTGTATACACTCTGTGGTTACAAAATGACAATCAAAGTTGTCTAAATCTGAAGTGTTGGTAAGGCTAAAAAGTTACAGGAAAAACATTACAACTGTTGGTTACAATGGGCAAAATGTAAAAATATAAAAAAACAAGACAAAACAAATGAAAAACTTTCAATGCTATAAGTGCCTTTTAAAAGCACTGTGTTTGAAAAAAGAGCAAGCTTTAGGACAGGCTTTTATTTTAAGTACATTGAGGCTTTCTTGGGGAAAAACTAGCATTTTAAAAAGATCTTGTAAATGATTGACGGAAAATCCATCCATCCATTTTCCATCATGCTTATCCCAAGCAGGGTTGTGAGATTGCTGGTACCATCTCCAGCTGTCTACGGGTGAGAGGCGGGGTACACCCTGGACAGGTCGCCAGCCCATTAAAGGGCAACACAGAGAAAAACAGGACAAACAACCATTTACACACACACTCACACCTGAGGAGAATTTAGAGAAGCCAATTAACCTAACAGTCATGTTTTTGGACTGTGGGAGGAAGCGGGAGTACCTGGAGAGAACCTACACATGCTCAGGGAGAACATGCAAACTCCATGCAGAAAGACCCTGGACAGGAATCAAACCCAGAACCTTCTTGCTGCTAGGCGGCAATGCTACCCACTGCACCACCCTGAACGATTAATAAAATGTCTAAATTATTTCCTCTGAGTGTAACTAAATGATGATAATAATAATAAAACTTAACAACAATAATAATATTAATGATAATAATAATAATAACTATTATTATTTTTTTGTTTTTCAGCCAAGTGAACAGACAAAACAATTTTGTTTTATTTTGAAACTTATGACCGGAAGTTTTGCCTTTATTTTGACTGGCGCTCTTGACAGTTGCTTGACTACTGACACTAATCCGCTACGGCAGTAACAATCAGCACAGCAAAGCTGGCCTTATGCGTTCAATTGCACCTTTATTTATCTATTTAAAAAAAAGAAAAGAAAAAAGGAAACATACTTTATTAAAGCCATCAACTAAACTTTATCTGAAAGTATCAATATAGTTAATTTTGTAGCAGCACTGCATTTGTCTAAATTGAATTTAGACATATGTACATTACAGTAGCAGGGATATAGAGTAGAGTCTGGGATGTCAAAAAGAAGCCTACCTGTATATTCACTAGATCCGACAGACGGTTGTCATGGGAAATACCAACAGCGTCATGTCATCAGGTGCGACAGCAGATGCTGCCATCTCTGTCACCCATCCTACAACACATTCAGTAGTAATGTCTAACAGCACCAAGCAGAGAGGTGTCACGCTAAGATGCATAAAAGTACAGTCAGGATAGAAATGCAGCAAAGAAGGTTATAAGCAGTTCACATCTTCAGTGGCTGCAGACAGATGGCCTAACCTGCAGGGATAGACCTAAAGCACTAAGCTTTTACTCACGTATGCTCATGGATGACCCACCTTTGACGCAAAAATAAATAAATGAATAAAACATACCAATAAAAAATCTGGCGTCGTCTGCGTTCATCCACAGAGCAGCATTTATTTAATATTGCGGACCAGAGAATTGTCCCGTCCTGTCCAACTCCGAGCCCACAACAGGAAATGGAGGAAGCGCTGCTGTGATTGGATAGAACGAAGCAGGAGTGAGGGATCCCTGCTTCTGATTGGTCCAAATCGGTCGGTATTTTTCCCCTTTGCCGCTACTGATCAGAGGGATTGTTTAAATTATTTATTTAGCGGCGGTTTATTAATTATTTAAGCTCAAAGTTTAGTGACAGATGACACCTCGGTGTCACAAAACACCATAAAACAACAGATCCAACAAACACAGCTACTCTAACTTTTGATCAACAGCATAGGGATTGTATGGCTCGTGTAATAACCACCTTTTATTTATTACAATAATCTTTATTTCTACTTTTATTTGTGCCTGTCAAGTAAGAAATGTTCTGAAAGAAGATTTACCTGGAAAAAAAAAACAACTAAAAAACAAAAACGTTTTATGTGCATGCAATAGGTTGGATAGAATGGCTTCAGAAGTATTAGAACTTTTTCCCCTCTAGGAACCTCTAATAAAGCAAGAAAACGAACTAAGAACTAAGCTGTTTATATCCGCATCAACATTGTCTTGCCTTTTTTTTAATGTCCTCTTATAAATAAAGCTTATTGGTGCTATTCTATATCTCCAGCTGGGAAATGCCTGAGAAGAAATAATTAAATATAGGAAGTTCAAATTAAGGGGACAAAACATTTTTTGACTATAAAGTGTGTTATCAAGGTAATCAATCAAGGTTGTAACTAATACTTGCAAGTATAACTTCAAAGTGAAAAAAATACTTGTAGGTTTAACCATTAAATTAATTAAGGCAAGTATTAATTGCAATACTGCAATTAACTTCTATAAACTCTGTTTCAGTATCTGGATATTTGGCAGTCAAAGGTTGGCCAATTAGGTAGGTGTTCCACATAAGAGTTTTTGAAAGTGACCTTTTAAACCGAGATACAAATATTTTATTTTTTATTTTATTTTTCTAAGTAACCAAACTCCCTATCAGTCCAAAAAATAATTTATGTTATTTAAACAAACTGGCGATAGCGGAGGATGTAGTCTGTGGTATAGGTTGGCGCTGCAGTGCGCTTCATGCAGCAAAATATGGCAAGCAGTTAAGTATTTAGTCAATATCTTTACTAATGGTCACCATCTCTCTCACACACACACACTCTGTCTCTCTCATCCTTTCAATGATGTTGTAGTTGCACATTTTTTTCAGTATTGTAAATCTCAGCACGAGTTGACCAGTTACTCTATGACAGACACTTTTTGACAGAAGTAGCATTTTCTTCTAGTTGTTATGAAAAAGCTGTAAAATCCATCTTATTCATCAAGAATTCTTATTTCTCGCATTAAAATTGTGTTTTGAATTCCAGAGGGAGAGATGTGGCAATAAAAAAGTGGGTCTCCACCTTCCACTAACTCTGTTAGATTATTTACGGTGATTTTGCCAAATATATGCAATATGTTCAAACTGACAGGTGGACCTGTTAAAACCTAGAAGATAGATCAAAGTTTATTAGGTACCATATTCCTATAGTCTCTAATAAGAAGTGTTTTATCTGTGTGTGTTATTTCTAGAATTTCTATAAGAAATTTTTTTAAGACTACAATTCAAGTTCAAATACAGGGATACATATTCTAAAGTGGAAACTTTTAGTCATCTGGTTCTCAAAGACTTTGACTACATATATATAGATGCTTTGCCATTAGGTACCATATTTCTATTGTCTCTACTCAGAAGAGTTTTATCTGTACGTATTATCTGTATAAATTCTATAAGAAAAAATTTTAATTCTACAATTCAAATTCAAATACAAGGATACGTATTCTAAAGTAGCAACTTTTTAGTCATCTGGCTCTCAAGACTTTCATTACATATATAAATGTTTTGCCATAGCGGGCTAAACGGCTTTGTTTTTGTGTGCTATCCCTTTAAGAAGCCTTTCAATGCGGGCGCAACAGCAGCCCATCACATGACTCTTTTCTTCTGACAATCCAGACAGAAAGGAAAAGCCTTTCTGACTTCCAGCTGACTTTTTTTAGGTGCTACGATGCTGTTTGGCTGCTGTTTGTGGACAAAAGGACCAACTTCAAACAGGGAAATGGATTTAAGTTAGCCGTTGCTATAACAACCGCGATCATTCCCGTTCTAACTGGAGGACATTCGGTGAAGATTTGTTGTTTCGCTTTGGGACAAAGTTGGCGTATGGAGAGAGACGAAGTTTCATTTTTACGCAGCGTGTTTTCTTTGTTTTTTCCGCTACTAAGCTTTGGGGTTCACCGCGCCGCGCGTCGGGTGACAAAAACCAAGTAGTCAGAATATATATATATTTTTTTTATTCGAGTTTTTTCTTTCACTGACAAGACAAGATAAGAGAGTGAAATGGTGGACAACAAACCTCTCCTGCGGGACAGACCTCCCGCCTATAACGCTGTTCCGGGTGCGCATGAGTATGGCCCCCAGCAGCAGCAGCATGGGTACGGGGCCATCCCCGCTGCGGCCCCGCCGCCCTACCACTACCCGGATGGCCCAGGCAAGTTGCTCCCTTAGTTTCATACACTGAGCAGACAATTATTATAAATGCAGCTTGCTCTAACTGGAAAACATTTATTTTTAATTCTCTATAATGCTTTATTAGTCCTTATGCGCTTCAAAGTTTCGCATGCGTAGTGTCCCAATAGAAATGATTGTTATGCCATTTGTAATAAAAAAAAATTAAATATAATCAAACTATTCTATAATAAGTAAATGTACTCATGTCATTAACCATTTTTGGTCTTAAAAAAAAAAAAACAAAAAAAAAAACAAAAAACTTTGTATGTTTGTAGTGCATTTTTTTTTTAAAATAAATGTGTGTCAGGAAGCATCACCTGACCGTGATTGTATAAGAGCTGCTTTTAAACAGGAAGTAAGGCTGCCTTAAATGTTAAACAAACAAACAAAGAAAAAAAAGCCATCATGTTATTGTTCGCTTCAGCCACATAAAATATCTATTTTTGCTGATATGTTTACTTTAGTAGATCCAGTAGCCAGAAAAGTTTTATGAGTGTGGCCAGACAATAACCAATGTACACTAAGGGGGGGCACCAAAACCTCAGGGTCAATCTACACTGCTCCAACAGGATAAAATAATGAGCAAAACATCCTTTTTTCTAAATAAAGACAAACTATACTTTTCTACAGCCTTTGCTAACAACTAGACACATATTTTTAAACATCCATGCTTTCTAGATAAAAGGTATAGTGGATAAAATCAGGTTTGAGTTCTGGGGCGACCATCTTTTCAATTGTCATTACTTACTTACTTTTATCAGTAATCATTCTGCATAAAATTGATATTTACAAGTACTAATATCTACATAAATTGATTATTTAATTTGTTAATAGTAATTTATGATTTCACTGAAGATTCCTAGATGACTTGCAGAGACACGTCATATTCTCTTTACCCCATAAAACTCAAAATCTATTTCTGCTTGAAATCTTTAATTTTAGTATTTTAATGTGCATAATTAACCACAGTGTTTTTGTTGTCAAGTATTTGTTAATATATAGAAAATTAAAATGTTTTGAATATTCCACTTGAGAGTATTACTGCTGCCACTGTCTGTATTAGAGGGAAATAAATCATAGGGGTGGCCAATGATTGGCTAAGGGTGGCCATGTCCACCCTTTGCCCCCCATCTAGCTCCTCCCCTGAGTAGATCAAACCAGACCTGTTTCAGCTTGTCCTTTAACAGAGCAGGTGTGTGTCCAGCTGGAACTCTGATTAAAGTGTCAAAGTCCCCAAATGTTACATAATCGGATGTGTAACAAGTGGGGAAAAACAGTGGACAACCTGGGAATTCTGTCATGCGTTACTTTATTTTCCCTAAATTGACTTAAACAGAGGATCTTTTTTGTTCAAAAGAGGAGATGTGACTCAGGCCATAGATGTGCAGGAAGATGATGAGTTTGAATCGAACATCAAACGAGGAAAACAAGAATATCTTCATTTATTTAAGTATTTTCAACAATTAGTCGAATATAGTTGAATATGAATGCATTTATTGAAAAGAATGAAAATGGGGTGCAAATCGATCAGTCCAGATTTCCTTAATTTTATGTGATTGGAAATTGTCTGATACTAACATTTAAAACTAATCTTAACCATCATCTATCATCTACTTCGGCAAATCTCTGACAAGTAAAATTGAGTCTGTCAGTTATGATAAACATTAGTATTTAAAAATCAGAATTAGCAGGTGAAACTTTTTTTAAAAGATCCAGAAAACATAAAGCTTTGCACCTCTAGAATGTTAACAATGAATTAGATATTGTATCACAGAGTAGTGATGATCTGAGGAATAAGGCATATCTAGGGTTTGATTTAAGAATTTTAATGATTCTAAACACTAAATATTTAAAGATCATAAAAAGCTACATGGCTTTTCCTTAGACAGATTTAGCCAAAAGCAAAAGTAAACTAAGTCAGGGCCTCCAGGACCCAAGAGATCTTATCTTAATAAAACACCTCTATCAAATTCAGATATCAAATTATCTTAATTCAAACAAATTTTAATGACATTAGACCAGCCTCTCTCAATGTTAAAACAAAATAAAACGATGTATTTTTAACAGTTTTTTAACATTTTAATAAAATTGGATGTAAACAATTATTAATGCTCTTTTTAAATCAATGGAAAAATCTTCCTTATAATTGCTGACTTTTGAATTTTTTCTGGCCCATATATTTAGGACTGCTCATCTTTTGATATTAACTCAAAGCATTTAACATCAGTAGGCCTCCACACAATCACCCTAATCTTAACTACATATTTATTTCAGTAGAAATGGAGTCAGGACTCCAGCTCAGCCAAAGCCAATACTTCTACCAGTCAGGAGAAATTACCCCAAGTATAAATTTGGTATGAATTATATTCTTTTGAACCCCACTGCAGGTCTCAGACAAAATGTAAAGACTGGGTCTAAATTTGATATTTGCTCCTACCTGTTTAAAATGGAGAATTAATTCATTGTAAAGGTAAAAAAGTAAAGAACTGAAACATAGGACTGCACCAATGGATGGCTAGTGGTTAGATCAAATCAACTTTGTTTGATCAGTTTGAATTCCCGCCATGTTTAGTATATAAGGGCTAAATGTCTAAGCTTTGATGCAAAAAATTGGGATTAATCATGTTATTTATTCAATTTGTTTGAATCCCTACTAACACCTCTATAAAAAAATTTTAACGAGGGAAAATAAAGTCGCCTATTGAATTAATTTGAAAAATTTGCTCTGTCTAAATGGTATATGTTTCAATGTGCTACTGTCTACTTAAATTATTGCAAAACTCCAGATTTTCTCATTTAAATCTACTTAAATCTGTGTTAAATTAGAATGAAAGAGGTAATCATAATGTTCCTCATATTTGGGGATGTTTCAGGATTTCCTCCGGCTCAGATGGGCCCCGCTGTTTCCCAGCAGCCGTACACATCCACCTACGCCATCATCCAGCCCTCTGTAGTGGTGGTGGGGGGCTGCCCAGCCTGCAGGTGAGGACGCAAAAATGCCAATATGTCTGAAACCCATAATTAAGCAGGGTTACTCTTCATAAGGAGACATCTGGAGAGTGATGTGCTTACTGTGAATAGGCTGTAAGCAATGTGTGTTTATTTTCATTGCTGCTGCACGTATCAGGAAGCTATCAGGGAAAAGATAAGATAAGCGAGGGTGACTTTCAGTTTTGGGAGTTTCTTGTTAGTTTCATTGCGGTGAGTCAATGTCCTGTCAGTCAGCTGAGTGACATGTGATTGGACCAAAGGTTGCTGCGGGATACGGCTCACAAAGATGGGAAAGTAAAATGGAACAATGAGATTGCATGTTCTGGAACAAACTGAACAGGTCGTGATTTAAATTCTTTGGTCCCTCGTGAAGGATCAATGCTGCCTCAGATGGTTTACATCTACATAATCACTTTGTTCAAGTAAACATGCAGCGTTTACAGGAACTTTACTCAATAACCTCCTATCTGGCTGACTTTGAAACCCATGAAATCACATATTTACAGTAAGATGAGTCAAATGACTCAAGTTGATATTTTTAAAATGAAGAACTACAGTTTTATGTGAAAGTATGACCAAAAATAAGAAGGAAAATTTGTCATGATTAAACATGGCGACATGTTGTCATTTCCCTAAAAGAAGAAAACACTTTAGTAACATCCCTTCTTGTAAGCAGAAACCCTGATACTATGAAAGAGCAAGTAGTCAAACTATATAAATATATAAATATATAAAGCCAGCGCAAAATCTTATCAGCAGTTTACCATTGTATCAATAAAAGGCAGAACACAGTGTAGCTGATGACATTTCAGATGACCCAAAAACTCAAGATAATTAAACGTTTTGATATTGGAGGAGCTGCATAAATGATAATGCATTCCTTTTTTTTTTTTATGTGTGGTGTGTGGAAATGCTGGCAGACTATTAGTCCACACTTGCATCATGGGCATGTTTTTAATTCTTCCTGCCATCAGCATTGCAGATATCATCTGCAAACACCTAAAAATATTGCATTGCAGGAAACGAGAGTGGTGCAATGATGGACCCAACTTACACTCTTTTTTTTAAAATCCTAACATAAGTAGGATGCTTTTTTTTTTTTTTAAATGACTTTAAGCAGAGTCTTAAAGCGACACAGTGTAAGTTTTAGCCTCTAGAAGCATTAGACCTCTAACCTTTATGTTAAGCCCCCCTGAACCCCACTGGCAACACTGCACTGTCACAAAATTAAACAGCACTTCACTTCGGACCAGCAGATTGAAAACTCATTGTAAAGACAAGGCCACATTCACTCATCTGGATTAAATCCTACATCAAAGAACCAAAAATACATCTAACCAATAAGCATCATATCTGTTTTGTGACCTAATAACTTTTAGCTTAGTTAGCTGCTGATTTTGAGCAAAGCTCCGCCTGATGTAAAGCAGCGTTCTGGGTCTGACCCATTCAGTGACGGATTGGACCCTTTCAAGCTACATATAGCTGGTGTTTGAAAAGAGCATCGATTTGCAGCAGGAACCATATATTGACTTTGAAAATCGGTTAAAATATCACAAATTAGGTGGAAACTTGGTTGAAAAGTTACTGTGTTACTTTAAATTAGGTTTCAAATTTATACTTTTTTTAAAATCGAAGTTTCCTCTGTTGTTCGCTGTGGGTTGATTTTCTCCAAAGACATCTGGTTTCTTGTGGTGCAGTCTTGTGACCAAATGACAACTTTCTCAGCACACAAGCCTTAACATACTATAGCCACTGTTAGACATTGTGTTAGCAGAATGATGCTGTGAAAATGCTTCTTCTGCACAGAAGGGGAAACTAATGAGCTGATAGGAGGGTAAATGGGAGGAAAACCTGTAGGTAGCCTAAACATACAATCAAAGCCTTTGTGGGATGGTTTAAATGTATGTGTTAATTTGGAATGGGCTGGTTAAAACCTGGATATAAATCCATTTAAGAATCTGTAGCAAGAGTTTCAGTTTGATTGTCACTTATTCTATCTAATCTGAATAAACTTGAGTTAGAATCAGCATATGTTTTGAGTTTAGATGTGCAAAGCGAGATGAATTTGAAGCAAATTAAAGTTCTTGTTAATAATAATGTTAAAAATAATTCTAAATCTGATGTTTATAAGCAGAGCCTTTCACTTCCTGTATCTTCTAAAGGCTGCAGGCCACACTGGTTGTTATGTTGCCGTCATATGACCCAGTCAGTGCTTTGTTTATTACTGAAGATACTCTTGCTCGTTGTTGCATAGCTGTTGTTTTGCATTTTGGTTGAAAATGGGGCTGTTTTTCTATATATATCCATAAATATCAATGTCAAGAAACCTTTTAACCCTAAACATAGACAGAAATTGTTTTGTTTTTTATTTGTCAAAATGAACTGTAAAATACTTTTAATTTGTGAATTTATTAATATTAAAGTAGAAAACAAAACTGATAAGAGTTTATTATATTTTATTGGTTCATTTTAGAGAAACTTTATATCCAACAGAATATTTCTACTTCCTGTTTCAGATGATTCCATAGAACAGTGAAACAGTTTCTTTTCAAAGAACTAGAATCCATCTTTCTGTTCTGTTTCACAGAGTCGGTGTTCTCGAGGATGACTTCACCTGCCTGGGGATCCTGTGCGCCATCTTCTTCTTCCCTTTGGGCATCCTCTTCTGTTTCGCGCTGCGTCAGAGAAGGTGTCCCAACTGTGGCGCCACCTTCGGCTAGAGGGACCAAACCGCAGCCCTTTCATGCACTTCTCTCATTCACATGCATACAAAATAACAAATGATAAAGATTACAAAGTGAATTACAGTATATGAAATCTATTTTTCATCTGCAAGTTTAGTATCTATGTTATCACACAAGAGTCCAGCTGTTGTCAGTGCCTTCGCTACATGCCGGGTGATCAGATTCCATCATTTTTATTTTCCCAGGTCTGAGCAGATTTTTTTCTTTTTAACAGTCTGAGGCCATTAATTATTTTTTTTTGTCTTAATTCTTTATATTTGCTTGCAGCCGCTACCTTTTAGTAAGCATTGTACTCAGCTTTTTTGTGTCAAATGTGTGGTTCACGTAGGCATTGAAGTAATGCTGTGAATTATAGTAAAAAGGAATATCTATAGATGTATCCTGCTCCGGACGGAACAGTGGACTTATCCCTGATAAAGCATTTTGCCTGATATTTTTTATTTTTATTTGTTGATATACATTTTTGGGGCCATATTTTGCACTGACAGTTTGTCCAGTGGTGAATCTGCTGGGTTGTGCTTCTCCAGGGCCGCTGCAGATCTCAGGTACACACAATCTGACATGCCCTCGACTTTTACAACCTCACCATATTGGATTTACTTAGAGAGGAATGTTTTTGTTAAAGCGCAACCTCCTCTTTTAACCCCGTGGAGGACTGAATAAAAGTTAAAAACTGGTATATCCTCAGATTTTAACCTTCATGTTTCTGTCTGCGACAAATCACCTTCCTCCCAGCCTGACAATCAATTGACAGATGTATCTGTCTACGTCTTCCTCCACTGCAGGATCGTGAGCAATTTGATGACGAAGAAGAAATTAATTGTTGGGAGTAAAAGAGAATTGGCGTTAGGAAACACACTAAGCACGCTCTTATGATTGAGGTTCTTACTTTTTATATGAGTTACTGTAATTAAAAAGTAATGCAACATATGTCTGTCTCTTGGTTTTTTTTTTCCCGCTTCTAAAACAGGATGACTTTGCAAAACTATTCAAACCCCTTAAGCTGATGAAATTCTTTTCATCTGAACCAGAAACTTCAATGTTTAATTTGGATGCAAACAATTAAGGTCTATTCCTTTAATTACCCTGAATAAAATCCAGAGCAACCACCAGCTTTCCATAAGTCTCCTAAATAGTTTTGCAATTTTAAACATTTTTAAGAAATTTATGGCACATATGCATTGGTCTATGGAAGGTTATGGCTCAGTATGAAAACTACCAAGACATTGAGGGTGCCCACTTAATTAACAGATCATAAAAGAGAGCGCTGATCAGAGTACAGGTGGAAGTTGACAGAAAAATGCTCTGCTGTGCACTCCATAGTCTGAGCCTTTTTGGACAAAACCAAGATAAGGGATTTTATTAAGGATTAAGGATTTTATGTATATCCTGGTCTAATTAAACCTCAACTTGTCTTTGTGAAAGCAGTATCCATGGTGAATTTGAGTATTCTGTGTAGCTAGTCTGCTCCTGACCAGGCTTCCATCCAGACTTATTTAATCCTGGTGTTTTATCTGCTCAATCAGCAATGCCACCGACAACCAACAACATTTTTATCAGTGAATCTATTACCCCATCTGTAGGTTGTATAGTTTATCATAGGACTGCAACTAACAAATCAATTAATCTGTCAATTATTTTTTCGATTAAAAATCAAATAACAAAAGGTTCCTTAAAGAAGCCTTTTTGCAAAATGAAAGCTGGTAAAACTAAAACTTTTCCATTTGAGGAGTTCTGGACAGAGGGGAAAGATTTTTATTTTAATGCAAAATGTTTTCATATTTTTGTTAACATAATTTAATTTACATAATTTGGTTATAATTGCTGCTCAAGGAAAGCTTGCTCTTTAGGCTAAAGGAATGTTTTAGAGTTTCTATACTCCAGTTAACAATTAATCAGTATTTGATTACTAAATTAGTTTATTTCCATAGATTAATCATGATTGTTTTAGCCCTATTTTATCAGCCAACATAAAAAAATAAATAAATATATATATATATATATATGCACATATAGTTGGATACTCAACTACCTCAGTCATTATTTATAATTTTACTGCTGCGATGGACTGCATAAGTTTAATATATAAGGCCTCTCTGGGTCACATTTTTTTAACAGAAAATCCTCACTGTTCAGTTAATAGTGAGTCATAATAATAATAATCAAACCTGTCCATTTAGCCCATCCCCTTGGGGAGCAGTAGGCTGCCATTGTGCGGTGCCCGGGGAGCAGGGTTAAGGTTCTTGCTCAGGGACCCAGAGTGCAGGTTGTGGGGATTGAACTGGGAACTTGCAACCTTCTCAGAGCAAAATCGCACTGCTCTAACCACTAGGACAACACTCCCCCTTATTCAGGTAATGGTGAGTTATGGTTAGGCTTACTGCCAAAAACCTACATTGTGAATTCCATTATCTAAAATCTTATTGCTTCCTAACCTGATTCTCCCTTCTGAAATTGCTCTCCATTCATTTTTTTCTGATGTGAATTCTCAGAATAACAATATTGTAAAAAAGAAACTATATCCAATGTTTATTAAAAAATTGTAGCTAGATTACTTTAATGCTGTACCCACTATTCTCAGTTACCATCTTTGAAGGCAAAGCATTGAATCACTACAAACCATATAAACCAAGTGCTGAAAGAAAGAAAAAAAAAAGTAGGAAATTGTTAATTTGAGGAAAATTCCAAATAACTATTCAAATTAAGACCTTATAAGTTAAGAGAAGTGGTTAGGGGATGTGTATTTTAATATGTTAAAGCATTTAGTCACTCGGTTATTTCTTAGTAGTAAGTTTATCTGTGATCGACAACATGGTTTCTTTAAGAAAACTACAGACCTGCATTTAGCTTGATTCTGTCTGGCATCGTCTGGCTTAGCATTTAAGGAACAGGTGAAGCCAGGATGCTCTCCTCACAGTAGATAAGAGTCTGGCTTCATCTCTTGTCCTAGAATTTCAGAATTCATCTTTTGTTAATAAAATAAAAAAAATTCCAGTGAATTCAACAGAAACAAGCAATGATCATTTTTAAGCCCATTGAGTGATGGCCAAGGTTTGACCACAAGGCAAACTAGGAAAATGACCCACAAAGAAAAAATGACCCTGAATTGAAGAATCTTAAGTATTTTTAAATTTGGAGGGACTGGGAATGATTTAGATTAAGGTGAAATCCTCTGTATGTATACATTAAAACACCAAGCTGAAGAAATAAATCTTTATTTGTTACATAGCAAATTATAAGAAGGATGTAATGAGTGATGGAAAAGCATACATAAGGTTTCACCATCTGAGATGGTTATATCAGAATTGCACAGCTGGGATAAAGTACAGGTAAATATACTTTACAGTATATATGGAGCATTAAGGCACAAGTGTCCACATTACAAAAAAAACAAACAACAAACCCTTAATTTAGATGGCAATGGACAAAAAAGAATCTATTAAATGTCTATACAAAAAAAGCAAAGAAAATCCCTTTGTGCCTTTTAGGACAGACTTGTTTTACATCATCCTTCTCCTCATAACATTTCTGTGACCTTCGACAGCGAGTCTACACATTAGGACCTAAAGGTGAAATGTAGGAGTCCTCCACATTATTGTCCTTGGACCACAGAATGATTTCTAACAGTCGGACAAAGCAACGTCAACAGCATAAATACAATGCAAGATTCTCTTTGACCAGTTTTTAATTCGTCCATGTCTCAAGTGCAAGTGAGAATGTGGTCGTTTAAATCTCACCACCACACACAGACCGACTAAAATATAGACATAGAAAATATATATCTATCATAAATAGATGAACATCTTTTAGTTACTAAAATGGTCCCAAAATACTTAGTTTACTATATCAGTTTGTAGCAGATTTAAATGGCCTTTTTCTCCTCTGCCCTGACCCAGAAAAGGCTGCTGGATCATGAGAGCAGAGGCCAAACTATTAGTTGAGGAGCCTGATGATGGATGGAAATGTTGGAAATCAGATGACGGGTGCAGAGCGATCATTAGTCACAGTTGGTCTTAGCCTGACTGTTGCAAATGGATTCCCTCCGCTGTGAAAAACAGACAAGAAGCGTGATGAACACATGTCTGAGTGTAACAAAAGCCAAAATGTTGATATTAGATAACCTACGCGAGGAAAGCAGGCGGAGGTCTCGAGGTGCCGTTGGACTGTGCAGCCTGTGGGGAAAAAATTAAAAATAAAAATACTCGTCAGATCTGCATTACAGACAAGGCTGATGTAAAATGTTACAGTGAGTCACAAAACCATGAAAAACGGTACAAATCCACAGGTCAACCCATAACTGCTGATCGAACGTGTGTAAGATTACAATACAAAACATCGATAGAGACTGAGCAGGTCAGAACAATGGATGAATGAGTTTGACACCAGCGTGCAAAGAAAAAAACATTACTACGTCACAAGCAATCATGAGGAACCTGGAACTTCGAGAAATTCAAGTCTGCTACAAGATGAGCCATGCGAATGTTTCTGGTAACTAGTTAAGTTTTAACAGTGCACTGCAAAAGTATTTCTACCTACAACCTCCCAACTTCCTATCACATTACAGCCTCAAGCTTCAGAGTATTTTTATGAGATTTTATGCTGAGCAACATAATGATGAAGGGGAAAATGATAAAATGACTTGAAATTCAAATGAAAATATGAAAAAGTGTGGATCAATATATTAATTACTCTAATTTAACTAAAAAGTTTGGAATCTACCCCAAGGATAAAAGCAACTATTCGTAAGAATTCAATCGAGTTCAAAAATACTGTATTGATCCTAAAAATAAAACAAATTATTTAACTTAAGAGTTTCTTTAACAGTTGTTTGTAGATGCTGATGGCTGCAGGCAGGAAGGATCTCCTGTGTTACAGAAGGTCTAGACAGGCCTCTGACAGAAGACACTATGTTGTATAACAGTTTAACTAAGGTTATGTTCACAGTTTTTCCATAATATTCTTCATTGTATAAAGAACTCTTCTTTGTTAAAATCCCCTCCAGGTTTAGCGGCCTTCCTTATCAGCTTGATGTCATTACCCCACCAGAAGATGTCAGAAGAGACAACACTCTCCATAAACAGACTTCAATGAGATATGCAGCATCTTGCTGCAAATACCAAACGACCTAAACTCTGGAAGTACAATCTGCTCTGTCCCTGCTGGTAGTGAGATCTCCAGTATCGTCTGTTGTCCAGGTGAACAAAGAGGTATTTATAGTCCTCCACCGCCCCCTCTTTTTTCCCATGATGTAAAAAGGATTTAACTTGTTCCTGTTTGTTTTTAAATCAACAATCATCTCCCTTTTTTTGTTCACATTCAGGATCAGATCATTGTTTCCAAACCATGCCACAAAGCGGTTCACCGTCTCCCTGTACTTACAGAAGCTTCTTGTCCATCTTTGATGCATCCAGGGACTAAATTACATTTGACACTCGAGAAATCTGAGAACATAATCCTCAAAGAGCTGTCTGTCTTGCCCAAATGAACACAGAGATACTGCAACATAGAGCTATCATGAGTAGAGACATTCTGGAAGGCCTCAGAGGTTAGTTTGTGAACATTAGTGTTCAAACAGCATTATGCAAACAGCTTTAGTTGGTGGAAAACTAACACTACAAACCATCTCATTGAGAAAGAGTGGTTTAAGCCACATAGTGTGGCCAGCTTCATTATGAATACAGAAGCTGGTCAAATATGAATGAAGCAAAATAAAGAGAAATCCAGGAAGGAAATCTGTTAGAAGTTGAAAAAGATTGGAAGCCGAGGCAGAATTTAACAGCCTTAAATATACAACCAGAGCTACGATATAACTTTACATCAAAAATAAATATAAGGCAATAAAGTGGCCCAATCCAAGTCCAGGTCAACTCAATCAGTTGCAAAACATAAAAAATTGCATTCAGAGATGTTCAATCTGACAGAACTAAAGGAACAATAGAGGTAAACACCCAATAGAGAGATAAAATGAAGTTCTAAAGCACATTAAATTGGGAAGTGAAACACAAATAAATACCTTACTTTTCTGATTTTTATTTGAACATTTTAACACCATGCATCACTTTCTTTCCATGTGACTATTATGTGCTACTTTGTGTTGGACTATTACCTAAAATACGAATGAACACCTGGGATGTTGAGCTTTTAAAGCCTGGAGATCTATGTGGATTATGAAGACCTTTCTTTACTGCTAAACCTCTGATGTCATTAACTTTCGTTTTACTTGTACACGTTTCTGATTGCAAACACAATCATGGACTATAGAGGAATGGAATAATGGATGAATGGGTTTGATGCTGGCGTGCAAAAACACGTTTACTTGCGTCATCAGGAGATGACACATGTAACCTGGAGCTTCTGGAAATTCAACTCTGTTCCACAATGGGCCACGCAAGCCGTCATAAATTGGGATTTATGCCGGTCTGCATGAACAGGCGGAGTTAACAGAAGATGTCAGCATGTCAGAGTTTAAGGTATTAGCAGGAAAAACAACCTTTACAGTTTTAGCAAGTCATTTGGTTGTTTTATTAAAAACATGTATTTATTTCTATTAGCTGGCCTCAGTGACGCACTTGTGTAGAGAGAAAAGGGAAACCAAATAATCATCATTTTCAGCAGGTTAGAATAAAACCATAAATGAAGCCATCAGAAGGGATAGAAAGATGTTAATATTTACCAGACTCTCCAAAACACCTACATCATTTGTGATTACCATTGTAAGTTAGCTGAAAATAAAATGTTGCTTGTTTCTACTACATTCTATTTTCCAGCCTACACAAATGACGTTATTTATTCTTACAGTGTGTAGGCAGGTTCAAGGTTAGCCGACCAGCTGTTTCGTCTGGTCAATGATAAATCTGAAGTGGAAAGATGATTGTTGTTTTTTCCTGAGGCAGGGCCCCCAGTTAAAAAAAACAAAAAAAAAACAAAACAAACATGTTTTCTACCTGAGAAAAAAATAATATAATTTCAACGTTTAAAGACTGTTAAAATTCCACATGTTTTTGTCATCTGGATGACTGAGCCGATATCCTGCTAAACAAAATGTTTCCCTTCTGGAAACTGTAAAATTGTTAGTGTTTTTGTTTCAGCTCATAGCAAACATAATACTCTTCTAATGTTTAGTTTGTCTGTTTAGTAGAAAAAATTTCACTTTTTTTTCCCGATAAAAAAAATTCTCTACAAAAATATTTTGAAACTATAACCTGCAAGTGAAATCAACACTCTTTTCCCCTTAAAAAAATGCTTTTTATTTCAAGAACTTTCCAGTCTGCAGTACCTATGAGTGTCCACAAGATGGCAGGAGTAAATAGAGAGTTTGTTCTCTGGTTGTTTAGGTTAGTATTAATGAGGGTTTTTTTTTTATTTTTATGCTGAGGATTGTGACTGTTCATCAGCTGCTCTAGATTTATAGAACCCAATTTTTCATCCACTACATCTAGAGAAAATCTGAATTCTAGACACTGGAATCTATTTTAGTATTTCTTCTCTAGATAATGGAAGATCTATTATTAGCAGGTAAGAGAGAAAGGCTTGTTTCCATCGATTTCTCTAGTTTAACTATCAAATATCTGCATCTAGTTTTCTCCCTTCTTAGCTTGGACTTCTCTTTCTCTCTCCGTTTATTGATTCCTGTTAGATGTTATCTTTGCCTTCACACTAAACATGAAAACCAGTGAGGGCGCATTTTTCTATCATGGTGAAAGAGCATTCCAGGGTAACCCCACCTCCCCACCCCCACACCTACTTTGCTTGGGCCTATCGCCCTTCTCACCACATCTGGATTAACTGCATCATCAGGTTAAAAAAAGCGACTGATACAGCTTTTAATCAGTTTTATGTTTTATGGCATATAAAAAATATACAAAAACCTTCTCCACCTCTAATGCCTCAGTAATTTATCTTTATTCATTTAGTTAACAGGGACAGTGTGCATTAATTAGCATTGCTGCAAATGCACCAGAATTAGCCAAGAGGCTGTTTTTCATCTATTGTCCCAGTAGAAATAAACACTGGTCTATTGACTAAGAGAAAATAAGCTATTTAACACCTACAGGTGTTAAAAACATGTAAACATTCGGAATTGTTTGAAAGTAACAATACTTTATAAAAGTGATGAAACTTTATTTAGTTTTCAACCTACTTAACAGCCACCCACTAGGAGAACGAGGAACATAAATTAGGGTTTTATAATCTAATCAACTGTAAGGGATCTTTTCCCACACGAGTCTGTTCTGCAATCAGTCTGCGTGAGGTTTGTGATTGAATAGGGATGGAAGTATGAAGATGAATGAACAAGTGAGTCAGATGTTGAAAGGACTGTGAGAAAAACTGAAAGAGGAACAAGGAGAGAGATGGAAGAGGGGTATCAGATTCATCTGAGTGGAAGTGCAAAACAAATCCTAGCCAGTGATAGAAATACGTGGGCCGGATATAGACCAATGAACCTGCTCTGAAAACATTGGTCCCCGTTGCAGCAGGTCTGTCTATAGTAGTGAATCAGATGACTGGTAAATAATGATCAAAAGTTTTATATTACACATTTCTGAGCCTTCTATGGGCATAGAGTAATTGACACAGAATGTAAAAACAAAGTGTCCCACAGGTAGTCTGAACAGTCTGTATGATGCCATGTCATGCTTGTAAAACATCATAAAAAGTCATTTGGGAGCGCCGTACCGCAAACACATTTACATTCATCTGGCTGATGAAAACTATAAAGCTTCTGCAGCGAGAAACCGCAGCTTTGCCTGAGACTTTGCATTGCATGCAAATAAAAGGTCATTTGTACGGAGGTGATGGAAATGGAAATGGCTGTGAAAGAGACACTGATGTTTCCAGTATTTTAAATAAATGTTTTTAGAAAAACGCATTTGAATTATTTTAGAAAATAATATATTAATATTAATCTTTAATATTTTGTAAATCAACTTATGTAAAGTGTAAATCTTCTTTCAGTTTTTGAACTGATGAAACACAGGAATTTTAAGTAAATTGTTTAAAATAGAGGCAGCATGCTCCCTGTTGGTTTTTATTTTATTTTTTTTAGGGAAACCTAAACTGAAGATTCTGGAAGAACTGAAAAGACCCGCAGGTCAGATAGGAGAAGCTGTCACGAGGTAAGATGTCTGTAGATCTAGCCTTAATGGAAAAGTGGCAAAAAGACCGCCTTAATAAGCCCAAAGCTCTTTCTCCATCAAGGCATCAAGTGGACACAAGGAAAACATGGATGGAAGTACTCTAATCTAATGATTCTAAAAAAAACTAAAGTTTTTCGCTTATGAACAATGTATGATCATGTAATTTCCATATTGATGCATGGTAGTGGCGGCCTCAGTCTGAGGGAATGCTTTTCTTCATGATTTATATGTTAATTTGAAGTTTTTGTTTTGTTTCATAAGAAGATGCTTTGCCTTAGTCTACTAACATGAAATTCCCCCAAATCACTTATAGTATTTGTTGTTGTAATGTGACAAAAATAATAATTCCAGGTGCATTATCAATTTGCAATGCACTGTTGGTAAATAATCTAGACTGATGACCACAATGACAATAAGTACGACAGACTGACATGAGTCACAACACTAATGCAATTTAAGGAAAGTGAGAGTTTTTTTAATATATGTATTGCACATCTTGTGTGTTATTGTAAAGAAAAGGTGAGAACTTCTTGAAGTATGACAAAATATATTTGGATTCTATCCTCTTATTGTTTAACACCTACAGTATGAGCAGTTAAGTTGTCTTATCACACAAATAAAGTGAGAATAATTAAAAAAAACAGAAAAAGAAAAATAGATATTATCCACTATTTGCAGGGTTACAGTGTATCTATACAGTATGCAACAAACTGAATCCCAATAACTGACTGTGTATGGTCATGCTACACTGAGAATATGTTGTGTTCAGGTTTCCTGGACAGACACATAAAGCTCATCTGACACCACCTACACACACATGTACCTTCATCAGCAGTCAAGATAAGGCTGTACAGCTGAGGGTACTGTAGTCACGGTGCTGAGGATATCAAGTGAGACATAAACTTTACAAAGCCAACTGGGCCAGAACAGGAGAAAGCTTTGTCAGAACACAGCAGATTAGAGTGTTCTGTACACAGTAACATTCTCAAAACTCTAGTAGTCGACATTTGAAAGGACTCCTTTAAAACCTGTGCAAATGTCCAAGAAATGGCAGGATGACCAAGTCTCCTGCAGCTGACTCACCATGTTCCGATCAGAGGAGAAGGAGGACGCTGCTGAGGGTGTTGGGGAGTGCTGGTGGTTATTTGTAGTGACGCTTGCGGCCGACAGCGCGTTGCTCTTGACGCCAAAGTAGTCCGTCTGTGGGAGCACCATAGTCGCTTCGTCTGTCTCTGAGTCCTGATGGTGCAGGTTGACTACACTTCTGCTGCG
Source organism: Cyprinodon tularosa (assembly GCF_016077235.1). Classification (NCBI taxonomy): domain Eukaryota; kingdom Metazoa; phylum Chordata; class Actinopteri; order Cyprinodontiformes; family Cyprinodontidae; genus Cyprinodon; species Cyprinodon tularosa. The sequence goes on along the minus strand of NW_024039478.1, from coordinate 402,341 downwards.
GTGATGGCCGCCAGTCTCACTATGGAGGAAAAAGGTGGAAGGGGAGGAGAGGAGAATTCTATTATCAAGGGGTTGAAGTATATGTAGGTTTCCTTTGAACTGATCAGGTCAGAATAACGACTGGTGACTGGTGCAGCTATACAATCATTATAGGGAGGAGCCCTTGTAATGCTGGATATACGGCCTTTAGTATCTTGCATAAGAAACTTAATCTAATTTGGTGATTTCCTGGCATTAAAAAAACATTTATGCACAGCCCAAAAATTTCCAATAGGAATAAAGTCAGGTTAATTCCAGAAGATCATTGTTGGAGCTCAATATTAATTCCCAAATCTGTATTTATGTCTGTTGGGATTATTAGTTCTGTTAAAACATTAATTTCTAGCCTGCTATCAACAACCTGAGCTAAAATGTCCACTATAGATGCAGGGATATTAATATCAGTAAGCAGGAATAGCCCAGGAACCAACAATGCTCTAGTCCACAGGCCTGCAAAGAGTGGGAAACGTCCTCTAGTGGAGTCAGGGGGTACTGTATGGGTTCGTGCTCTTTTATTCTTTCAAATATGGTTATGGTACATTCATACCGGTGAAATGCACAAAGCATATAAAACAATCAGCACAGTGGTATACCGCCAAAACAACAAGATAAAGATTTAAAAGTTCAACACAACAAGGCCAAAATCCAAATAAAATTGTTACAGAATAAACACATGACATTCTGTAACCCAGTAAGAAAAATTATTCAAATAATATGAGGGTATATGTACAGAAATTTCACTTTCCACACTAAATATGATTCTGACGATGCAAGGATATGACAGAATTCAACTAGATTATAAGTTGTGTACTAAATTACTGCTTTTCAAATTCATTAAAGTTGAGTGTTGTGTTTACAGTTCATTCTGAAAAAGAAATATGTTGAAATATACGTTGGTTAGAAACTCAAAGTCTTTGTAGCAACATTAAGTGTCTACCCAAAACTTCATATTGTAACGCTAATGTTTGGCTAACTAAGAAGAAATTTGAGCCTAACAAGTCAGTCAGGCATTAGCTTCCTTAAAACCAACTTTCTTTCTTGCTCTCTTTTATTCTTTTTCCCAGAATGTGACTTTAAGATAACAGGAATCAAAAGTTGAGCAACAGGAGAGAGCCCGTGGGATTAGAAAGGTTATCACCTCAATAGGAGTAACTAGAGGAAACGCAGCCAACAATACAGCTGGCTGCAACATGAAACCTGCCGGTATGTGTGCTAGCTGGAATGCAGAGTCCCCTTACCTGTTGTTATTCACGAGTTGCTCGGTAAGAGCGCGGCAGTAAGACGAAGGGAACCAGCCCCTCCTGAAACAGAAACAAGGAAGGCGACTCAGAAAGTGATAACAATGTTTGTCATACCCATCTCAGTTTACATCTAAATGTTACTCGGAATCACTGTTAAGGAGGTTCCTCCATTGTCCTCAGTTAAAAAATATATATATCCAGAGATTAGAAGATCTAGAGAAATATGACCGTTTCATTTCAAATAGAGAAAAAATAAACCTTTAAAACTCAAACTCCTTTGTATGAAAGTAGATTTAATCTCTGTGGGTCTAATGAGTTAATTCCTTAGCCTAGTTTCTGTGTCCTCTGGAAAAATTATGCAGCCATTTGTTGCTTCCTTCACACAAACCAAAATAAACCTCAGTTTTTCAACTGAAGTAATTAAGTAAATAAAATAAGACAGAATGGTGAGCTTTGAGCTTGGAAATCTGAATATGGACATTCAAAGGTAAAAAAGGGGACAAAATACCAATGATGTAGGGTGCTTCCAGTTTTCTGTTTATAGACTGAATGCAGCCACAGCACTGTCATCCAATCAGTTTGGAGCAGGCAGGTAGGTAAACACAGATGGAAAGACAGAGAGAGCTGGAGCTAAAACATTTTAATGTTTAGCTTTTTTCTTTTAACTGAACTAAGAACATGGACCTGCATATAAATCAGAGCTCCTATTTAGCCCCAAACATTAATGCTCCTAACTCCATAAAGTGGCAGTGTTGAAACTGAGTGTAGATTAAACAAAACTCAGAACCAACTCAAGTATTTGAATGAGTGACCCAAAGCCAGTCAGAGTTAAAGTGTGTTTGTGATTGTGCTACCATGGTGCGAGATTGTGTTTGATCAGTGTGTAAATGAGCCTCTCCCTAACTGTGGATGAAGGTCAATATTTAAGTTTGAGGTCTGGAGAACAGACATTTTCTTTCAGTGTCAATTGAGTCAGACTCATGAATAAATGCTTATGTTTACTCACGGTCTAGTGTTAACAAAGAAAAGAAATTCACTTCCAAAACATCTGTTACTATTTGCCACTACATAATTCAATGAAAAGAGCTCACTGTTCCAACTAATGGTTAATGCTGGACAAATGACTACAATAAAACTGACAATGCTCGGATAATTAGACCCAATACATTATATAATTTATTCAAAGTTTGTTTTAAATCATATTTTAGAGGCTGATAACATATAAATATATAAAGCATAAAGCAAACTCGCTTTATGTAAGAAAAGTAGGTGATCTTGATAAAAGTCAGTGAGTTCCTGCTATTTAGACCTTTTGCTTTTAGTTAGAATATTGACTGAATGGATGAAAAACACAGACATTGGATGAGTTCGCAACACGGTTCATGTGACAATCACAGCCCATAGCTTCCACAGTCAATAACCAGTTTTGGGCTGAAACAATCAATCATGATTAATTGATTATTGAAATAATCGTCAACTAATTGTGTAATCAATCAATCGTTAACTGAAGCTTAGAGACTCTAAAATATGCCTATAGCTGACAGAGCGACCCACTTACAGTAATTATGCCAAGATTGTAAAGAAATACACAAACATTTTGCATTTAAGATAAAAAACAAACAAACACATTTGTCTGTCAATATGCTTTATGCAGAATTTGCTCAAGTGGAAAAGCTTGAGTTTCACCTGGTTTAATTTCGTAAAAAGTCTACTTTAAAGAACCTTTTGCTTTCAAATGAATAATCGATTAATTGAAAAATAATCAACAGATTAATAAATTTGCAAAATTATTGTTAGTTGGAGCCCTAAACCAGACTATCAAACACTTGTTTGTTTGTGGGTATAAAGTTTCTTAAATGTAAAATTTGTTTTTTAGGAGTCCTTTATCAATGAAAAAGGTCATTTTATTAGGCCAGTCTGTGATCGTTCTCTGCAAACATTTCCATGGCATAGACATGATGATCAACACATTTATCCTAAGTATTAGTAATTCCATCAATCAAATGAGATGGACTTGAAAATACGGTCCATGAAATTCTGTTTTAGAAGTAGTTTAAAATGTACAGAAAGATCTGTTTAACAAAGAGGAGATTTTCCGCTGCTTTATTTGCACTATATAAATTATTGGTGCAAGATTATTGGTGTTCCACATGTCACACATCACCACTTTGAAGAAAACTTTTGTTTGCAATCATGCCTGCCTTTCTCTCATGTTTTTTTAAATATGAATCTAGATTGTGCATATAAAATAATAAGAACTATGAGCTACAAGTATAAATGCAACTAAGAAAGGAAACACTGAGAAAAGGATGACTAGTCCATCAATAATACAGATTGTACAACTATGTAAATGTATGCATGTCACCTGCAATGTTTCTATAATGAATTCAACACTCTTGAGTCCATCAGCAACATTGTTCTATCGGAGTAGTTTCAGGGTTTTCCAGAACAGCTGGTAGGAAACATTTTAAAGCTTTGATTTATTTTGAATGGATAAGAGCAACCACAAAAAAATAAAAATATCACCATCAAACCTCATGTGTGGTATGATGCATCTCGTTACGACACATTGCTCTGATAAAGATAATAAGGAACAACTTTTAGGCCTTGGGGCGTTTTGGTTACTGTATGCCTCTTCACAGCAAACAGAACAAAGTCAGCAGCTTCACATATGAGAGCAACTCTGAAAGGATTGTCAGGTAATTTCCCTTGATAGCACCAGGGATCAAAGCTAATGAATTATTAAAATTCAAGCCCACTTTGCTGGGATTCAGAACAAATCTTTGTTTAAACGTCAGACATCACAGAAAAGAGGGAGAGAAGCTTTTGTTGTTTATACTCTGTGTGGGAAAACAGGTGGTGTTCTGAACTCCTTTCTCAGCCTCACTCATGCCTCCTGCTGTCATCCCACCCTAAAAGCAAGCTTTACCTTATTCCCTTTTCTTTCAAACTTCCAGATCAGTCAGCACCAACATAGAACAAGCATTTGAGGAAATAAACCTGGGTTGAAATAATAATCAGACAAGAGGGCAAATGAGGTTAAAATGGCACTAAGATTCCTCCTGAATGGTCTGATCTTGCTCTGACAGCTTGAAATTAAGCTAAGAGAGTAGACTCATTCAGGATGATTCCTTCTCAGACCACCTTTAATCTACATTAGTTTAGCAAGATTAATGCAATCTGTCATTTAAAGACCACACACAGACTGGATTTGATCCCCCTTCAAGCAATAGAGGTGTTAACTGGATAAAAAAAAAATGTCTTTTTTGTGAGGCTTGTTTATAAGTTAGTGTTTACTGAACGTAGTCTCCTCTGATAAGCTAAAAAACAAAAAACAAAAAAATAAACGGATCATGCAACAAAATATAAGACCAATTGACATAAATATTTAACTGTATTAAAATTAAGCTGCACTGGCAACAGAGAGATTTGGCAACTTGTAATTTCAACATATAAAGAAGGTTACAGATCTGATTACTCAGGGAAAATTCTGACTTTCGGTGTGAATCATTGGGCTTTACTCAGTTTCCTTTTACCCAAATCAGTTGGGATGCAGGTTAGCACTAGATCTGAACATGTTCCTCATAAAAGGGTGGAAGAAGAAAAGGAGTGCCTCATTGATGACAGGTGGTGAGAGGCGGCTTATGTTGACACATCTATAAGAGGCAGGTGGTCATATGAGTAAATTTCAAGTTAACGTCCATGTCCAGTTTAAAAATATAACTTAGTGGGTGTGGCTTATAGTGAGGTGCACCTATAGTCTGGAAAATACAGCAAATTGAAATTACCACAACTATACAGAATTAACCAGGAACATTGCCATTAATCTATTAAACAGTTAATATTAAGTGACAATCTGGGTGGTTAGATTTTCTAATGTTTTTAACTAACAGGACACAGAATAAAGAGTCTCTCAGAATATAAACATACTTCTACAAGCTTGTGTACTGTCACCTCTACTTTTATTCTATACATATAGACTTGTCAGAGCAGACATAACATCAGGTTCATTAAAATTATGTAGACGATTATGTTATTGTTAGCCTTCTTAAAGAGATTTTAAGCAAGCACAGCCAGGTGACCAACAAATTTGTGCAATGGAGTAAGGAGTCTTAAGGGCTGGTAATACTCCCCGCAGCAGTGTGTCGCAGTGAGCTTGATGCAGACATTTTTGATTTATGCTCAATTTTGAGCGTGATCTACGCTATACGCTGTGGGTCTATATACGGCCGAGGTGGTGAGGAAGTGGGGGCGAGTTTGTCCGACAATGGAGGGACATGAGAGCGAAAAACGGCAGGGATCCAGGTGAAAAAAAAGGGTCTCAGCGTTCTCGTGCACCTCGCTCTTCAAGCTGCTCCAACTTCACAAGTTGTTTTCTGCAATTGCAATCATAAAAACAAAACAAGCCAGCAAGCGGATGTAGATTTGACCAATCAGAGGCCTCCTGTCTGCGGCACTGTCTGCGGTCACCTACAATTTGGGAAAGGTGGCAGGGACGTCTTTTTGTTCACTGCGACACTTACGCAGACGACCTAGTTTCAAAGTATAAATCAGCCTTTACCTCCACCTTAACACGTGTAAAATAAAACATATGCTCACGTGCACAAAGTCCCTTTAATTACAGGGCAAACCATTGAGGGTGTGCAGATATGTAACCTTCGGAGTATTTAAGATGTAAAATTTCACTTTGAGGAGAACTCTACTGAAGGATACTCAGCCATTTTTTACTTTGACTAAACCCTAATGACTATTCTATTGTGCTTTTATAGAGTTGGTTTTAACTTTTCTTTAGTTTAATGATTTTGTAAAGCTACCTTGAAAGAAAAGTGTTCCCTGCAGCAAATTGTTAAACTGTCATCTAGACTTATTGGAGAGTGCCAACTCTAGGCTGCATCCCTCTACATCAGGCAGATACAGCGGATAGTCTCTTCTATTTTAAAAGATGAATTTTATCAACTTCACAAACAGCTCAAGCTTGTTCCCTCCTGACTGAGGCCTTAAGCCCCTAAATGTAGACAAAGACATTTTAAAAGCTTCATTCCTACCGGTATTGCTGAAATGACAAAGACACTCTCAAAGGATCTGAATGGGTTTTCAGTGATTTTATATTTCTTTTGTGGAAATCCCAGCCCAGTATGTTTTCTTCAGCCGTGTTTTCATTTTTTCTTCCATTTCTACAGTACATTTTTAATAACATTTCTTTTGATTTTAAAAGTCTCTCCCTCTTCTGTGCCCTGCTGTTTTTTTTGACTTGTTTAGCTTCAAGCACTTCAGCTTTCCCATCTGCCAATCATTCTGGGTTATTTTGACGTTTTTACAGAGCATGTGTGTATGTATGCGTTTTAAACCACTGAAAAACAAACCTTGCCACAGCTATAAATGAAGAAACCTTGATCTTAATATGGAGGAAGTCCACAACCATATTCTGTATGTTTTTTTCCCTTCTCCTCTCCAGTTTTACATTATCTGTTGTTATTTCAGCTTTTTTTTTTTACTTTAATGTTCTCGCTCTGTTTTACTTTATAGTAGCTACATCTTGCCTAGAGCTCGGTTTAGCTGTGATACCATCCTGGAAGGGGGGTATGAGGTGAGCTACTGCTGCTTGTGGAAACTCCATGTTTTCCTTGTATCGATTACCCACTTGGCTCAGAGCTCATCTGTTTTGCTGTCTTATCATTGCTATTAATTTTCAGTTCTACGTTCAGCTCTTAATAAGTGACTGTTGTTTTTGTGTGTCTGATTCACACAAAAAAGATGGCTTCTTGTTAAAGGTGAATTTTCCTCTCCACTGTCCCTACATGCATGTTCATAATGAGGGATAGCTGCAATGCAAGCTCATCCAGGAACAGTGAATGCTGCGAACCAATGGCCCGATGCAACCTTCTGGGTTTCCTATGATAGACACTTTTACCTTCATAAGTTTGTATGAATTGATTGAACCGTCAGGAAATTGCCTTGAGATTACATGTGTTATGAATTGGTACTACTCTAAATATAAAAGCTGGAAGTGGAAAATGTCAAGAAAGGAAAGCTTATTGGTTGGTATTTTTTAAAAAGAGATGCTTTAAGTTCAGTATCCATATCTGGTGCAAAGACCTTTAAAGATAACTTGAAAAGTGACACTTTAAAATTGTTGAAAACAGTTCAGCGTGTCCCTGTCCAGTCACACTCTTTTAATCAACACACTGTTCTAAATTATACTGACTCCATTAGGGAACTCATATCTGCCAAAAGGACAAGATGTAGTGAACACTCACTTTCCATTCTTTTCCATTTCCCCGTACATCCAGCCATCCCTCTCGTCAGGGATGAGCAGGGTGATGATGTCCCCCTCATCAAAGCTGAGCAGGGTGCTGTTGTTGCCAGCATTGTGGGGGAAGATGGTCCGCACCCGTGGCCTCCTCGCCATGCTGTTGAGGCCGGTGGCGACGGACACAGACCTGGCAAGATTACTGTCTTCACCATTTTCACGGTCTATGTGAGAAAAGGAGGGTGACCGGTGGGAAATTGAGAGCATATAATAATGTTATTAAACAAACATTTTGCAGGTATCTAATTATTATTATTGATTAAAGAACTCATAGTTCATCCTCTGATGCTGTGAATCTACTTTAAATAGTAAATGTGCCCAACCCCCCCCAAAAAAAAAACAATTTCCTGCAGGCAATCATTTTAACAGTAAAAGTTCAGTCTCTGCATCCTACAAAGATTCTTCGTCTTAGAATGCAGAACACAATGTTCCAAGAACAGCTTTGTCCCTGCAGCTATTATTGACTTGAGGAATATGATACTTTGCCCATTTTATGGACAATGCAGCATATCTTCATTTATTTATCTTACCCTGATGTAGTAATTCTAATTAATTCATCTTTGCTTGAGTACTCTGAGAACTTTTCATGAAAATTTTTTCTGTGGTCTGCTATGCATTAGCTTTTATAGTGTGTTTAAAACAGGAGTTATTCTGTCCCTTATTTTTAATCGCCCAGTAAGTAATTGGTGTATTAATAAAGGAACCTTAACCTGAAGTGCAAGGCTTCCATTACTGAAAAAAAAAGACGAGAAAGCATACTAGAACCCCCAACCCCCCACTCTAAACCAAAAAACTGAAATCGCAGTCGGCAGCACTTATAAACCTCCCCCTGAAAAACACATGCTGTGGGCTACAGAGCAAGATAAGGACTATGAATAAAAAAAACAAAACAAAGAACAGATATATGTTAAACGGTTTTAAGTTAAGTGGTATTACCTATGCTTTCTTTGGTAGGAGTAGGAGCAGTCATACTGTTAGGGCCGTTGTCCTGGGGGTCAAAAATGTGAGCCAGAGGGCTGGATTTATATTTCATAGGTGGAGCAGGGGGAGCAATCTGGTATTGGAAAGTGCGAAACAAACAATTCTTACTTTCAGCAAATTTGTCTCAACAATAAATTGAAAAGACAGCTTTGTTAAAAGTAAAACACTGATCATAAAATTGGTTTTAAAAAGAGGCAAATCAAAACACACCTGTACATCATTCAGCTTTATCATTTTGACCACTAAGAGGTAAAGAAAGTAAAACTTATCATTGATCTTAAATATTTTTATGAATAATTGTTTAACATTCTGGTTATGGCATTTGAACATGCAGTATAACTTTTACACTGGTTACCAAATACCAAGATCATTGTCCCAATTTATGAGATTTATAAAAAAAAAAGGTTCAGGGAAAAAGTCTGGTGAATAGGAAATGCAAAATATCCCCTAAATGCACACTTTAAAGTAAGTTAAATTAATCAAATATGTAGCTAAACTGTATGGAAGCCCAAATTCCCCAAATTAAAATAAATAAATAAATAAAATTGTAGACATCTCAATTGTCTACATCTTGAAATGTAAATGATTAATCTACCTTAATCAGTAACTTAAATTTAATCCATACATATATGAAGTTGTAAAATAGTTCAGTCATCATTTCATTAAACATTTTAATAGTTCTGTGCATTTAGTTAAAGTAAAACCCTTTAAAGTCACAAAGTAGGACAGAAAGAAGAACCACTGCCTTAGACAATGTCCTTGAGCTGCAGCTGTGTTTATATGCAGAATTTGAATTATTTCAGAAACTACAGTAACATAAAATAAGTAAAACACTGAAATAAGAGATTACTATGATAAAAGATGAAACTTTAATAAATGATTTTCACAAAATGAATTTCATTAATATCATTGAAACTTTTGAATATTTTGAGAATTTTAAAACTTTATTTTTTCCTAATTCATTTGAATTATCCCAAGTATAAAGATTCATCCAATCAAATGAGTTGCATTAAATTAAACGGCATACGTTTTAAACAAGTTTTTATTTTTGTTTTAGAGAAACTTGCTCTGAGCAAAGTCCATTATTAAGTTTTGTCATTCATGTTTTATGCAATACATAATGCTATTTATATCTCTTGTTCTATCACTGATATGTACCCACACAAGCTACAATCACCTCACTGAGGTGTAATTATTTTTTTCTCATCCTGCACTAATGAGTTATTGTTTTACTTCTTCTTCAGACTGCACACAGGAATTCAACACTTTGATGTGGTCTTGTTCCTCCTTTCATACCATGCTGTGTCGTGACGGGGTGGGGGAAGGCATCGGTGTAATAGTGACTGGCTTGCGCAGTTCGTCAATCATGGACAGAACGCTGTCAGGCATGTTGGTGGCGTCGTTGCACTGGTCCTGCCAGCTGCTTAGCTTGGTTGTCAGTATGTCTCTGGCCTACCCAGCAGCCATGCAAAAGATAAAAGATCATTTAAAAAAATCATGAGTAAGCAGTGGAATAGCGTAACTATTTCCATCCCCATGGTAACATTATATACCACTAGGCGGATTTGTTTCAGCACCTTCTATCATGCATCAGTTACCTCAGAACAATAAAGATTATGTTTTTAAATACCTGAGTGAGGAAATTTTTGTACATCAAATTTAAATAGTAAAAGAAGTGCATCAAATTTAGAGTGTTTTAAAAGTGGGCATAGAATAAATGGAGTCCATAAGCCATGTGTCTTTAACTAATTCTCAGACATCTACTGTAAAACACATACCTGCAAACAGTAGATTTTAAAGGCGTCTAATGACTGCTTACCAACGTAGTGTCAAACTAGCTGGTTTATGTAAAAAAAAAAAAAAAAAAAGACCCTGAATCATGTATTTTACCTTGTCATGGTAAGAGGCAAACTGATAGGTTAGCATGCAGTGTTTGTCAACAAGAAAACAGAAGCGTCTCTTCTCCTCCAGTAGAGCATCCTTGCAGCCATCTGCGAGGAACAACTGCATCTCTGTCTGTCGAGATGTCAGAGCTTCCAGGATCTAATAACAAGCAAACAAAACATAGGAGATTCAATCTGCATGCCAGGTGGAATGATTTTACTAACGCTCAGTGCTTCCTTTGATACACAAAACATCAGCTTCCCTTATAATCTACAACATGGGTCAGAAATCATCCATAATCATTTCTATGTTTCTTGGCTCTCTCTTTTAGAATACAAGTATGGGAAAAACAGATTTACATTTAGCCTTTGGACTCTTATTATTTTTATAATAAAATATCAAAATTAGGTAACCTGATCAAATAAGTAAATGAAAAGCTTAAGTAGTGACCATTTTAGAATTGTTTATTTAGTCCTTTTGTTACGCCAATACAAGACTAATCAAAGTTAACATGCCCGTTAACCAGGTGGTGTATCAGTGGTGTAGCTAAACTGATCAAGTTTGACCAAAAAATTCAAAGAACTGTAGATCTAAAATTTTAATTCCAAATGTTAAAAGTCTCATTATTGACCCCTTGCTAAATATTTACAGCAAGGGGTCTAAAACTATAACAGCTATATTCTAATAGTCTAGTAAGAATTAAAAGTAATACATGAAAAATGTTAAGATTTATAAAATGAACACTAAGAAACTTCAGTAAAGCAACTCTGATTCAAATGTATAACTGGACTACAATGTTTTATCAAAGGTTCCTCTGGATCTCTTCTTCTAGGCATCCTTCCTCTGGTCCACATATTGCAAAATATAGCAGGACACTTCCATGGAACAGTAAATGAAGGAGGCTCACTTCTTAACAATTGGTGTCAACTTATTTAAAAAAAATACAAAACCTGGGTTGGCTAATAATGTAAGAAAGAAAACACTTAAAAGGTTTCTGAAATACCAACAGATTAAATGATTTCAATGCACAGATACAGAACAAAAAAACAGTCATGTCACTTTTGAACCTGGTTTTGCATCAAAGGGTTAAACATAGTTTCCTTTAGGGGGACTCTCTTATCTTGCATTGCACATGGTCTCCAGCCACCAAAACCTTTTCATTGTTGATACATACACAAGCCCAATAAGGGTGTATTACATGAAAGCAGCAGGGCTCTTTTCTTAAAATCCTAATCTCTGCCATGCAGGGGAACAGGTATTGTTAGTTTACAGTTTCCTGTATTGACAGACTCTTGTGAGCGTAATATTTAGAGAAAAGAACAGCAGCAGTAACATGGAGAAAGAACAGCACCTATGACCGGAGGGACAGCGTTATCTTCACTGACAGACAGCGATTGATGAAAGGTCGGTGGGGTCATTGAAAGGATTAAATGTGTAAATGCATGTCAAAGCAAATCCTGCAGTCTCAGTCTATGATATTACATTTTAGATTATAATTACTTAAATCAATTTTTTTTACAGTATAGAGAATCGTTTTTTTCATGACAACATATAATTTAAAGGAGACCCAGAGTGAATTTGTAGCCTTAGAAATAACCTTATACAGAATTGACCAGTTTTTCCTGCAAAAGAGTCCCACAGCACAGTCAAATAGAACTCTGAGTGAACCCGCCTGTTAGGATTGTCCCTGATTTCTTGACATAGTTAGTTTGGAGATCCATATCTCATTCAACTGGCTGCAGGTGACACGCCTGTAACGACTACTAATGCTAAGGCACACACACCCCTGTTCTGTTCAGTTGAACAACAGCAGTCTTCTGCTAATTCCTTTAATGATAAGGGATGACATTTACTTGGAAGGTGAGGTGGGTTAGGACCTCTTCGGCTTCTAATGTGTGAAACCTAAACAGGAATAATCAGCTGATGGAAAAATTGAGACTTGGAAAAAGCCATACCTATGGAAGACTTTTCACCTTGTAATGTGTTAAAACCATCAAATTTAATGGGTTTTCATGGGAAAAGAGGTCTATCAACTGAATTTAGTACTCGTTATTGTTAGGCATAACCTGACAAAACAGGCAGAAGTGTCACATATTTCAGCAAGACAATAACAAAACATTCATCCTCAGTTACTGTGGATAAGTTCTGATAAAATGTATGTGTTTCAATGGCCCATTTAAGTCCAAACCTTAAAATCCAATAAGAAATCTGTTATAGTTTACAAACACACTTCATCAAATCAGACAGCGCTTGACTATATTTTGAAAAGACAAATGATGAGCAACAATCCTAGTTTCTAGATCTGTAGATTAGATGGATGCATGCAATGGACTTGCAGCTGTTTGAACAGCAAAAGTTCAATGAGGTCTTAACAAGATCGGTTTGAATACAAATAGTCGCCACCCTTTTCAGATTTTTAGTCACTTAATATAAAATATGCATAATTTTATTACAATTACACACAATTTTGTGCTGGTTACTAAAAAGCGTTTAGTAATATGAACAAAAATGAAAAGTCAAATTTGTATTTTTACATGTATGTCAGTTTTCTATTAAATGTGAAAAATTATATAGAGTGCAAAAAAAGACTACTTTAGTATGTTCTATGCTAATAGAAAAAATATATTAATTATTACATAATTAAATTATAATTTGTAAAATGTAGATGATCAATAATTCATATATTGCTGGTAAACTTGTGCCAATTTTGTTCATAAGAGGAAGTAAAAAAAAAGAGCACACTGTATTAGATCAGGGGATAACACCTTTGACTACAGCATCCTATTCCAGTGAATATCAGTCTGTCCAGTACCAGAAAATCCTGCATGAATCCATCTGTTTAGATCTGCCAATATCCCTGTTGAAATCCAACACTGAGAGAACAGACTTCTGATTGAGGCAACACGCCAACAAACAAACAGAGGCAAATATCAGCAGCAAACACGCAAATCTTTAAAAACAAGACTAATATTAGCACAGCGCACAATGCATCCTCTATATTCCTTTTGAAGCCAGAGTTTTCTCCAAATTACTTTTATAACATGTTGTGCTGTAAAGACGAATAGAAGATAATGTTGTTCCATGTTGAGATTCATGAGGGATCTAGTCATTTAATGGAGTTATTTTGTTTTTAGGGATGTAAAGATGACCTACATAAGAAAGGAGTATCTCTAAAATGTATATAGGGGGTCAATTTCAAAGCTTCTGTTAAATAGTACAATTCTGAATTTTATTTTTCCAAACCATCATCATCCTGATAAAACAAAGCTTATCTTTCTTTACAAATCACCACAGGAACAGTAAAAAGAATAAAGAGTAAAAGAAAAACATTCACTTTGTTGCCTCCATAGGGTTAGTATTAGGTAAGTTTAGTTAAAGGTGTTGAAGGAAAGGGTTAGAATAAAGAGATACTGACCAGTTAATTTAGACAATATGTCTGAGACAGTTTTTAACTGGGCCTGATAAGAGGAATAAAAATATCTGAGACCAGGCTGGTAGGAGCCACAGCTGCTATGAAAAGCATCTTTCATACAAGATATAAAAGGTTAACGTGTTCAAGATTCAACGCTTTTTCCCCCCCATTCTGTCATTATGTTATTGGGCAAAAAGCCTCAGCGCTGATGTCTGTAACTCTTTCTTTGCTTGGCTTAGAAAAAAGAAACATTAACATGTAGTTGCTTCTGAGTCTCATTTCTTTGAAAGAGAAGTTTTTATTGCTGTTGACTGCTTCAGGACTCAAAGTTTGCAAGGCTTTAAATAAAGGGCCAATCAGCTAAAACATGGCACAAAACAAGGATCTCAAACACAATATGAAATCTACAACAGACGGAAAAGAATTTGGATATTCCAATGGTTCAATAGAAGACATGATCTTAACCAGATTATAACTGAATTTCCACAGAGCTGTGCAAAAAATAAATAAAAAAGCCTGCAAACCTTATTACCGTATTTTCCGGACTACTAGGTGCACTTCACTATAAGCCATGGCCATGGCTGATATCTACTGAACTGTCTCCCACCAAACTTGTAGGGGCAGGTCTACATATCACCCCTAGAGTAGGGACAAAGTATAATGTTAGCTCCAGTTAGCCTGTTGGCTCGCAGCAATAAGAGCTTCTACTGAAAGATAGGGCTTCATCAGCTCTTTATTTCAGCTCTGCAGTTTAGCTCAGTCTCTTTATAGGTTTGGCAGCTTAAATTAGGCAAATAAATGGCAAAATGTGTGAATTCGGGACATTTGTTCTCTGTCGTACCTGCTTATTCTTTCATTTTCAACTTTCAAACCTCTAGCAGTTAGGAAAAATCCACAGAGAAGAAGCACCTTCTTAAAAGCCACATGGTTCAAAGTGAGGGGAAAATATTAGCCGCTTTTAGTCTAGGTAATACGGTACCTGACAATACTTTCTGTGTATGACATGAGTGTGGGCGTTTCTGTGTCCATCTCACCTCGCTTTCCTTGTGTTCGTACTTGTTGGCGTTTTTGCCTTGGCTCTTCCTCCTCAGCTTTTTCAAGTCTGCCTGGGACCTCTCCAGAGAATCCTGCTTCATCTTGTGCTCCATCTGGTACCTCTTAAATGTGGCCTAAAACCAGAGAAATGACTCATGTGAATACTGGAACAACAAGCTGTTGATATTTGACCAAAAATAGGAAAGCTTTGCTTCTAAAATGGGTACAGGCCAGTTTCAAGATGCACAGTACCTTAACAAGTATTTCAAAATCCATAAACTTTTTTTTCCTCAGTTTTTGTTTGTATCCTTTGATTTATTTCTATTAAAACGCAAGAATGAGTGATATTTCTGGGTCAAATGTAAGTATGTAGGGTAACACTTTTATCCCAACGTGTTAGTGTAAGCTGTTATGTCTCTTTTGCCTTAGTAAACACCTACACACACTTTAAATTTAAGAAAACTGCATCAAACACTTTTACTGAGTTTGTTCTCTTTTGTGCAGCAAATAAATGTGTGTGCAGCCATTACTTCAAATATATAAAGATTTTAAAGGTAGGTCTACAAAAGGTCAACCATGCTGCTTCACATTATTCAACTGAAAAATGGTGTCAATGGGTAGTGCATGTAATGGTTTTGCCTCTACTGCCAAAATGTTAAATATTTCATATAAAAGGAAAAAAGTATGATATCACCACGGGAGGCTTTAACATTTGCATGACATTTTCACTTTTAAACCTCCAAAAGGAGGGGTCATAAATAAAACAAAACTAAACAAACCATTTCTGTTAATTTGGGTAATGTTTAAGAGGCCTTATTCACCTGCAGCCCTGAGTTTTTATTAGCACCCCTAAAAGTCGCTGCAGGACTATTTTTTCAGAGAAAAACAGCTTAGAACTCTGTATGAGCCAAGTAAGGAAGGGACCATGGAGGATTTCTCCCTTTTAAAAGGGCAGCCATGTTTTTTACTGCCTACAAAATTTCCACAGGGGTTTACCTGCTGCTCTTTTAAGGTAGCACTGTTTTTAATTAAACATTTGAAAATCTGCAAGCGCTAGTATTTCTGTTGGGAGACCAAATAGCCAACTGGAAGCTGGCTGTGAAGCCAAATGATCCATGTGATTAATCAAGTTAACACATATATGCTTGTTAATCTACCAATGCCAGACACAATCATGTTTACTTAGAAGTCAGACTGGGTGAACATTAAGTATTAAAAATTATTGAATTTTTTTTGTTTTACAGAACTTTTCCAGTTTATCAAGAGAACAGGTTTATCTTCAATAATTTTTAAAACTATAAATTGTTTTCATTATGTAGAACATTATGTTAGTACCAAGGTTTGTCAGGATATTAAAAAAATCTTGGGTTAAAACAATTTCTATGGATTTCAAAACTTTAAATGTAGTTTAAAGGCAGTTTTAATTAGAGTCAGTTCCCAAAAATGCTGTTCAAGCCATCAATAAAATCTGTACTTCAGATGACGGGGGAAATACACATCAGTGAATTAACACTGAAACCATCCCTGTGTGTTGAAACAAAAGTTTGATTCAATCTACAAGAGCGAGCATGTCTAAGAGGAGAATAAACAGCCAACTGTAGCCAAACTCTGCAGATTAGGGGATTATAAAATGTCAGAATTAAAACGGACCTAGGCAAACTTTCAAATATTAAAGATAATATCTTTTTTTGGGGAATTTCTGTTATTCATTTGACTTCCAGATATGTATGAAAAAATAAAAATCTCCAATATCTTTCTAAAACATTTCCCTTGTTTCAAGACACTTCAACGTTTCAAAACGAAATTTTTTAATTAGAAAATTTGTGGTTTAGATAACTAATCAGATGCCAGAAACATAATGTGAGGTTTCTGCAGATCAAGGGCAATTTAAAGTTGCTCCCATCCAAACATCTATAAATGGCTACAAGCGCTAGCATAGAATAACCTGCCTTATAAAATAGATCACATTCGTTTATGGTTTTGATCACGCTTATTCTCATAGACATTTCAAATGATTACAGCTTGCTAATATTTCAACAAAAATTGACATCCTGTAGCAGAATTAATGTTTGCTTTCTACATCTGCCATGCAATGTAAATTTGACAAGAAATGTCTTATTCTTATTAAGCCTCAAATACATCATCCAGCAAAGACTGCATGGGTTTGTGGCTGCTGGATAATGGAACCTAATTTGTCTTTAGTGTTGTGTGCCTGAGATAACCCATTTTAAATTAATTATCATCCCTGCAGTCATAATTATAGCCAGAAATATGTGATCAGATTATAGTGGCTTTTTCAGCGTTGAAAATACAAAAAACAAAAAAAAAAAAGCTTCACATCATTTACTAATCCTCTTTAGCTGCTCACCCTGTCCTTGTTCTCCATTATCAAATATATGAGAATTTTGTTCCATCACACACTATTTTATGCACGTCTATCCTTCCTTGTAGTCCCTGAGCCAATATGCAAACCATAATAGAATCTATTTAAATGAAAGGCTGTTTTGTTGCAAGAAGGGCTTATGGTGCAGCTGCTTTAGACATACAAAGAATCTACTTACTGTCATGTATTTGACGTCCATATCAGTCTTCCTCTCGAGCTCGGTTATTACCTCCCTGTGGAACCTCTTAAACTTCATATATAGAGGAGGAGGAACAAAAAAAGAATGGTGATTATAAACATGATAGGGGCATAAGGACTGGCTTTTTAGCTTTGCCGACAACAACAACAAGAAAAATTAGTCAAATTTCATAAAAAAAAAAGGAAAGTAATCATAACAGAGGGTATTGGCAAATGTCTGCGGGGGTGAGAGCTAAGTCCAAGGTTGTGCTTATGAATGAGTCAGAAACAAAGCGTGGGAATGCCCATGGTCCTCCATCGCATCCTCCCCTCCTCTGCAGCTCTCATTTATCTGTAGGTGTCAATGCGTTCATCCAAGCCTTGTTGTGATGCAGCAACAGCTCCCAGGGAAAGATTATCTTTATATACCATAACACAGAGCATCAAAGCACCAGAAAGGCTTTCCTCAAGTTAAACTGAGGCTTTAACTCACAAACTGGAGTTTATTAAGAAGAAAACCCACCCACAGGTTCTGCTGGCAACACTGTCTCAGAGGACTGCATCGCATCGCTTCTGCCTCCAAGTTCATTTTTAATGAGACACTCTCAAACTGGTGCAGTTCATTTTTCAGAAAAAAATATTATGTGTCATTACATAAAAATAATATTGTCTCCCTCTAATGAATTTTTCCACAGTTCTTCAACAATATAAATGTCCCAACACATTAAACTCCAAATAAGTTGAAAGAGGGTAAAATGAAAAGAATAATTCCCCAAACAAAAGCATCATTGGGACAGTGTCTCCAGCAGAAAGAGCACATGGCTATATATTGAATCTTTAAACTGGTTTAAAGTTCAATTTAGCATATTCTTTAGATTATATAATAAAAAAAATAGCTCACTAGCTTAAAAACCTGGCCACCAGGGAGTCCAGAAGAAATTTCTGTCACTGCTTAAGAAAGTACTAATGCACATCTGTTCTATTGGAAATCTTTGAAGAATACTCAATACTAAACACAACATGATAGAAAATTATTAAATATCTAGTAGTTTGTTGTTGTTTGTTTTTAAATGAAACTATACACAATAAGTTTAGAATTTCAATAGGGATTGAATTCTCCCTTTTTTTTAGCCATTCTGAAACTTTATTTCTTCTTAAAGAGAATTTATAAAAACAAAAAGGCAGTGACCTAGAATTTACGACAGTTATTTGCATGTACATTCTGCCACAAAGGTGTTTATAAGTATTTGTTCAAGATGCAGCAGAAAATGACCCGAGAAGCATAAGAAATGTCCTCACTATGTCATGATTTCCTTAAGCTGGGCATACACTTTGCGATTTTTTCAATCGTATGACAAAACCGCAGCTCACGATGCATGTTCTCACACTGTACTGCCCGACGCTGTGATGCAATCTACCTGCTCACACTGCACATCCAAAAACCACATGTCTGACTCAGCACCGAGAGATGGCGCTGGTCGGACTTGTCAATCTAGAGGATGACGAAGAAGAACTCCCTTGTTTGCACTTGGGCAATGCTCGAGGTTCTGGTAAATAAGCTGGTAGATGTTGGTACCTCTGCTTCAACAGCAGGATTTGCCCGCGAACACCTCACAAGGGCCGACTGAATTTCAATTTCTCCCTTTCTGTCATAATGTGTTAGCTAATATTAGTTAGCACTTTTTTCTTCCTTTTTTCCCCCCATTTATGAACCCAGTTTAAGTTTAAAAATGACTGTTTATGGTCAGTACCAGTCCAGTCCCTTTTCCCCTCAGCACGGGTGTAAGACACTTCTGGCATCATCAACATCTACATAACTCAAGGCCTATGTGTTTGGCTAAACTAATGTGTCCAGCGTTCTGTATCTCTTTGTGTGGTGCTTCTTTAGGCTCCGATTCCACCCAGACTCAGCACCTTGTGAATCTTTCAAAAACTCTTAAACGCACCTCTCACACTGTTGCTAAAGCATTATTTTTTCTTGCACTAAACTTTCCATTAACATGGTTGTGTACAGCAATCTAAATAGGTAACTTAATTAATGATATTTTAGCACAAAACATTAGGGTAATACCCCATGTTTCTATGAGTGTATCAGACCTTTTAAAAGACATCTGGCTTCCCCCCCATCCAGAGTATTACATCACAAACCCTGGTTATGCTGAAAGCTGTCAAACTGACACTGTTATTAGGCCGATGCACTGACCTTTGATGAGCTTAACGCCTTAATGGCGTGTTTAGACATATTTGCTATATTTACATACGGTACTTATTTGCAAATATGTGTGGGAAAGGGTCTGTGGAAATGTGAAATCTGGGATAATCTGGTAGTTTGCATACAAAGGGGAGGTATGAACATTCACATCCAACATGGTTGGAAAGCAGAAAGCTGATATGGCTGTATCATAGAATAACCCCCACCGATATAAAAAAAAACTGGAAGAACCCCGACTTTGTCTAGTCGGCAGTCCTCCCTATTATTTCTTAGGCCTTCCTGAATAAATATTGTGTCATGAAAAAGTCTAGAATGTGTGCAGATGGATGAGTGATGGATCTAGGGACAAAAACATTGCCAAACAAATCTGATTAATTGTGTTCAAAAAACAATGTGTGTTACTAGGTCCAAACAAGCTGGATGACAATGAAGACAAAACTTAGGGAAAAAAACCCATGGGGAGAATCCAGCATGACACATTCAGATAAAGCAGTGGGAAGCGGTGCATGTGCAGATGCAAGTTTAATGAATCTTAACCAGCTACAGCCAATGTTTTTCCAGGGCTTGTTTAGACTTGCCCTTGTAAAATAGAAAAAAAAAAAAAAAAAAAAAGAAAAATAAACAGCCTTCATTGTCATTAAATCTCTTCTACATTGCAGCTGCCCATGTGGCTACTGTACATGTAGGTGGGAAAGGAGGCGAGGTGTTTTCTATTTATGCGTGTAGAAGAAAGACCTACCAGTTGAATGCGTCAGAAACAGCATGTTGCTGTGGAAATATACTGAGCAACAGGTTTACAGAGAGGATGTGTCTGACAAAATGCATTAGGGTTAGGTAACATAATCACAGAGCGATCAGACGACAGCTATTTAAACTGGCAATCTGTACAGAGTCTAAAAACCTCTGTGGCACTTACATTTTCCTCCATCTCAAGATGAGCCCTCCTATGCACCTCAGAGATTTCCACCAGAACTGCACCTGGAAGATGGAAAGAAAAAAGAAGGGAGGGAAATAAATACACAGGTTAATGTGAGAAGACCTTTCCTCCTGCTTGCTTTTTACTTCAATCCTTCCAGCTCTATAAGTGAAAGCAATTCTAACCTCACCATACAAGCAGAACAATGTACCTAGCAAATAGTACAATGCACAGTATGTACTGCATAAGCTGCACAACAATGAAATGAGTCACTGTAGTTGTGAAAATAGCATTTTCATGAGACTAAAGTCATAAAGTTCTTTATGTTTGACATCAAAGGAAAGGCAAACATTGGCTTCAGCAGGAAAAACTCAACCACCTGCTGTTCAGGTGATCAAAAACAGCTTTAATAAAAGTAGCAGCAAATTACAAACTATTGCTGCATGTATACTTGGAATGCAATTAAAAAAGGATAGCGTGGGAAATCAGGAGATCAATCTTCTGATTGATCACACTGAACCATTTATCGTAAATAGAAAAATATGAAGAAAAAAAAAATTAGCCTATTTAGTAAAGTTTGTGATTTTCACAGTTCAGTCATTGGGATTTGTTTTCTTCTCCAATTCAAATTCTATGTCTTTGAGTGTTTTTCATGAGCTTGCTACCCCTAATCTAAACGGCTGGTATTGCAAATCAAGGAATCTCCGTGTTGCTGAAGCCAAATTTTGAATCAATACTTTTAAAGCAGATAATCCTTGCTGACTGAAAAGCATCAGAGTTTCCTTATTTTGGTAGATTTAAGTACATGTCCGGGTTGTGGTCTTGCTGTCTAAAAGATACAGAATAAAATTGAGAGCTACCACAAGACTATTTTGTAGCTTTTCCAAGAGGTATACACACACCTTGGGCTTTTCATAATTTTCCAATCTTTTTTTCTTATACAACAGGCCACCCAAAAGATGTATAATAATGGTGAGACAGTTTTTTTATTTTTAAACATAAAAAAGGCTTAACCTGCAGTATACATTTGTATCTAGCCTCCCTAACTCTGATAGCACTCCCTGCAAGTAACATATTTTAAAAAGGGGTCTGCGTCTATAAATACAGCTGTTTTCTGAATGCCTCTAAAGTGGGTAGGAGAATATTGGTGTAAAAAAAAAAAAATAATAATTCTAAAGAAAACAAGGAACACAACAAGAAGATCGGGAAAGTGGTGGAAGGCTTAAAAGCGGAGTCAGTTTCATGCTGGAGATACAGAAAACATATGAACAGGGGTTTCTGTGCTAAATGTAAAATTCTATATGCAGAGTAAAACTAGAACTCCACATCAGCCTAAACACCATCCCTTAACTTTGGGGCATCATGCTGTGAGGATGGACAGGGAAGCTGATCAAAGTTGACCGGATGATGGATAGATCTATGTACAGCACAGTCATTCTGTATCTTTAAGGTATAGAGGACGATCTTTTATTTCCTGGTGGATCATCAAAATATGTGGTCCTCCTAATTGTCAACCATTCTGGTGATATGTTTACATAAGGCCGTCCTACGAGCTTGTCTCCAGTTAGCTATCTTTTTCTGCACATGTGCACTTTCAGGCGTATATGTGTGGTGAGCAATGGTTTCAGACAGTCATTGAAGCTCACATTTTTCACTATTGTCTTGGAAAATGGCAGAGGCTCGTAAGAGAAAAAGTTTCAATGAAGTGTATGACAAGACAAAAAATAAGCCTCAAACAAGGCAGATACACTCACCGGCCACTTTATTAGGTATACCTGTCCAACTGCTCGTTAACATTTAATTTCTAAGCAGCCAATCACATGGCGGCAACTCAGTGCATTTAGGCATGTAGACTTGGTCAAGACAATCTCCTGCAGTTCAAACCGAGCATCAGTATAGGGAAGAAAGGTGATTTGAGTGACTTAACGTGGCATGATTGTTGGTGCCAGAAGGGCTGGTCTGAGTATTTCAGAAACTGCTGATCTACTGGGATTTTCACGCACAACCATCTCTAGGATTTACAGAGAATGGTCCGAAAAAGAAAAAAACATCCAGTAGGCGGCAGTTCTGTGGACGGAAATGCCTTGTTGATGCCAGAGGTCAGAGGAGAATGGCCAGACTGGTTCGAGCTGATAGAAGGGCAACAGTGACTCAAATAACCACCCGTTACAACCAAGGTGGGCAGAAGAGCATCTCTGAACGCACAGTAAGTCGAACTTTGAGGCAGATGGGCTACAGCAGCAGAAGACCACACCGGGTGCCACTCCTTTCAGCTAACAACAGGAAACTGAGGCTACAATTTGCACAAGCTCATAGAAATTGGACAATAGAAGATTGGAAAAACGTTGCCTGGTCTGATGAGTCTCGATTTCTGCTGCGACATTCGGATGGTAGGGTCAGAATTTGGCGTCTACAACATGAAAGCATGGATCCATCCTGCCTTGTATCAACAGTTCAGGCTGGTGGTGGTGGTGTCATGGTGTGGGGAATATTTTCTTGGCACTCTTTGGGCCCCTTGGTACCAATTAAGCATCGTTGCAACGCCACAGCCTACCTGAGTATTGTTGCTGACCTTGTCCATCCCTTTATGACCACAATGTACCCAACTTCTGATGGCTACTTTCAGCAGGATAATGTGCCATGTCATAAAGCTGGAATCATCTCAGACTGGTTTCTTGAACATGACAATGAGTTCACTGTACTCAAATGGCCTCCACAGTCACCAGATCTCAATCCAATAGAGCATCTTTGGGATGTGGTGGAACGGGAGATTTGCATCATGGATGTGCAGCCGACAAATCTGCGGCAACTGTATGATGCCATCATGTCAATATGGACCAAACTCCCTGAGGAATGCTTCCAGCACCTTGTTGAATCTATGCCACGAAGAATTGAGGCAGTTCTGAAGTCAAAAGGGGGTCCAACCTGTTATTAGCATGGGGTACCTAATAAAGTGGCTGGTGAGTGTACATCCCGGAATGCTTTGCGCAGAGAGCTCTTCTGGGATTTGCTGTCACAGAGGCCTGCTGTTGCCATAGGCAGTCGCTACCCATCAGACTAATAACAAAGATGCCGCAGGCACCGTGCGGTGGAGGAGGAGTTACGTGACCAACGGGGAGCAACAAGTAGTGATCATCTGTCTAAACAGTCAGTTAACAGAGTTCGCCGTAAAGTACACTAAATAGTACCCGCTCTATATAGTGATTTAGGAATTTAGGGGTTAGGGCGGATGTTCGAACAAAGTAAGCTTGTATGAGCTATGAGGACAGCAACTTTTAAACAGCGTGCACGAGGAGAAATGTGGTCATGCATGCCCTCGCATGATTTAATAGGGGTTCCCTCTTGGGAGTGGGCAAAGGGTTGTGCATGTGCATTTTTTTTTTTAAAGTGGAGAGGGCCGGTCTTTTAAAAATCCTTCACAAAACCTTTAAAATAATCATCTAGAAATCCAACTGGGAGTATGTGTAAGACATAAAAATCCTGTTGAAAGGTGCAGCGCTTTCAAACTGACTGAGCTGGAGTTGTTTTGCAAGGACAAATAAAAAAAGAGTGGTTCTAATACAACTAAATGTGAGAAATTCAGCATTGTCAAACACATTTGGAAACCAACTACTTTGCAGTTTGAAACAACAAGTCTATTGTAATGTATGCATTTGCAGTTGAGGTTGTGACCTTAGCATCATTTCTGAAAGACAGATTTTCCAGAGAAAAATAAAAAGGGATCACCTGCCATTTAAGTGGAACATACATGTTTCCATTTCAGCTTTTTTATAACATTAACTTCAGTCGAATCTATCATTGATTATACCAAATAACAAAATAATGCCTCCAACTAAATAACTAAGTTCACATGTTCACAAAAAAAAAGTCAGAAAAGGGATTTAAAAAGCTAAAAAAAAAAAAGAAAAAGAAACACAACCCAGTGAAATTTCTCTTTCTTGATAGTAGCATGCTGCTCAGTTCTCCCTGAGCATGCATTGGTTCTCTCCGGGTACTCCGGCTTCCTCCCACAGTCCAAAAACATGATTGTTATGTTAATTGGCTTAATTGCAATGGAGAGGCGACCTGTCCAGGATGTACCCCGCCTCTCGCCACAGCTGGAGATGGGCACCAGCACCCCTCGCGACCCCGCTTGTGATAAAAGTGATGGAGAATGGATTGATGGATGAATAGAAGCAGACAGAGATGTTTATATCTAAAATTGGTCTGATATCAGTCGAAAAATGCCTGATACAATCTTGGCCTTCTCTGTAAAGTTTATGTAACCCATTGGTTGATAACAAATAAGTCAGTTGTTCTCATACCCATTGTTACCGAATATTACTTTCAGTTTGAGTAACATTACTTGATTCTGGTATCGTGTTAGGTCCAAATCGGTATTGGTCAGTACTCAAAGCTGCAATATTACTATAGAATAGGAAGTGAACAAGTTGTATCAGGACACCCCTACAACAACAAAAAAAAAAAAAATCAATGAGTTGGAAAAAAAAAACTTGAGTTTTGATGAGGCAAATAGAAGTAAAGGTTAACTGAATACAAACTAATGTAAGGTTAACGTCTCACAAAGGCAGCTTTTTTGGTTTGATAAAAGGTATTACATCGACAGTAAAATAATTAAGATATGTTGATTTTAACTGACAAAGGGCAAAGCCCCTACCCTCACAAACAGAAACAACTGCACAATTCTTGACAGGCACTGAATGTGCTGCCAGATGGATATGTCACTATGAGCTGTACATGCATCAGTATGTAAACAGCACCCTTCCCTTGGGTGACACACCACGCCTCCCCTGCCCCACCTTGCATTACGGTGAGACTGCTGTCAGAGTTCAAACAGTCTGCTAGAAAAAAAGGCTTCAAAAGAACAGGAGCTGACAGGAATGCAAAGTGTTGTGTTAACATAGGAGAGTGAAAGGAATAATGCCAAAAAATGTGTATAGGAAGGCCAAGACAGAGAGAAATGGAGCAAAAACAGAGTTTAAGCATTGAATGTAGTGAATAAAAACTTTACAGAAATAAAACATGCTGAATGTTTGCAAATAATCACAAAGGTCAATAATACCACATGAAGCAGGGCTAAAAAAAAAAAACCCACGGTAAAACCAGGAGTTAAAGGTCTTAATGGCTAATACACCTGACCTTAAAATAATCTTCATAGGAAGACTCCTAAAATGTCAGCAGGTGTGGTTTTGAGTCAAATACCAGACAAACAGGTTTATTTGTACAGCACATTGAGTGTTATCCAAGTAATGAGCAGTAAATGGGAGTTATGATGTGTCGAAAGATGTTTGAAATTACTGAGTGCATAGAAAAATGGCTTAGTTCAGTGATGTCACTGCCATCAAAAGACTCATTCCAGTGTCTACCACTTATTTGTTCAACATTGATCGGCACCAACCACTGAGGGAAAAGGATTGGGAACAAGTCAGCAAGTTTCTAGAGTCAAACATGTCATGATGATAAGAAGCCAAAAGAAACCGACCACCATTAGCCAACAGAAAATAGGAAAACAGGGGGAGATAAAGCCACAGAGCTCAGACAGAGTGCCTTAACGGTTGTTTGCCCAGGCTGTAAAAACAGGGCTGGACTCTACATGACAGAATGCAGCCGCTCATGAATGAACTAAATGACTGGTTTGTTAAATGAAAATAGCTGAGCTATTTAAAACAAAATAAAGCTGCAAAAGTGTTGCAAATTTATAATTTTCTACTAGAGGGAAAATCCCTAAGAAAGAATAAATTATTTCAGCTAAACCAACAGCACCAAGCTTATCACTAACCAAAGAAACAACTACATGATAAATGTAACTGTAGCGTTTCTTTTACCTTGTTAAGAGTAACTGGCACCATAAACAGTTTGAAACAGTAGACATTAAAAACCTTACAGACTGTCTAAGAAGCTGAAAATGCATTGGTGCTAAAAAATTTATAAAGATCTAAAAACGTGTCAAAAATCAAAATGGAGAGAGTAGTTCAACCAACATGCCACCTTAAATGCCCAATTCTCCTCTATCCCCACATGTCCGTCTTCAAACCAACAGTATCTCACAAAGGTGACAATATTCTAGGGCTGAACGATTTTGCCAAAAATCCAAATTGCCATAATTTTCAACCAATATTATAATTGCAATTTTATGGCAATTTTCTTTTGGACTAAGCACAATCATGTCCATATTTTACTCCAGGATTTTCGTTTTTCACGACCTAGAAAGCCCGTTTGTCCAGATTCCAGTGTTGCAGGACTTTAGTGTAACATTTGCATGAAAAAGTTCTATATTCTATTATAATGCATAGATCTAGATGGTAGCTGCAACTCTCTGTTCCCTTCTGTGCAATATCATACCCACTCTAATTGGATTATTGCCACCTAAATGGCTGGAGGGAAAAATTCAGTGTCTTAGTCTTGTTAAATGTGTCGTGACAAAAAATGTAAAATAGCATTTTTCTAAATTTAAATTATATTGCAAATGCAATTAATTGCCCAGCCTTAGTAAATCCTTTACATTTTTGTAAAGATTCAATCATGAGACAACACTAACTGTATAACACTTTGATACGTAAACTAGTAGCCGTTTCCCTACGACTTTAAACTAGACAGTTTAAAGTCGTAGGGAAACGGCTCAGGAGTGGTGCCCAACTTTACACAAATGAATAAAGTGAACGTGATTGGTCGATAATCAAGGGGGCTGGATTGTTGTGGTGGAAGGTTCGCAAGCAAGTTTGGTTGTATGTCTCGAAAGCATCTTGCTAACAAGTTAGCAACTTAGTACTAGTAGGTTCGCAACCGGAAATTACGTTGGGACCAAGTAGCACTTAGCAACGACACTGTCAAGGAACGCTATGGACAGTGGAAACATGCAAGAGGAGGAGAGTTTTGTTTCAGAGGAAGTCAAAAACTTTTTTTATTAGAGGAAGAGGGGACAAGTTTTTGTGACAATGGTGGGACAATGAGGGCGATCCAGTTGGAAAAATGGTCCCAGCGTTCTTGCACACCTCGCTCTTCTATCTGGTCCAACTTCACGAGTGCTTTTTTTCACAATAGCGGTCAAACAATCAAAACAAGCGGGTAAGGTACCGAACAGGAAATACGCATAGTGTAGAGCGGATGTAGATTTGACCAATCAGAGGCCTCCTGTCTGCGGTCACCGACAATTTTGGAGAGGTGCAGCAGAGAGTCTGCGGCAGGGGCACATTTGCATTCACTGCGACACATATGCAGACGACCTGGTTACTGAGTTTAAATCAGCCTTTAGAGGTATGCTTGGGGTCGTTATGTCTGAAAAATACAGCCCAATTTCAAAGATCATGCTCATCTTTGGTATTTCACAGCAGACTTCAATATCTATGGTTCTCTCAGTGAACAGCAGCTCTCCACAACAAACTGCACACATGCTGCCCTAAACCATAATACTCCAACCAGCATACTTGACTGTGGGCAAGACACATTTATCTTTGTACTCCTCACTGATTGCACACTTGACACCATCTAAAAGCACATTTATACAGGTGGTCTGGTCATTGGAATAGTAAAGTGAGAAAATTCACACCTTCAGTTTGCCCACTTTGCATTTACACAGATTTTTTTAGGCCAAAACAAACATCATGCTGTAGAAGTAGATTTTTTGTGTGCAGGATTTCTCCAGTTCAGCACTGATGGAGAGGGAGAAAAACAAAGAATAAAGTGTTTCTCCCTGGGTTTCTGTTGTTACTTTGGTGTGGACCTGCACAATTTTATTACACCAAGTAACTCAAGGAGACATTTTAAAACCCTTTCATCTTTGTATTTGCACTCTTAATTTGCTTTTCCTTTACTTTCGTTGTACGTCACATCCTCTCTTCCTGCTTTTTTTCATGCTAGAACAGACACACATTTATATTCCAAGTGAACCCCTCCACTGACGAGGAATATCGTACGCCACCATGGTCCTTGATTGATCAACACTGATATAACTCGCTCCAGAAAACAGACTATGGCAAGATTGAAATTTGTTTAAAAGGTTTTCAGAGAAAGAAGTGAAAACTCAGATAATCACCTAAAGGTAAAAAGAATTAGCAATTAAGTAGTTTTTGATGTGAATAAACTCATTTGAGTAGATTTAAATTACATTTGACCAGTAGGATTGAACAAAGGAACCAGCCGTTTCATAGATTTTTGACTGCAGATAAAATAATCCTTGCATCAGTGAGAGTCAATTAATGCTCCAAATGTACTAGATACGATTTAGATATTGTCCACTGTGCGTTTTTCTACAGATATAGGATCTTATAACAAACATATCAACACTAGATAAAACTAGAAACTACCTATTGTGTTAAAATGAAGTTTGATTTTAGAAGCTAAAGGGGTGATCTGAAAGTATTAAAAACATCAGTGAAAGCAGAAAGCTCTACTAGATTAAACCGTAAAAATTTACACTAGTATTAAAATTGTTGCAACCCTTAAATGGCGTGTTCAGGGGAAGAAGTGTTAAAACTGCAAAGTGTCCTGTTTTTTTTTTATATTTTATATATATATATATATATATATATAAAAATGATAAGTTGTCGAGGGAGAATATGTTTGCATAAAATGAGAGATGAGGGAGTGAAGCTGAGCAGTGGAGTGCGTGTTGATGTCAGCTTTGCATGCATAACAAGAATGGAAAACATTGAACCAAAAACTTCAATGGAGTATTTTTTTGTTCTTGTTGTTGTTGGTTCCTGGAAGACTTTTAAAACTTCAGAAAAGTCAAATTGCATACAAGTGCTGGATTTTTTTTTTATAGTGAATTGCTAAAAATTGATTGGGTGAAACCATTTCTCAATTACATTCCATCTGGATTAAAAAGGACAACTTTCTGCTGCTTCATGAGCATTTGGATACATCTTTAGAGGCTGGTTGGGGAGGCCTCAGGATAAAGGAATCATAAGTAGGCAAAAAGAAGGATAAGGTACAGAGGTCCTACAATTTCTTTCCAGGGTATTGGGTTTCTGGCGATGTGTCAGTGGAGCTCGGGTTTCTGACAGGGCAGCTGCTCTACATCCACAGGCAAGTTCCTAATGACAATGTAGACACTCTCTTATTTACATATATTACTGGTCTTGGGAGAGTGTAGACGTCACAGCCACATCACAAAGCACCAGGTTTCTACAGTCAGCAATCATTGAAGACGTACAACTCCGTATGTATCTACTATCTTTCTAAACAATCGAAAATAAAGACACAGACAGAAATGATTTATCATGATTCTATCATATATATTTCTTTATCCTTGTCACTGATGGGCAGTAGAGGTCCTGAGGTTTCGTTACGCAGAGGTTTTCAATCTAAACTTAAATGATAAAATGGCAAATCTGATTAATAAATAGAGCACTTTATGTCCCTTTAATCAGAACCATTGAGCTGAAAATTAAAGAACAATCATTCCAGCTGCTCCCTCCAATATCTGAATGAATGGGTGCATAAAATCTATGTGTTCAAATGGATCTGCCTCCATTTTTACCAAATCCATTTGTGACACTAGCTACTGCTGAGAAAAAGGGCACACATAATGCATAGCACTCTGGTAGAAATGACTAACTGTAGAGAACAACACTGCAAGGAGCCTTCACCATCTTTAACTGTAGCTTTCTCTGCAATGCTTGTTCAACGATAATCCAAAGTCTGGCGTGGTGATACATTAAATCTGTTTCTTAACCGGCTAGAGACAACAATTGTTATGGGAAGTTAGACATTTCCGATAAAATACAGCAGCCGAACCAAAGAAGCCGACCCAAGGAAATAAAAATATGCGAAATACACAAACAGTGTTAACTCCATCAAACCATATAAGCAATCCTCTGCTGTTTTTTTACTTGCAGATACTAGCATCCCTTTTTAACATTTTTTCTATTTAATCCAAGACAGTCTATTATATGTCCAAAAGGCATCAGAATAGAAGCAAATACAAAAAATATTACCACACTATATGAAAAATCTTTAATAAAGCTAGCACAAGTTATAACTTTACAGAAAAAAACAGTCAACAAATGAAAGTGGTACAAAGTGAGCTGATGCCGGCACAGCAACAGGTGGCCCTTTCAAATGTGCTGCAGAATTTAATTAGCGTTTTCGGTCCCAATGCCCAGGGGAGAGGAGAGGCAAACAGTGGCTAAATCAAAGTGTGCCACTTGAGAAAGAGCTCAGATCCCAGTTATCTCCAGACTGCATATTAGCCAGGAAGAAGGTGCAGCTTGGGGATTTGGCCGGGAACAACCAGATGACTAAACAAACTCTGTGCCTGTTTACTTATAAACTCTCATTTATTACCAGCTTCAACAGCTAGATAAATTTAAGATTATAATATGCATGTATTTTGAACACTGTTCATCAAAAGCTTACTATCAGCAAATGAACTAAATCAATTAAAGTATTGGTAACTCAATAAAAAATACAAACAGGCTATTCATTAGCCGATCAAACATGAAAAAACTGTCACCCAACAAATCTTAAATCCACTAGAACTGATTTAGCATGACAATGTTGTGGACACAGCGGACAAGTCTCCCTCATGACCTTGGCAGCTGTTTCCTTCGACTGAATAATTGAGCCCAGTTTGTGCAGGGCCACCGAACCGCGACCAAATGAACTGTTGCAGCACACAGCTTCTTGTACAAGGGCCATTGCCTATGCAATGATTACATGGCATTTCCACATGAAAATTATGCCTATCTTAACTGAAAATGTTTGAGAATATTTGGTAAGGGCGATTTAGGAACACCGACACCAGTTCCAAACCTAAGATGCCATTCATGCAGCCACTTTCACCACATTAAGCATAGCTGCAACTAACCTACCGGAAACACTTGCATCAAGCATGTCTAAAACCATTCCGTTAAACAAAAAAACAAAAACAAAAATCACTATCAGTAGTGTTGCTGGTTAAAACCAAGGGATTTGTTCTTTGGAAAAAAAACATTTCAAAACAAAAGTCAATCAATGTCTTTCATTGGATCTACAGTCTTGCAAAGACTCTTAAAATACATGGAAAACAGACCTACATCAGGAGAGAGAGTGCCATCTTCATAGTCTACAGATTTTCCCTGTTAATCCCAGGAGAGAGCCAGAGAACAAAGGAGCATAGAAACTTACCCAACTCTTTGGAGACGGGAGACCCAGCGGCATTCTCTCCAATCTTAGACAGTGCATCAAAATACAACTTTCCTGCCATGGACATAGCTGGGAAAATGATAAAATGTTTGTGAGAGGTGTCCATAATGGTCGAAGACCACAGAATAGCTTAAGGTGAACTATACCGTCTTAGATTCTGTCCGTTTCTTAAAACTGACAAGTGCATCATGAATTGCAATAAACAAACTATATCAATAAAAAAAAAAAAAAAGACTAAAATACTCAGCTCACCATTAACGGACTTCTCATAGCTCTTTCCAAGGTTCACCAGGTTCCTAAGCCCTGGGTTGAACTGTTCCATCACATTCTGCAGAAGATAGTAGGCAAAAGTTTCATTAAACAAGAATAACGTGTGGAAATAAAAAGTTCAGCAGCAGTTGAAATAAAAAAGGGTTTTTGAAAGCAGATCAAGGTTTTTATTTGGCAAAGCAGTAAATCATCATTTCTTGCAGTTTTATTTTGTTTCTGATTACATCAAATTTCGAACAGTATTCAACATAGTGAGGTTTGGATAACCCCAACTCACTCCACTGGCCTGGTCCGTTAATTGCGTTCCAAATTCAAGTTTTTCTTTTCTTTAAATTAACAAGTATGAACAATTTATATAGACTAAAACCATATTTTTTGAAGCTTCATTAATATGCAAGCTGTACAATATGACAGTAGGATTAACTGTTTTTCACAATAGTTTGGATAGATGGATAGAAAACTGAATCAATTTGACCATATGATGTGGTTAAATTGTAAAGTGTCTTGAAAAGTCATGTGTTGTGAATTGCCGCTATATAAATAAACTAAATTGAATCAAATTGGATTCATGCATCTAAAGCTGCATGGACAGATTGCTGAACCAATGAAAGGGGGGACAAATCTATAGCTTGAAGGATGGACTGACAGATGACTGAATCTATGGCTGGGTGGACAGACATGAGGAAGGATGAAAGAAAGTACAGATTTATTTAGAGATTGATGGACAGATTTATTGACGGATGTACTAATCTACATTTATTAGAGGTGCACAGTACTGTGTAATGCTTAGCACTCATTGCAAATCAATACACGTTATGCTATAAACACAGCAGACTGCTTGAATGCAATTATAATTGAAATGCAAATTCATCTTGCCAGTTATACATTTCCTCAATGCTAAAAAAAGATTTATATAATACATAGCTGAAAAGCTACAGCTTACACAGTGGGCAGGAGATAGTGATGTAGAAAAATAACGAAAAGAGCCAGAGCATTGTAGGTTAATCATAACCTACATAATCATTCCAATAATCAGCAACAGAATAACAATAAGATGTTTCTTGGTATTGTGCAGCCCTAATATATGCAAATATACTGTTCTGCAATGTAGTGATGCAAAGAGTTTTCCACAGCAAAGTTTAGTGAATTTCTAAGGAGTGAAATGCCTTGTCAAGGTACTTATTATAACAGACAAATTTTCACAAAACTGCTAATAGTTAGACCTACCATTAAATACAAGTCAGCTGAAGACAAGTGAGCACAAAGCTTAAAAGGGTCAATTAAACAATCACAAAGAGTGTTAAGATATTATTTCCACAGTAGGTAAATGAAAAAAAAAAAACAATAAAAGCAATTTTCATATCTAACATTCCTTGGCAAAGGGAAGGACAATTATGAACAATCATGTACCAATGACAGTCACTTAAAGCTACAAGCGCCTGCATCCAACCTAATGCCTAACTGTGGGGTAACTACAAAGGAAAACCTTAAGATTGGGTGTTCATCCATGTCTGCAAATGATCAAACCTCAGTAAAGCACAGCCAAGTCACCCATTGCAATCAATGTTTCACCATCAGTCATGTGATGATCACCTATTTTGTATTCATGCCTTAAAAGGCAGTGAGTAAATTTAAAGCTAAATAGCTCAAATGATAAGAAAGATGTGTCGAATAATAAAAACTACTTCATAACGCATTAGCTCAATATAACTCAGCTATCAATGTCATAATATCTATTAATCCACCTGCAATAGCCAAAAGCTGTTAATCCATCAAACCTACACATGTTATGACATGTACCAAACTTCATTTAATTTCTCTGCAAAACAATTCTCTTTCCACGATTGTTCCAAACATTTTGTTATCATTAAATTTTAGAACTAGGTGACGGCTTCTGAGGAGCTCGCTGTATAATCTTACCGCACAAAACACACAGGCGCCTGAATTATTAAACCTGGAGTCTTTTTCCTGCATTTCACCACTTCAATGAGCTACGGGGGCTGCCCTAACAGGAGGCCAGGCAAATAAAAGCTGCTCAAAAAGACAAGGGACTTGAAAGAAAAGCCTTGAGTCTTCTTTTTTCACCCCCCCATTCTAACACTTTATAGTCCTTCACTCTGCTACCTGTGGAGGAGTGTAAGATTTGGCAACCGCTAATGTTTTTTTGAGGAGATTTCAATCAGACACCTTTTGTCATATATTTTACTTTGGAAAATCAAAAATATGCAGTAGTAACAATGCAAATGGTAAAAGTATTAAATTTCACTTTGGAAATGTCAATCTTAATAGTAGCAAAGCTAATTCTCAGTATTTTTTTTATTTTTTATTCCTTTTCTACCAAAGCACCTTAAATCCCATTTAACCAAGGTGGGTCCAATAGATTATGTTCATAATGGCTGTTCCTCACATGACTCAGCTGTGTTGACAAAATACAATACAAAGGAAATTAGGCACATTATGAAGCAGTTTTCCAGGTCTAAAACTGGTAACTTTGTCAACAGATCTATGGTCTGTATGGACCCCATTTAGGTCACGAGTTGTTTTTTTTTTTTTCATTAAACCTCCAATTTCATACTTTGAAACACACAATATATATATATATATATATATATATATATATATATATATATATATATATATATATATAGACATGTTACACAGGTAATTTTGATTATGAACCTTAGAACCAATATCCTGGATAGTGTGGTAGCTGTAGAAACACAACCTAGAACACAAGCCTTAGGAATCTTCCCTAAACTTTTAACCTTTCCATGAATGTTTGCCATAACAATATGTTCAATTCAATTCAGCTTATTTCTATAGCGCTAATTAACAACACCTGTCATCTCAAAGCACTTTACAGTTCAACCAAATCATCCAGTCAAATTGATTCAAAGTTTTCTATCCAAGGAAAACCAGTTGATTACATTGACTCTTTGACTGGGATGCAATCCCTCACACTAAGCATGCTTGTAGTGACAGTGGGGAGGAAAAACTCCCTTTAGATAGATAGATAGATAGATAGATAGATAGATAGATAGATAGATAGATAGATAGATAGATAGATAGATAGATAGATAGATAGATAGATACTACAATGAATGTCTATATCAAATATAAATAAACCACTCTTTTTGCCATACATTACCTGAGATAAGCAGCCTTTCCTAAAGAAAACAATAGAATTGGGGTGGAGCTATTTTCCTCAAAACCAGGAATACATCTCTCTCTCACTCTCAAAAAAAAAAAAAAAAAAGAAAAAAAAAAACAAGAAAAAGAAAACAGCTTTCTGAACTGGAAAACTGGGATGTATTAAGTAGTGACAGGTTGAAATTGCCAGGTAAAGCAGGCAAGTGAAATAGAAAATAATATATAAAAACGTTTGCAACTTTGGTACTTAACAGTCCAAGTACTTTATCTTCACTTGTATAACTTTACAGGTCTGTCAAATTCAGGGTTGGAAAAAAAAAACAAAAAAACTCTCCATTGAACTTTTATATATAACAAAACATGCAATTAATCAGAACACCTGTTGAGTTTTGTTGCGCGTGAATTGGGAGAATTTTCTCCACCTTCATGGTCGCACCTGTTGTCTTCCCATCTAAACCCACCTTATATGTACTTTCGGCGAGCTTGTTCGCCTCCTCCACCTTTTTCGACATCTTTATCCTCCTCTTAAAGCCCGATTAAATGGGGGGGAAAAAGGTTTTCCTTGAAATAGTTTCTCAGGCGCAACGCCAAGGAAAGCTAGAAAAAAGGGAAGTATGAATCCCAGGATGAAGAAGTAAAAAAAACCTACAGATGTAGAAATTCCCTCATAGCCAACATGAAACGCCAAACGCACACATGGCGACAACAATAAGGCAAAATCCGACTGGAAGTAAAGAAAGTGTGTTTTCCTATCGATGCCGCTGTTGCTCGATACTAAAAGCCTGAGCTGTCAAACTTGTTGTAGGTGGTTAGTTCACAGGAGGGGAGGAGACCGGTGGAGGGAGGTATTATTAGCCTATTTTAACCCTTAGCTGTTCTTATAAGGCGGATGAAGCTTCAAAATGATTATTTATTATCACAAACAGTTACCTGTTTTAATGTGACAAACATACATGTCACTTTAAGAGTTTGTTTTATTTTTATTTTATTGTAAACTTGAAGAAACATACACTTGAACGCATCTCCCTTGATTTCAATACCTTTGTTCCATCTAGAAACTGCATACTCCTGTGTTTGAGGAGGATTTTAATGTTAAATATACTTAGATTCATGAGAAATCATGTTTTTGTTTATATTATTTGGATATACACCTGTAGCCATATGGTAGACTGAATAAAGACAATAAACTACTGGACACGGGTGCCCCCTAGAGGTTAATTTGTAGATACTAGAATAATCTGATTTAAAAACTTTTCACATTTTACGACTTCAAAAGTACAAACCCCTGCAGCCTCTAATAAAATTTTATGTGAAATACCATACCAAAGTAGCTCATAACTTAAAAGAATAAGTAAAGTCTGATGCTTTAAATTATTTGGAATAGAAAATCCCTGTATTTCCCCACAATAGGGAAATTGTGGTGTTATAAAAGCATTACAGGAAAAACTGGTCACACAAATGTTGACCTTAAAAAAAGAAGAGCTAAAAATAAATAAATAAATAAATAAATAAATAAATAAAAATACTGTACTGAACAGTGTTTTTACAAATATAAATATGATGCAGCCATCTGAAGGATAAATAATCAATATACAGCTGTGGACATTTTTACAGTAACTGATATGTGAAAATAGCAGCAACACCAGAAATGTGCAAAATGACAGCAGCATGTTATTTAAGTGGCTAAGAGAGAAACTGTGCAAAAATCTGCATGAATGTAACAACTTGTTGAGGTAGTTGGGAAGAGTGATGCGTATAAAGTCTTACAGCTGCTGGGAGGAAGGATCTGTGATAACATTCCCTGGTGCATTTAGAGTGCAGCAGTCTGTCACTGAAGCTATCTAGTTCAGCAACAGCTTCATGCATGGGGTGGAAGACTTATCCAACAGAGATGTTAATTTAGTTAGGCTCCTTTTGTTTTCCCACCTCCTGCACTTAGTCCAGGGGGCATCCAATCACAGAGCTGGCCTTCCTGATCAGCCTATCCAGCTGCTTTCTCTCAGCTACAGATAAGCCACTGCTCTAACAGACAGCTCCACAAAAGATGGCTGATGCCATAACAGAGTCACAGAAGGATTTTAAGAGTGCAAAAGAACTCAGGAAAAGTCCGCTCTGACCCTTCTTATAGAGAGCCTCAGAGTTGTGAGCGCTGTCCAGTTTATTGTTCAGGTGTATATCCAGGTACTTATAAGAGTCCACCATCTCAATGTCCGTTCCCTGGATTTTCCCCCTGTAAGTAGAGTGGATCTGCTTCTGTGAAAGTCCACCACCAGCTCCTTGATTTTCCCTGCGTAATCAGGAAGTGGTTCTGCTGGCACCAGTCAACAAAGACTGTTTTATAAGTACAAATCTAAAAACTGTGCCAAACAAAATTGCATGTTTGGAAAGGAACCACATTGATTTTAAAACAAAACTAGTTATGAGTCTATTATTGGATAAATACCCCATGGATGATTGGTTTAAGCTCATTCCAAGTCGTCCCTAGATACAGTGAGTGGTGTCTAATTTCTGGAATAACTGTGTTGAAATATACATCCTGTTGTCTCTGAAAAGTGAAACTGTCTAATAGATAATTTAAAACTGGGACCGTTATGGGGAATCATCCTTTTTGCAGAGGAACTGTGGTCATAATAAAAATCTCAACTTCTTTTAAGACTTTAACCCTAAATAATGAATGTATGAAACCATATAAAACAATATTAGAAGTCATGGTGCTCAGTAGTGAATGTAAGAGCATGTTCATTCTTATAATACTAAGGGAGATTGAAGGGTTGGGACATGGCTATTCCATCAGGGAACGTCTATGTTCCTAATGGCTGATATTCCTAAATTAAATTGTCAGAATTCCGAGGGCTCAAACTCTAACTATAAATTGGCCACTACAGATTTAAGAGCTAGAAAAGAATATGTTCAGCAGTTTATCACTCCCTTCACCTCTTTAAGATCTTGGCAAAAATTATTCAAGCAAAAAAAAAGTGTGACATTCCAGAACCTTATTGAGAAAATGGTTTGATTAATACATGCCATAGTTAAAAAGAAAATCGGTCAAATTAAATATTAGCTGTTTTTGGTCATGGAGTGTGTTTAGCTCCTAGGTCAATATTAACTTGGGCTTTCAAATTCTCCATTACTTATCTTTGACCTATCTAGCAAGTTTTGCAGTCTTCCCAGTAATGTTTATTGACTTGTCAGTGCTTCATACTCAGATATCTGACACATTTGTGTGAATATATCAGAGGTACATTTACATTTATATACTACCAGCTGCATCATTAATAGGTGTTTTCTACAATGTAAATTCAAAGTGTGTTGTTTTTGCAGTGTAATTGCTATCTAAATATCCTTATCAACCACTAGATGTCCCTCACATGCAAGACGAGAAAGGTTTCATAACCTTCTGCTTTTTACCAACACCTAACACGTGTTTTATATTGTATTTGTTTCCAATATCCAGTTAAACTTCTCATTATGACACAATAAAGGCATCAGTTTCAGTTAATCCCTCGCTGGACCATTCTAAATACACCCAGACTATTCAAGCATCCAACTAATCAAACAGCAGTCATTGTAAATATCATGTGCTGCAACTGTGAGAGCAAATATGTCAAGGCCTTACTTTGTAAATGTCATTTCTGTTTAAAACTTTGGAAAAAATCTCTCTTGCCATCGAGGGGGTTGCTAAAGGAGCTGAATGCAAAATGAGACTCTACCCTAAGGCTCTGAAAGTCTAGTGCTGCTCTCCCAGCTTTCAAAATGCTGTTAAGTGGCACACACAGAGTAATTAGTCTCTAAAGCTCCATTGTGAGTGTTAGGTCTAAGTATTCCTTCCTCTCTAGTTGGCACCTTCTGCAACATGTCTGTCTTGACAAACTCCCAGTGGGTGGGCGTAAATCGATCCAAAAGGAATGTAAAGTTAAATAAAGCAACACAAGGGTCATTTATAACCAGTTACATCTCCCAAGGTGAAAAAGAGAAAAACATCTACACAGTGTTACAAGCCATGTTGTCATTAAACCTGATTTGTTCCATCTGTATAATAGATGCCAGGGGATGCAACTCACTAAAATTATTACCAAACATAATGAGAGTTGGAGGTAATGTTATTTAGTTTTGGTTTCTTTGAAAAGTACTATCAACCCTTTGGACTTTTTCACATAGTTCTGACGAAATCCTACACTTCACTTTATGTGACAGATCATGACAAAGCAAGGGCGTAGGTTTGATTTGAACTTTGGTGGGGACACTATTGGTCTGGTGTCATTGGTGCTATGCAATATTCATGCCCTTTTTTAAGCTCGATGTGAGCATCCGTACTGATAAGAGGAATTCATTGTTAAAAGAGAAAAGCATCCTTTTGCTACATTAATAAAAATTGTATAAGCACTACACTCTTTAGATGCTGTTTATCAATGTTTGAGGTATCACCGGCTCTAATGAATTAGGACTTTTTTCCACTTTGAAAATCATTTGAACGACTAAGAGAGAAGGTAAATACAGGATTTTCTTTTGAAGATATAGAATAGTGCAGAGTTAAACCCCACTCTAATATTTGTACCTACTATTCTCTCTCTGTATCAAGCAAAATAATACATTCATTAAAATATTAACTTCACTATAAAAGTTGAACATCTGGGCTGTAGTTACTCTGTATAGCCCATTTCATGTATTTCATCTGGGGCTGAAAAAAATTAAATGTATTAATTGATTATTTCAATAATTGTCAACTAATTTAGTATGTAATTTATCATTAACTGGAGTATAGAGACTTTAAAACATACAGTAATATAAATGTAAAATGTGCCTTTCCCCGACAGAGCAACCCACTTAGATCAGTAATTATACCAAAATTGTAAAAATACAATAAATATATATATATATATATATTATATATATATATATATATATATATATATTGTATTGTATATTGTATATATATATATATATATATATATATATATATATATATATATATATATATATATATATATATATATATATATATATATATATATATATATGTGTATATATATATATATATGTGTGTATATGATTTAAAAAAAAAAAAATTTTTGTCTGTCAATATTCTCCATGCAGAATTCCCCAAGAGGAAATATTTTAGTATCACCTGGTTTATTTAGACATCACCTAAAGCACTGAAGGGCAGCTGCTTCACCTACTGTACAAGCTGCCCTGCATCATTATTACTGGATATCTGTGTTTCCTATAATCATATAATGTATAAGTGCATTTTTAATAGTAAAGCATTAAATGAAACACAACCTTTTATCATTGTCCTATATTGCTTACTGTCTGACTGTTTAAATAGCTCCTTATGTCTATTTTCTTTTTTAGTGGCATCGTCTACAAACACAACACTAAGAATTAGCCGTAGAATGAGTGTATTCAAATATAAAATCACTTTTAGCAATTATAAAAGACACTATAACACTATCTTATCTGGAATGTAATAATATCCAAAATAAACAGTCAGATTCAAGCATTTTTACCAGACATTAATGTTTGTACTAATTTACTTATAGAATGTGTGGAAATCTATGTAAGATAAAATCAATATTAATATTCTTCCTCTGTTTGTTCTTGTCTTTATCCTATTTCTAGAAGTATAAATAGTCAATTAAATTACTATTATTATGTGGAACCCTAATTATGCTTTTTAAACCAAAAATAGCAGATGTATAGGCACCATTTCTTGTTGTTATACTCTATAAGAGAAATAACACCTGCTAATAATTATACCTGAACTTCCTCAAAGAGTCATCAAAAAATGAAAACAGTAACAGCAACTAGATATAGGCAAAAAGGAAACCCTCACATTTTCCTTTTTAGTTGGCTGTGGCTAAGAATCAGAAATGTTGATGGCTTACAGCCTTTATTTGCCCATTTTTCCAGCAGTCTTCAGAACTCCTGGCTGACTCAGAATATTTCGTTTTATAACAGAAAAAAAAAAGGCTTTTGTTTTTTAGTGTACATAATATTCCTTTTTTTATTATTATTGGGACTAGTTTTGTAGCCTAATATTAATTGTAGTAACCACGGCATTTTAGTGTGAATAAATGTTCAATTTTGTGCTCCAAGCACACGCAGACAAGAAAACAGCCAATCAGAGAGAGAGAAGGCGGAACCTAAGGCAGAACAACCAATGAGAGTTGAGTTAAACAGCGCAGCACAGTTCCACGCGCTGCTACATGAAAGGGACAGGAGAGAGCAAGCAGAGGAGCTGCGAGAGGAAAAGAAGCCACTGCTGCAACAACTACTGCTGTAAATTATAAACATGTTGCTCACATCCAATTATTGGTAGGGACAATTAGGTCGGTTCAAAATTTTGGTAGGGACATGTCCCTATGGTCCCTATGCAAACCTACGCCCATGTGACAAAGCAGTGCACAACTGTGAACTGGTTTTCAAAAAAGACAGCTGGCTAATAACTCCAAATATGTTGCGTTTGACAGATTGACAGGAAGAAAGTAATTGTTGAGGAAACAACATAAGATGTCCTTTTCACAGTTTGCCAAAAGTCATGTAGGGGGAAACAGTGAGAGGGGAATAGAAGCATAAGCATAGGGTCAGGATGACAAGGATGTAATTTAGGTAAAAAGATATTTAGATGCTGTCATTGTTAAGACAAAGTCCAGACCTTTCCTGAACTGCAATAATGCGGCAAGACATAAAAATTGATGTCCACAGATGATCCTTATGTAATCAATTTGGATTTGAGATGTTTTGCAAGAAGTATTGGTCAAAAAGTATTTCTCTAGATGTGCAAAATATGGCACAGCACTCGAGCCTTGCAGCTGTAATTGCAGTATTAGGTGGTTCTACAAACTAATGACTCATTGGGGCTTTAATCAGTAAAAAAAACAGCCACAAAAAATGGCTTTACATTGCTGTTTGTTGGTATATTTCATAAAAAGAATCAAGACCCATGAAATGTTTGCTTTAGTTCAATGGATGGATTGGTATGGATACTGTATAAGGCATCGTACACTTATTTTTTCCCTTGAGATGAAGAACCCTTGACCTACCACTAAGGCTATACTTTCCAGCACTTGGCTGTAAATTCCAGATATTCAAGGTATTACATGTATGTCTCAATCTTCAATAAGCCATGATGATATTTTTTCTCTGTAGAGGTATACTTTATGTTTTCTTGTTGATAGTAATGCCTCTTTGAGTCTTTTTTCATGGAGTCATTTAAGGTATAGTGGAGGATTTTTGCAAATTTTTTTGAAAGACCCGTGCTCTCAACTTTAAAAAGAATAAAATGCACGTTCAAAACCCTGCAATGCTTATTAAACGTGTGCAAAAGCCTTCCGTAGCCCATTTCTCCTCATGCTCTCCTCTGTTTTAAAGTTGCTGTTGGCATCGCTCATACAAGCTTACTTTCTAAAAGAAGATTTGCAATTTTTCCACTATGTCAGAGTCACCACTGGTAAGGGAAAATGGGGGCGAGGAGGACTGCCTTATTTAAACATATCACCAGAAAGACTGACAATTAGAAGGACCACTTATTTTGATGATCCACCCAGAAAAAGAACATCCTCCACCTTATCTTTAATGTTAAAGATGCATTGTACACTTTGCAGACAGAGTGATGGTGGTGAAAGTTTAGTGTTTTAAATATCATGTAGGAATATTAGAGGTTTCTCACCATTCCCATCCCTAATATTGAGCATGGCTTCTTTGTGTTTAAAACACAGGCAAAGATGCAAAATAATAATGCTGCTTTGTTGTAAGAATATAGAAAATACAAAGAAGTAGATTTTTATAACCAAAAGTAGTTAGTTGGCTACCACACAATTAGCATATTCCAGTTTTTCCCTTTGTCTAGGATATAGTTAAGGTAAATTTGGTGTCATTCTCTGATCCATTTTGCAGCACCAGAGGTTAGTAATTGCCTACTAGCTCTTTTCCAAGGTTATTGTCGTCCGTTTTGGTATTTAACTGCCGAGTATAAGCCTCCCTGTCCCTTGTTTTTAATGTTTTTATCTAGAAATGGGTTTGAACAATGCATCTTTTTGGCTGGTATCTTGTTTGTATGTTCTTTTTAACAGTTGATGACAATCTCTTTTCTTCCTTTGTGTACTATTAAAGATAATTTTGTTAAAAATGCTCCTATACATTTTCCAGTCATGTTCTATCAGCTTTTACTTGTATCGGTCTGTATGCTGTACTCCCCTCTGATGCTACCCATCACTTACAGTCACTATAGCGAATGTGCTCTGAAGAAAAGCTCCCTATCTATTGTGACTGAGCACCTAGGTACATGAACACATTCAATTCAGAGCCTGCTTATGCTCTGCCAGCAAGGCCACCTTCTTTTCACACATGCCATATTATTCTCAGCAGCTCTCTCAGAGAAGTGTTAGACAGACAGTGGGAATGATAAAAAAATGCTTTTTGCCCTTGAAGATGGTAAATGAGTTTACCTATAACAATAAAGCAAATGTGATCACCCCTACCTACGTTTTTATTGCAGCCTTCATTCTCAGAAACTATTTTTCTCGGGTTATTGACGTCAGTCATGCTGTT
Source organism: Cyprinodon tularosa (assembly GCF_016077235.1). NCBI lineage: Eukaryota > Metazoa > Chordata > Actinopteri > Cyprinodontiformes > Cyprinodontidae > Cyprinodon > Cyprinodon tularosa. Next base: position 358,654 of record NW_024039478.1, on the reverse strand, counting down.
CTTTAAATAGAATAAGGACATAATGAAACTGTGAAGGACAAAGGCAGAAAAAAACTCATTATACTGATCAGTTATGACCAACAACAGAACCTGGTGTGCTAAATAACTTCTGTTTCCAAAGAGTTGCCATGTTGGAACTCATTTTCTTTTAAGTAAGATCCTACGTCTAGCCCCTGTCAGCTGTGACGGTTTAATAACCCAAGGCTAAATCAACTAAAGCTTTCTACATCAATATTTGCACACACTTCTTGTAGTCTTTGTATGCAGTTTGAAACTGAACAGAAAGAATAAAAAATATACAGATGGTGAAAACATAAATATATGACATATATTTATACATATGAGTAAATATATATAGGTTATGGTCAGTCCTGCTTCAGGTATACTGTTCAAAGGTTACCTGGAACCAAAGTTTGGTCCACAACTTGAAATCATTCAATCTAAAACTAAAATGAAACTTTTAAAATGCCTGTACAAAATGAAAGGGCAACAAAGAATGGATGTTCACTCCCTCATTCTGCTGTGACAGGGGTAAGTGTCTGAACTCATTTTTATTCTGAGCCGACAGGAAGTAAGGTATAAATTTGTATGCTCACAATGAGAAGCCGCTGCTTCTCAAAAGTGCTGAATCATCTGCCCAGGTATCCTTCACTTTTATACATAGATGCTGCAGAAAATTATCTGATGCAGAGCATGCTTCAGGGAGCAAGTTAGTTACTGGGGCTTTTTGTTACATGGTATACTTTCTGAGCTTCATGGTGGTTACACTGTTGGCACTCTTCTCTTAAAGTAAAAAGATCCTGGGAAGAGTTTGCCTATTTTATTTGTTTATGCACAGTTTCTTTCAGCTTCTTCCAAACCAACATGAACAAGGTTAATTAATGACTTTTTGTTAGCTCCGTGAGGTATCGACACGGACTACCAGAGGAAATTAAGTGAAAAATGTAAAACCTGAATATCAGTTTTATAATTATCTGACAGTAAATACATAACTAACTCATAACCCACTTCAATAGCTTTGCACAAGCTTTTTTGGCTTTGAATTTCTAAAGGAATATCAAACTTGCAACATTGAGGAAGGTTGCTTTCATGTTTGCCTAACTCTTACTGTGTATTTTGGTCAAGGGAGATGTTCAATGAACTTGTATGTCTTCATTTTCTTTCATCTGCTTCTAAAGTTGATTTTTTTTTTTTTTACAACCACATGCTCTAGTTTCGCTCTTTCAAAGCAGGTGCAGGTCCACGATTATTACTGTATCCTGGTGTCCTTCCACAAATCTTTGGTCTTTGCCATAGTTGAGTATGGAATCTAAAGCAGTCAGTGCATCAGGTTTTGTTTTAAGTTCAGTGGATCAGCTCTACTCTCCCAGTGCCTGTCTTCCTGTCTGGCTCACTTGGTTTTTAGAAATTAGTGCATTTTGTTGCGTCCTCCCTCACAGTTAGACTTGATGCTTACAACCCTCTCATCTTTCTGAGTAGGGGAACCTCCACAATCAATGGCTGACTAAATGCAATACTATTGTACCCCACTTTATAATTCAAGCTCTTTCAAGAACTTGAATAGGATCAATACCAACCACCTCTTTAGCCATGTTTGGTTTACCCTCTTAAGATCTAAAGCTGAACTAAAATGGAGATAAGTCATTGGCCTTCATCACCTTAATGGCCAATCATGAATTGGCAAAAGAAAGCAATAATCCCACAAGTGATGCAGTAACAGTCACACTTGAAGATTTTTCTAAAAAATACTGACTGAAATTTGGGAATAGCTAAAGGAGATATTGCTGTTGATCTGATTTCAGCAAATGATCAGATATTTTCTTATGATTCCCTAAACTATGCAAAAGCATCTCAGACAACTCAGCCATTATAGGCTGTGTTTCTTAGGGGAAAAAGCTTGAATATCAATCGGTCCAAGAACCACCTGTGCCTTAACACCAGTAAGACCAAAGGGATGGTGATCGACTTCAAGAGAAGACCCCCACCTCACTCCCCCTTGTCATTCAGGGACAGGACATAGAAACTGCAGAGTTTCAAATACCTGGGGGTTCATGTCAATAAAAAACTGGACTAGGCTCATAACACCGACGCCTTGTATAAGAAACGCCATAGCCGCCTCCACGTCCTGAGGAGGCTGAGGTCCTTTGGAGTGAGAAGGCCCCTGCTTAAAACCTTCTACGACCCTGTGCTGGCAACAGCCCTCCTCTACACTGTTGTCTGCTGTGCCCCTGGCAGCACAGAGCGGGACAGAAAGAGACTGGACAAACTGTTGAGAATAACCTGTTTCATCTATATAAATACCGATGTAACCCTATATTATAATCCTGCTATAAAAAAGAAAGCTGTCATATGCACTTTATAAATATGTATATATATATATATATATATATATATATATATATATACATATATATATATATATATATGTATATATATATATATATATATATATATATATATATATATATATATATATATATATATATACTGTATACCCTACGCACCTCTTTTCTTCCTTTGGCACCTTTGTCTTCTCTTTTGACTATTTCAGCTGATATAACGACTACATTTCTCCACTGTAAGATCAATAAAGTGAATCAATCAATCAATCAATCAATCAATCAATCAATCAATCAATCAATCAAGTACCACCAGAATTTAAAAAACAGGGATACATTCTCTGTTGAATAAAGAAATAGTTTTATAAATCTGTCTTTCTGTAGATACACAGATATTTCTTGATGATGTGTGTTCTGTCTCATATTTATTTCACAAGCAAACAGGAAGTCTGATCAACCTATAAATGTAAAACATAAACATGCTTTTAGTCAAACTATTTTAAATTAATCTTTGGGGTACCAGAAGGTATGCCACTGTCTATTTTTTTTAATAATACTTAATCACTTGTAAAAATTACTTGTATCTAAATTACAGCCTGAAGTTTATGCTTCTCTGCCTAATGTTGATTTCACAGAAATAAGCATATAAAAACCAAAAACATGATTTAATAGGATTTTTATCCAGAGGGTAACATAGCAACAGGTTCATGCTGTGGATAATATTGTGATCAACGGTGTGTAAAAATTTAATAACAGCAAAAATGTCAAGTTATTTGAAACTTTAGACCCCAGTCATACAGGGCACTTTCTACTTCAGTGCACGGAAAAATACTCAGCAATATCAATTATGTTTTGCCAGATTTAATTGCTTTATTTCAGACGATTCTACATTTGTACAGTGGGTTTATTTAGGTGCTTCTTTGAATCAGAGTTCTGTATCCAGACCCTAAATGTAATCAGTAAGTGTCACAGAGGATACGCCCTGATTAGTAATGATTAATACCAAACAGTATGTCTGTAAGCAGGCCACGTAACCTTGATTGTGCCAGTGACAAATTTATCACCTTCTGTCAAATCCGTATAAACATCAATTGAGTTTAGAAAATGCCACACATACAATAAAAGATGTGCCAGAATTTGACACACTCCTCACAGTTGCTTGCAGCCTAAAGCAGGGATATAATTCAAAGTTACAAACAGTTGTCCTTTAGAAACTCTAAGCCTTGTGGCAAACAGGCATTAGCATGCACATTGATTCCGTAATCACTGTTTTTATGTAGAGCCCCTTGTATAATTTAGTTTTTATCGCACCAAACATCTCAAAGCTGTGAAAGCTTGTAAAGCGGAGCTGAGACATCTCGTCTACGATTCTTGTCTGAGTGAGACAAGACCTGTCACTTTTAGCTACAAAGCACTTCACAGGGGGGACTTTTGGCTCAGTGTGTTTCAAGCTCCCAGCACTGACACATACACACGCTTGTGCTAATTGCTGTCTGTATTATATTGATGCCGTCTCTAAATACTCCAGGTTTGTGTCTGGGTTAATTACACCTTCCTAATCCCTCTGAATCCACAGCTCATTTGGAATCTGTCATTTCACTAAAAGAGAGAAGATTTTAACTACTATTGTAATGTTACCTCAACACCAGTGGCTAAATTCAAATAAATCTTCCTGTTGTTAGAGGTTATTCACTCTGCAACCTTTAATATTTGATGTTACGGAATCATCCTGATAATTTGCTAGAATTTGATGAAATCAAAAAAGGTGAAGCTATGTCTTGTCAGCCTCTTTTATTTAATGTTTAACCACATCAGCCACAACAGAATAAAGAATGGTGAGGAGTTTTGTTTACCAGGTAAAGGATTTTTTAAGGTTGTGCATGACTATGAATTTTCTGAGGCCTGTAATGGATGTGCACATATTTACACAAATCTTTCTCACCGATGCTTTAACGCTGTGAGAGGCAGAGGAGATAACGCAAAGCGCTTGAGCCCTTTGAGTTGGAAACCATGTGACAATAATCCATAAATCCCATAAGACTACATGAGGGATGCTGCATGTGATGGGATGGGTTATAAAATAAATGTAATTGTCATGGAGAAACCGAAAAAAAAAAAGCATAGAAAAAAGCTAACAAAAAGAAATCAATTAATCAGGAAATAAAAAAGTGAGGAAGTGGCAAACTTGACGCTTTGTGGTTATAACCCTTTCACTAAAAGGCATCAATGTTCAAGGCAGCACAACATTTATTTTTAGTTTACAAAGGTAAGTGTCTTTCTAATACCTTTGCTGGATTTTTTTCCCATCCAGTTTTAAAGTTTTAGCATTCATTGCTGCCTTTTATGTTTGACTTTTTGTTTTATCTGTTTTTTTCAATAAGCCATAGAAAAAGCTGCTGCTGACATTAACTCTCCATTCTCTGTTCCTTGTTTTCCTCAATGAAAATACTCCTTATGTCTGTCTTTACCTATGATTATTTACTTATAAGACCACTAACATTACATGTGTTCACTCTACTTGTTGTTTATTTCCTGTCAGAAGTATTTCTACTTGAGAACCACCATTTTAGACCACATCCCTCTTCTAGATGAACCTACTAATAACATTTTTGCCTCAAGTTGCTATTTTTACTCATTTTTACCTGTTTTCTCTTTAACCCCAGTATGCTGTGGCACACACCAAATACAGTAAATATCCTAGTTTTGCTGTCAAAGTAAAATGGTTTCTTTCCACTGTCTCAAATTGCTTATTTTTAATAAGACATTCCTGCAGTCTGCAATTTGATGTAGTCAGTTGGGGTTCCTTAGTTAGATCTTTACCATCTGGCCTCTTTTTATGATCATTGGAATCTGACTCCATGGTATTTTATTTTATTTTTTGGAGTAAAACATGTTTATGTAACTGGATTTGAATTCAGCTGCATGATTAGACTGGGCTCAAAAGAAATGCACCGATAAGACCCGAATCTGTGCAAAATTGGATTTTAGATAATGATGAGTTTCATCTGCATGTTTTGTAAAACGGCATACAATGTTAATTCTAATGAATTATTTTTAAAATATTTGAATATGCCTTCTAATGAGGCTTATTTGTCAGATTAAAGGTATATTTTGAAAAACAAAAATTTTTTCAAGACCACATTACAGAGTTTTTCTGATGTACTATTCTAATGCTTATGTAGTTTCTTTTAGGTGTAAGAAGAAAAATATGTATATAATTAACAGAAATGAAGGTCTTGAATGCATCAGTCTATGTGTAAACAGTTTATATAATGTTTCACACAATAAGATGAGTTCATACTGTAGACTGACTTACCTTTTCAGTAATTTAATAAATGAAATTATTTGAACTTAGTTGTAAAATGAACTGCTCTTAGTAAGGTAATTGATTAGGAATTTATAATAAGAACTTATGATGTTTGATTTAATATAATTAAACCAACACAGATTATTTTGAAATTATTTTAACTACTGCTTGTTTTAATCTTCCCTCTACACAACAGCATGCTAATGAACTGATTTACCTAATATGAGATGAAAAGACTTTTTACCTGATAAGTATTTACAGCATCATTCATGTCATTAATTTCCAAGTCAAATTATCCCATTAAAAAAAATAATAAATTATTATCAGTCAGCTTAACTTCCGCTGATAAAACAGAGAAGTGTACATAAAATCCTTTTGTAATGTTGTCTGTTGATTAAAATATATATTGATATTTATATCTTTATAAAATACATCAACTGAGGAAAATTGTAATAGGAAGAAAGTTGTTGTAGATGACATACCCTTTGGAGAAACTGCTTGTTTATACTTATTGTTCTTAATTATGCAAAATGTAGGGCCCCAGACGTAAGCAACCTTGAAACTCTTGTGGGACATCAGCATAATCGCCCACAAAGGTTTTATCTGCAATCAGTCATGGCTGCTGTAACTAAGGTGAAGGATGGGTTCTTGGGCGCAGACCAACCCTTCACCAAGTGTCTGCCAAACTCAAAGAATCCTCCTGTTATGCATATCAATGGAATTTCATTTTTCTGCTAACAGGATATATAAAGAAGTTGATTATTTGTTAAGTTACTGATTTTATTTCAGTTTTTATCATTCAGGAGGAAAAAATGCAGAAAGTACAAATCCAAATACGTACATACTGATGCCCCTTGAAATGATAATAGCAGTCATACAATTTCTCTGTTTTATTGGGCTTTTGTGTTATGATACAAACAGTTTATAGACATTTGAGGTTCTTACATGACAAATTCTGTTAATATCACAGGCAGTGTTAGTTCTGTAATGTGGGGCACAGTATAACTACAGTATAGCCTTATGGAAATTACATTTACCTTACTAGTCGCCAGTAAATAACATTTTTATACATTAAGGATTGTTGACAGTTTACGATTTACTCATGCCTTAATCGATTTCTCATCTCCTCATTGAAAACTTATAGAGCTCACATGAGACATGTGGGGAATGTGATGGATGTAGACAGCAAGCCTGACTTACATATATTGAAATATATACATTCTCCTCACAAAACTCTCTGAAACACTGGTGTGTTTTTCATGCTAACGGTGAATCTGCTGATCCCACTGGTTCCCTCGGTTGCCAGAAGCTCATACGTCTAACTCAAGCTATTGTGTTTTTTTTTCCTCTGACTACTCCCTGAATCATGCTCAGCCATGTTTACCATCTGTCTTACCAACCTGCAGTGTCTATTCTGTATTTTTTGCTCCAAGTAAAGCAATAAAGTTTGAGTTTGGTGTAGAATCAGGAGGGGCTTAGGTTTAGCCGGCAGGGGCAGAAAGATCACAGTCAAAAATAGTAAGCAAACAACCAGGCTCTATTTTTAGAAGCTGCACGGATTTATGCTCATGAAAAAAAAGGTTTACGTTTTTTTTTGTCCTAAAATCCTTTTCCTGATGAAAACCACATGATCTGCTAATGTCAGAGGAAAGCAGGCTTTAATCTCACCAGAGAGACTACACGCATGCGCACATACACTCTGTCATCTAGTTGCAGGCAGGATGGGTTTATCTCTTGGGTAAGGAAACATTGGCTGCTGGTGATTTTGTTAGCAGCAGTGGAATGATCTAGATAATGCACTTATCCTCAACCCTCCTGGGGGAAGGCAAGCCACCAACATGAGATTAGATTCCACACAGATAAAAGGATCATAAAGAGTCACATGTCTAGTTTATTACTAGGCGAACTGTGGGAATTTATCTTATGAATGGACATCACATAGTATTAAGTGTACTAAATATCTAGTTGAGAAAGTGATAATTGGTTTCCATTTCTGCTAAAAAAATATGACTTCTATTTTCACATCTGCTCCTTGGATTACACTGTGTTCCTCTATTACAACAGAATATGTGCTTTATAGTGCAAGAGTTATGGTTATAGTCTTAGAGGTTTTGGAGCGAAGCTTGGAGGGGAGCTCAGTATGCAATGTAGGATACATTTTGTTCTGTATTGTTCCAAGATTTTGACAAAATCATCCCATATGGGTTACTTTACAAAATGATATCTGACTGTAAACTTGTTTATTGGCTAATATTCTAAAGTGACTCAGCTTTGCAGTACTAATTCTGCATCAGTCTCACTAAGATGTTGTTGGCTGGAGTAGAAAATATTTTATCAGAGACTAAACTATACAGTTCTTAAGTTTATTTTAATTCTTCAGAAAAAGTTAAACATAAATTGATGTGTCACAAATTGTTTCAATTTTAAAATGCATTTCATACGTAAAGTAGTTGTAGTTCCGAATTCCTAAGTGTTCAATTTTCTATCAAATTTATTCTTAAATCCTCTCTGTAAGAACAATGTATTCCCATGCCTGAAGCAGGACAACAAATATTTTATTAACTATTATTTGCTTAGTAATCAGTGAGTCTTATCAAAACACAAAAAATATAATAACATTCTCGCATGTCAGCTGAATGCTGTAGATAAAAAAAAAATAATAATAAACTTTCAGCATGACAAATGAATTATTTTCTGTGTGTTTATTCAGGAGTGACAATGTCCAAACTGCTTAAAATTACTTAGCCATGATGTAAAAATATTGAACAGGAGATATATGTAACAAAAAAAAAAATCTACATGACGATGAATATGATTTCATCATCATTTGGACTAAAACTACTGTAATCTGACTGTAGATGAGCCAAACCATAAAAAGATGGAGGTGCACAGGACAGACTATATAACGAGTGTACAGATTAACAGCTCAAGAAGGTTGTTCATCGTGAGTTTCTGCAAAAAGTCTCTCAGGTCTCACAAAAAGGGTAGTCTCTACAAACCAGAAGTGATCAAAAACTAGAAACAATGCTTTTGATGATGGTAAGGGTAGGCCATTTCGAGATGTTCCTCAAAGTCCACAGTCAAAGTCCACATAATAATTTTGGCAAAACACAATGTTTGACATGTACACATGGTGTATTTAGCTTTTGCTACTAAATTGGTTATGAAGTATAGCAAGAAGCAACTTATTAATATGTGCTGTATGTATTCAGGTACTCTATCTGTGAGGTCAAACTAAGAAACAGAATGACGAAAACTGCCCTTGTGTTTGGAAAACTGATGTGCAACAGAACAGATCTGAATAAAAGAAGATGGAGGAGAAGGTAGACAGGAAGTAGCAGCCAACTCCTCAGTGCAGACATTTGTTTAAATGTAACATGTTCCTTCCTAGAACCGCACACCTGGAAAAAAATATTCCCATTGTACAGAGAACCTCCTGCATCAAATGAAATGTCCTTGTCTGGTTAATATGGATACAACTAAAATAGAGTAAAAAAAAATCAGGATATCTGAACTCAACAGTGTTATTTGTAATAATGATTAGAAATTCCAAGTTGCTAGACATTTCATGAGAGCTGCTTCAGATATTTGTGTATTGAAATTTCAAGGCATAGAAAAGAGTCCTGCCCCTAAAAGAGAAGGTGACAGGGATGAACACATGCTACAAAGACAAGCGCTTTCTGCTCAGATGGCTCCTGTTCCCTGTATACACATAGCTTTTCTTGGTTATGTAACGGACTAATGATGACATGTAGGGGCAAAGTGTTTTTCCCCTTACTAAAGTCACAAAGTACCTCAGAGTGCTGCTCATTAGGATGAACTTGACTCCGAAGATGTTCTCACATAGTCGTGGTAGACTCAACATAGAGAAGTACTGTACATCTAAGTCTAAGTCTACAGTTAAAGCTTGATTTTTGTGAACATGTACAGCAGTGTCACACAGTAAAATGAATGACTCAAATTTTTTGCTAAGCAGCAAAATATCTTCACATGAAAACACTCCATATGTGTCACCGGTAGAAACACACTGCTCTCCAACCAGTTGGTAGGACATGGAGTTTCCCTGATGCACTGTGCAAAGCACTCAGGTTTGCACTAAGTATTCGCCTTCTTGCCTAAACTAGCTCTTCGTCCTTGTCTGATGGGACTGTTGCAGAGGGAAGTATAAGAATTTGTCAGGAGAAATGTAATATAAGAAGAGTATTTCGGAGTCGTCCCTCATCCATAAGCTGTCTATTCTGGTTACTGCTGGTTTCTGAATTTCTATATCTGGTTAAATAGAACAAATAATAATAAATTGCTGATTAGTATACAGAGGTTGCAGCAGTTGTCACACAGGTAGATATCTGATACTTCAGGTTTTTATCACACATTGCTTTTTGGTCACTGCTAGCAATAGCTGTCCTGGAACCCAGTGTGACCCATGACCTCAGATTTATAACCATTAGTTTTGATTTCTCCATGATTTCTTTCTTGTGGGTGACACAAATCACACTGTGAATACTGTTATTATTAGCAGAGATGGGAAGTAACGAAGTACAAATACTTCGTTACTGTTCTCAAGTAGATTTTTCTGATATTTTTACTTTACTTTACTACTTATTTTTATGGCGACTTTTTACTTCTACTCCTTACATTTTTACACAAATATCTGTACTTTCTACTCCTTACATTTAAAAAAATTGGCTCGTTACTTTAGTTTTGAATCATTTCAATGGAGTTACCGTTTTTAATTTTCATGTCATCAATACCAAATTCAATCTAATTGGATGGGAATCTACGTTGCATTTGACGCACCACTACAAGATGAATCGACAGATTCGGCGGTATTCATTGGCGGCAAATCATTGCAGCTTGGTGGCGGTGGCATTAGCATAGTAGTATGGACGACGAGATGATTGAAAATGAACACAACGGAGATCTAACCTATTGGCAGACATCCATTTAAAATGTAGGCAACGGCATGAAAAAAGTGGTTTCTACTTTTACTTTTATACTTGAAGTCAATTTACAAGCCTGTACTTTGTTACTTTTACTTGAATAAAGAAGTTTAATCAGTACTTCCACTTTTCCCAGAGTATTTTTTAACACAAGTATCTGTACTTTTACCCAAGTACGGTAAGTGAGTACTTTTGCCATCTCTGATTATTAGGTATAGGCTGGCACTATGGTTGAGCTTCAAGTAAAGGGATTGATGATGTGAAGGTTTAAGTTTGAGTTCCAAAAACAGATTGTTCTTATAGATAGTCAAGATGATGCAGGAGGAAGTGCTGTCCTAAGCTAACTGCATCATCTGCAAATCTGCTTATAGTTGGTGAGCAAAGTGAAGAGGGTCCAACAAGGAGGTTGTGATGCCCTTTGGTTGCTTTAACACCAGCTATTCAAAAGACATGATCACTTTGTGTTAACTTAGACAATTTCCAGTGAAACAGGGTATTGCAAATCAATGGAAGGTTTGGTTTGACATGCTGAGATTGAGCAGCTCCTTTTTTTCCCCAGCAGCTAGACAGATGGGAGCGGAGCTCATGGTCCGAAACGGCAGACATCGACAAGCCCCCTCTGTTTTCCCCATCTGAACCTGGTCATTTCTACAGAGAGCTGTTACATTTTCAAACAACATCTCTGAAAAAAATAGTTCTTTGAATCATTGAAAACATGAGAAAAAATCTTTGAGGGAAAGCTACCTTATACTCAGGAGTCGCTCTGCAGTATGTAGCATTAGAAGACCAGTAAAATATGACAACAACAGAAAAACAAATATTTTGGAAGTCAAGATGGACCCAAGTGGAATGGCCACAGATGCCAGCAAACTGTTCTGAAAAAGCTTGTGGGAAGATTCAGAATGTCATTTCAAAGAGACCTACTGTAGGAAACAGAATTTCATCAAAACATTAAGGGGGAAACATTGTGACATTTCCGGTGTAAAGAAACAGGTTTTTCCTAAAAATGTCTCTCAAACATAATCTTTTTTTTACTCTGACATTTAGGAAACAAAAATGGTTTTATTATTCTGGCCTAAAACAGGACATGTTTAGTTTCATTTCATGTCTTACAGTGAGAATAAAAAGGTTGTGTGTCTTTTTATTGATAGCATGACTGCTTCAACTCGACATATTTTTTTCTGTACTCTAATTCTGAGAGAACAAACAGCACCAGATTTTTAGATCTTTACTCTTATCTATTTTACCTCAGTTTCTGCTCTGACGGCAGAAATACGGTTTTAGAGGAAAATGAAGAGGAAGGGATTACATTTAGGAAGGACATACAAATGAATCAGTACATAGGGGAAAAAAAGAAGATGCATGATGTTTTGATCTAAAAAAAACAAAACAAAAACAAACCAATGACTTCACTGATGCTGGATGCAGCCATCAGTTCGTCTTTATTTTGTTAGGAAAATCAAATGTTACATTCCAGAGGAAAAAAGAAAAACAAGCATTCAAAGCTAGAATGTACTGTGTTTAATCTGAGCAATGCCTATTCAAAACACGCTAATCTTACACTGATTTTTTACATGACAGAATGAAAGAAAAACAGCGAAAATTCAAATTTAAAGCTACATTTACTAGATACATGCCATGGATGCGGTCCTTCGTTGATTGGATGAACCTTGATTGATGTGCATGTCAGCAGGTGTTTCAGGCTGAGTCCATGTTGAATCTTCACTGCCTCATGTGAACTGAAAAGTTAAACATTTCTTTCTGTTTGCAATTTTAACAGCTACCCCTTTTACAACATTATGTCCCCTAAACCATAACACACCCTAGCTATAACAAGAATATGCTTGGTAAAATACCATAATGTCGTTTTTTGGCATGTAATTGATAAACATGTAAAAATACAAGAAAGGGCCAAACCACTTAATGAAGAGAATTTTAAAACCATGTTTTTTTAATTGGTAAACCAGTAAAGATAATTCAATAGAGGAGTGATGTGCTTGAGCTTCCTGGTTCCAGCATTTTAGATCAGGTGGAGTTTACTGAGACATTGTTTTGATTTTTCATTAAAAAAAAGAGCATCTAACCCACTAGATATAAAATTATGATTTAGTTTTTCAAGCTCTGGTTTTAACAAGGATTACATTTATAAATTGGGACCTGTTCCTTTGATAAAATCCAGACATTGACAATACTGTTAATACTTATGCATGCCCTATGAGTCCAGTTACTTCGTTAAACTGACACCAATTCTTTACACTTTTGACTGATATCACCCTTGTTTTTTTTTTGGCTTGAATCTGAGAAATCTTACATCTAGAAGAAACCATTTCTCATCGCTATTATGGAGCTACTTGGATCTGGTAATGCCTGAGATCCATCTCATATGACTTTAACCCACTATTCCTACTGGTGTAGTCCTTTCCTGGCAATGTTGGTATTCTCAACTAAAATAGAGATTTATATGCTTTAGGCCAGAGGTCTTCAACAGGGGGTCCGCGACCCCTAGGGGGTCCGCAGAGGTACTGCATGGGGGTCGCGAAAGTCTTGGTTGATTACTTTTTTTTATATTCCCTCCTGCAATTTTTTGCACTAATTAAAATGTCTTTAAATACACATTAACATGAATTCAACACAATGTAGTAAACAGATAAATGAAAGCAGAAGATGTCTTTCAGTCATCAATGCACACATTCAGCGACACACAGGAGCTCTTTCAAACCTGGGCACCGTTTCACTCACAACACCTGTCCCATCAACCAGGAATCAGAATCAGAAATACTTTAATAATCCCAGGGAGAAATTATTTTCGTTACATGACTCCATATGTAATAGAGTGACTATAGGACCAGTTTGATATAACACAATTTCATACAATATATATAATTAGGGGGTCCCCGCTCCATCTCGCAACCAGTTTGGGGGTCCTTGGCCTCGAAAACATTGAAGACCCCTGCTTTAGGCCCATTGAAATTTATAAAATGATAATGAATGTAGTCTTTTTTATTAAAATTAATACTTTTATTCTGTACAACTCCAGACACCCTGTATGTTTTCTTTAAATAAAGTTTTGATGAAAAAGTTGTTGCTTTGACTTTTGAGCCTTAAGACGTTGCTGAACAATCACACCTTTATAGGCATTTTTACAAAGCCTGTTATTATCAGGAAAGACATATTTACAACTCTGTATCATCTGCATATGCATGATAGTGTAGCAGGAAGAAGCCTTCCTTAATATTCAGAACACCTGGCCCCTTAATTGAGTTAGAGAATGTTCTTGTTATGACAGATGTTTTCAGCAAGTATACACTCATCGGCCACTTTATTAGGTACCCCATGCTAGTAACGGGTTGGACCCCCTTTTGCCTTCAGAACTGCCTCCATTCTTCGTGGCATAGATTCAACAAGGTGCTGGAAGCATTCCTCAGGGAGTTTGGTCCATATTGACATGATGGCATCACACAGTTGCCGCAGATTTGTCGGCTGCACATCCATGATGCGAATCTCCCGTTCCACCACATCCCAAAGATGCTCTATTGGATTGAGATCTGGTGACTGTGGAGGCCATTTGAGTACAGTGAACTCATTGTCATGTTCAAGAAACCAGTCTGAGATGATTCCAGCTTTATGACATGGCGCATTATCCTGCTGAAAGTAGCCATCAGAAGTTGGGTACATTGTGGTCATAAAGGGATGGACATGGTCAGCAACAATACTCAGGTAGGCTGTGGCATTGCAACGATACTCAATTGGTACCAAGGGGCCCAAAGAGTGCCAAGAAAATATTCCCCACACCATGACACCACCACCACCAGCCTGAACCGTTGATACAAGTCAGGATGGATCCATGCTTTCATGTTGTAGACGCCAAATTCTGACCCTACCATCCGAATGTCGCAGCAGAAATCGAGACCCATCAGACCAGGCAACGTTTTTCCAATCTTCTATTGTCCAATTTCGATGAGCTTGTGCAAATTGTAGCCTCAGTTTCCTGTTCTTAGCTGAAAGGAGTGGCACCCGGTGTGGTCTTCTGCTGCTGTAGCCCATCTGCCTCAAAGTTCGACGTACTGTGCGTTCAGAGATGCTCTTCTGCCCACCTTGGTTGTAACGGGTGGTTATTTGAGTCACTGTTGCCCTTCTATCAGCTCGAACCAGTCTGGCCATTCTCCTCTGACCTCTGGCATCAACAAGGCATTTCCTCCCACAGAACTGCCGCTCACTGGATGTTTTTTCTTTTTCGGACCATTCTCTGTAAACCCTAGAGATGGTTGTGCGTGAAAATCCTAGTAGATCAGCAGTTTCTGAAATACTTAGACCAGCCCTTCTGGCACCAACAATCATGCCACGTTCAAAGTAACTCAAATCACCTTTCTTCCCCATACTGAATCTCGGTTTGAACTGCAGGAGATTGTCTTGACCATGTCTACATGCCTAAATGCACTGAGTTGCCGCCATGTGATTGGCTGCTTATAATTAAGTGTTATCGAGCAATTGGACAGGTGTACCTAATAAAGTGGCCGGTGAGTGTACATTAGCAGTCCCCACACGTGACCAACATGCATCCACAGTGGCACATGTTTTGGTGATGGAGTGGTTCTCAAAGTTTGGCGTCCCAGCTCATTTTCACTCAGATCAGGGAAGAAACTTTGAGAGCACCTTGATCCAACAGTTGTGTAGCCTCTATGGAATTGAGAAGTCCCGTACCACACCATACCATCCTGCCGGTAACAGGCAGTGGGAACGATTTAATCGAACACTAAACAATTTGTTGCACACCCTGCCGGTGTCCCGAAAATGGGACTGGTGTTGTTTTTACCACAACTCTTATATTCTTACAATACCACACCTCATCAGGCCACAGGAGAGTCTCCATTTTTCTTGATGTTTGGCCAGGAGCCGAGATTACCAGTTGACTTCCTGTTGGGGAGGGTTCAGGATCCTGTAGGTTGCAGTGTCCATGAATGAATCCAGGAGCACCAAAGCCGGTTACAGGTTGCTTTTGAGGGTGCTAGGGAACTTGTGAAGGAGACTGCTGAGCGTAGAAGGGAGAAGAATGACCAGTGTGTGAAAGATGCTCCATTGAGAGAGGGGCAGTTAGTATTACTGCGACAGCTTGGTGTAATGCTGCGTTCACACCGCACGCAGCTGGCGCGAAAGAAGCAGCGGGTTTACATGCAAAGTCAATGGTTGACGCGCCTCAAGGCGCAGTAAAAGGTCCCGCGGCACGTTTTGAGCAGCAGGCGCAGCGCGTCTGAGCAGCTGAAGCAGCGCCAATCAGAGAAGCTGATCTGGGAGCTGGCTGGGAGAGAGACACAGCGCTGATGACACAGACCGCTCTGATCACTCCTCTTAAACAGTTTATTAACGCATAACTAACTTAAAATGCATACATCTGCCGGCAGAATATGTTCGCTTTTATTATTCTGGTGCCTGCAGATCGGATTATTTAGATGAAAAACACCTACCAGCCACCGTGGTGAACCGCGAGGAGGCAACCCGGCCAGAGGCTGCTGTTGAAGGGATTCCTTCTGTCGGTGCACCGCTGGTATGTGGGGGTCTGAGCGGCTCCGACAGAAATAACATTGGGAGGCAGGATTGTAATCTGGATGAACTGACTGCACTGATGAAGTTTTCAGGTGTATTTTCTCACTTAAAAACATATTAAAACTACTTTATTCCCACTGATCACAGCAAATATAGCTGCAAGGCAGAGAAAGGATAGAGTAGCTCCGCCCAACGCGCGTCAGAGCCACTTTTGCAAAGCGCAGGCAGAGCAGCAAAGCTGCTTCAGCCGCGCGTCAGAACTAACTGGTACAAGCAGCAAAAAGGAAGCAGCAGACGCGATTTTGCTGCTTTTGCTGCATCCGGTCTGAACGTAGCATAAGGGCGCGCCACAAGATCCGCAACATATGGGGTTTTGTAGTGCACAAGGTTCTCAAGGCACCTAAGGAAAGGGGCTCTGTGTACACTGTTGCACCAGTAGAGGATGAGTTAAAGGTTAAAAATGTTCACCGTACCATGTTGAAACCAGTGGTTTGGACTGGGTCTCAAGTTGGTTACGTCCTTAGCTCGCCCTTACCTGATCGCTCGCCATCATAGGAAGATCTGTCAGAGGAGGATGATTTCTTGGGGGTGAGTGCAGGGCCTTTATCATCACCCCCAGTACAGGATATTGCAGGGATCCAACCAACTCCTCACCCACTAGCTACAGTTCAACAAGATCAAGAACTGCCTGGTCCTTCTAGGATGCAGGGCCCCTTGGAGATGGAGCTGCCATCATCCTCCCAACCAGCCACTGATATGGGAAGTGTGCAGCAAACTCAGAGGTCAACTGCAGCGCAGCACTCAAATGCGCATCCTCTCCCTAGACCAGTAGGGGGTCCTGAACAGCTGGTAGGGAACCTACCTGAGCCAGTGTAAAATGCTGTAACAGTTGATTTTAGACCGTGGTGTTAGCTGTTTTTTGGCTTAGTCGTGTGGGCGACGATTCTTTTAGGGGGTGGGGGGGTGGTTGTAGCAGGAAGGAGCCTGCCCCAATATTCAGAACACCTGGCCCCCTAATTACCTCATGATTGCTGGAGAGTATAAAGGGAAACTCTCTCACCTGGTTGCTAATACTGGCATTTGGTCACCATTTTGAGAAGGTCACTTGGAAAGCATGCAGGTCTTAAGCTCTAACATCAATAAGTAATGTTTCTCCTTCTGTATAAGACCTATAAATTTAGTGTTTGATTTGACTTATTTAAATCTAGAAACCACTGGAAGTCTGCTGCTTTGTACCGGGGTGTGGTTGCAATTCACCCTCCCCAGTGCAATGATCACATAAAATGGGTATGTATTATTTTATTCCACCCACATAGCTCCATAAAAATAGAAGTTATTTATACATAGAACATATTGGAAAGCTGATCCTCCTGCTGTGGGCCAGAAAGGATCCTCTGATTTGAGATGAAGTCATCCAGCTCTTGTAGGTGACAATGGATTCCTCTGGCTTCCATCTTCTGTAAATCACCTACTAACCTTTTGATTAAATTCCAGCTCTGACACTGCTGCAGCTCACTAGAGACCCTACTGTTTTGTCTCCCTGTTTTCTTTCATTTTTTTTTAGTTTATCTGGCTCATTGGTTGATATTTCCTTTGGAACATTCTATTGTTTTGTTTGGCCCCCAGCTTTGTTGCAGGTAGCAACCAGGGGTTCTTTTAGACTATTCTATTAAAGCATTGATGATTTTAGTTGGTCATGTTGGAGATAACCTCATTTTAGTCTTTGGCCAAGTTTAAATGGTACTATTTGTTTTTTTGTGTTTGCTTGTTTAACCACACCCTTTTGTCTCCAGGCTGAGAGCTGACAATAGTGGGAGGGGCCTCCTGGGAGACTGGAACTGTGTGTCGTGCGAGGGGCCGTTGTTGGGATTTTGTTTTATTCACGATTTAATGCCTGTCCACAAGTGTTTGGGGTGATTTATTTTGGATTTATACATTTATTTTAGGAACCAGTTCCCATTTGGACCGCCCTCCCCCTTCTGGTAGGCCTCAGTACTGTACACTCCCTTCCTATTGTGTTTCCTTGTTTTAACTGTTTTTAAAAGAAAAAAACAAAACAATAAAATGTAACAAATTTTCTTGAAAAAGTCTTGTTCTCTTTGGTCACAAACGTCGAGCCTACTGGTAGTCTATTTCTTTGGGTGCAATTCCCAAGGTGGTGTTGTTGACAACTTCTAGTTCCACTGCTCCTCACAGCAGGGTATCAGACTCCTACCTTAGTGTTGCCACAATAGCAAAATGCCATGATGTTCACTGATAATATAAATGAGAATCCTTTACAGATGGATTTTAGATAATTAGATTAATGTTTAGATTTATTTGCAGAGTAATTAACTGTTAATGAGCCTTGCTTAGTGTATATAAGGGGCCCAAAAAGCTTTGTTTGGAACACTCTTATCCACATTTACCCTAAAACAGAGCATTTTGCCCATAAGATAGGAAGACAAAATTATTTTATTTGTATTTTTATTTAATAAAAAAAGTTTAATTAAAACATGACCATTTAGACATAGTCAAGGTGCTTGGGGAGCATTATATGGTCAACTGTGATAAAAATTTGAACTAAGATCAAGGAGCTAGCTAAAATTTATGGTGGTCAAAATGAAATTTCTAAATCATGAAGAATTCTAATTGGTGTGGCTTTTTGATTATGACTGTTTCTAAAGCAAGACTGGAAAGCGATTTAAGAAAATCGAATTAATAAAGAGGTATGAAGTTGTCCAAACACTATCTGTAGTATTTTACCTTAGAATTGTAGGTTGCAAAATGGGTATGTATATATATATATATATATATATATATATATATATATATATATATATACACATAGACTCAGCACACAAACAAAGCTTTCATGGTTCTTTAATAAAAATCTTCAGTTTCACTATTGCCATGCATTACCACATACTGTTATTAAATCAGTTATGAAAGGTTAAATAGTCAAACACATAAAATGCTTTTAAGCCCAGCAAATCCATAGATGAGTAAAACCTTTAAGATTGGTAACATATTTCTTGAATAAAATGATACAAGCTGAAGGGTGTTTCTGGGTCATATGTGACAACGTACTGTAGAAAACTGCAGATCCCAGAGGGTTTAGAAAGCCCAGCTTTCTGCACAAGCTTTAATTACTAAGTCAAAGTTCTCCTCTACACTCATTAAAGAAAAACCTAGTTTTTCTTATAGTGTTATCTATGTTGGCCCTGTCCATAAGGAATGTTGTATGTGAAAAGCAGAGCACTTGGGGCACACAGACACTTTAAATCTGTACCATTCCTCACTCAACTCCCACATAGCTTGCAGATATGTTCATGTAAACAATGGCAATCAAATGCACTCAGTTTGATTTGATTTTAATTGTGTTCTCATAGTCTCAAACAACCTTGGGTAATTCTGCAGAAATTAGACAACCCAAAGCAGTGAGTAAAGAACATATTGATGTGAAGAAGAGCTCTAATGAGGAATAGGTCAACTAATTATTCACTGTCACTCCATCTGGCCAAATGCAATAAATAAATGGACAAGCTGGCAGCATTGCTAACGTGGTAATTTGTGTCTGGTGATGTACTGTTATCATTACATCTGCAGCAGCTGTAAAGATCATTTCTTCAGAAACCCTGAAGGATTTTGCAGAGAAAGAAATCTCCCTTTCAGACGCCACCACAGTGGGAGAAAACTCAATAACTACAACAAATTCCATTGCTTAGACTCTACACAAACAAAGCTTACAGCACCAAGTCTGAATACACAGACATACAAACACACGTTTGTCCTGCTGCTAGGGACACAGATTATATCTTCGAAACTAATTTTTTCTTTTCTATCATACAATAATTTGTGTCTGCAAGATGTTTTTAAATATATTTCTGTATTAATATCTTCTATCACTGAAATTCTGTGTTACAAAACTATGTCTGTAACTGTAATCATCAAGAGTCATATCTGAGAATATTGTTTATTTCTTTTCAAAGATATGCAAGAGGTAAAATAAAAATTATTTTACTTTGGTTTGATAGCCTGGTCAACAATAATTGAATACACTTGAAGAGGAACAATAATGAGACGTGACACCGTATAAGGGTTTAGCAACACGGCACTGGGGTTATAAGTTTAAGTCTTTGTGTAGGATCTTTGGGGTTTCTTTTGTATTCAGTTTGTTTGGTTGTCGCCTGACAGCCTCCTCCAGTTAAAAAGAATGTTAGGTTGACTGACAAATTTCTCTGATTAAAATTACGTGCAATAGTGCGACAGCGGCGTCGGATGTAGGAGTTTGCCCTGAAATCGAAGGATTAACTGTTCAAGCCCCGGTTCCGACTTTCAGTGTCGTTGTGTCCTTGGGCAAGACACTTCACCTGCATTGTCTACAGATGGTGGTCAGAGGGCCCGGTGGCGCCAGTGTACGGCAGCCTCGCTTCTATCAGTGAGCCCAAGGGCAGCTGTGGCTACAATGTAGCTTGCCACCGTGAATGTGTGCGTTAATAGGTGAATATGGGCAAGGCAAGGTCAAAGGTCTCCAACCAGGCAGGAGCTCAAAAAAGGTGAAGTGAAGCTTGAAAGTTTAAACAATCTTTGAGCTAAACCCAACGATTGACTAATAAATTTTGTTTTAGATCTTCTAAAAAAGCTTTTAAAGACAAATGCAACTCTATCCTTTCTTTAGCATTTTTGTAACAGATTTAGATCTTAATACTTTCTTAAATAGTTTTGGAATCATGTTTTTCCTTACATGTTCTTCTCATGTCATCACTGGCCCCCTTCTTGATCTGACCAGTGATGACATGTTTAGCCGTATGTCGTCATTCATCTGCTGGTCTTCTAGGTTGTGTCTTCACTAATAATTGACAAACCTTTCGGGGAAAACCTGGTCTGAATTAGAAAAATGTCATGCACCCACTTTTGATGGTGCAGCTCTTCTTTCTAGAAATCTGGCCAATTGGATTGGTCCTCCAAAAACCTGAGTCGTAGCTTAACAAACCTCTCTGCATTTTCTCTACTGTTACCCATTCATTGCTCCTTCCAGACAGTGTCTTGGTTGTGACCAAAATCAAATAAATTAGAAAAGAATCATAAAGGAGTAAATTACAATCATCTAATTAAAATTAAAATAACTTTGTTAATTTGTAATCAAATTAATTTATGTTGCCTCACAGAAACTTAGCTGCAGAAAGAGGATTATGGGCGCATAAATGAGGCAACTCCCTCTGGTTATTTAAGTTTTCACATACCAAGAAACTCTAGAAGAGGAGAAGGAGTAACAATATTCTTTCAGTATGATTTACTGATTACTCAAAATTCAGTTAATAATTACAACTCTTTTGAACATTTAACCCATAATTTCACTCATCCAAATTGCAAAGCAAGAAAACGTCTTCTTTTTGTAACTTTGTATCGTCCACCTGCTCCTTACTTTGATTTTTTTAGATGAGCTTTCAGAGTTCCTATCTGATTTGGTTTTGAATACTGACAGGGTCATCATAGTGGGGAATTTTAACATCCATGCCGACATTGAAGGTGATAGCCTAAATGCAGCTGTTAATGTTGTCTTACAATTGACAGACTTTGTTAAAAATGTGACTAGTCCCTCACATTCTCATCTTCATACTTTGGACCTTGTGCTGACATATGGCATTGAATGTGAATACATAAAGGTATTTCCTCACAACCCTGTCCTCTCTGACCACTTTTTGATTACCTTCAGAATTACTTTAACAGAGTTCTCCTCCTCCAAAAGTTTTTCTTTAGCAGATCATTGTCATATAGTGCAGTTATACATTTTAAAGAATCGTTTCACCTTCTCTCTCCTCTGTGTCCCTAAGCAGTGCTGCAGAGGGCAAAAGTTTAGTTTATTCCCCTTTACAGGTTGATTATTTTGTTGATATGGTTGCTAGTTCTCTGCATACTGCCTTAGACAAAGTAGCCCCCTTGAAAAAACCTTTAAAAATAGAAAGCTGGCTCCCTGGTTTAATGCAGACCTGCACACTTTGAAGTAAAATACTAGGAACCTGCAGAGAAAATGACGCTCTATATCTATAAAGGAATTCTACCTAGTCTTGAAAAACAGTTTACTTCTTTACAAGAGAACTCTTTGTAAAGAGCAGCATATTTCTCCTCATTAACAGAGGAGAATAAGAATAATCCTAGATTTCTTTATAATACTGTTGCCAAACTCATCCATAGCCATAGCTCTGTTAAATTGCCCCTGCTTTTAGCAATAATCATTTTTTGTGAACAAGATTGATTCTACAGTATTAAAAATAAGATAATTAGCATCCCTCTAAATATGATTGGTTTATCTCTGAAAGGGGAGGCAGCATCTGAGGAAACTATAGAATCTAAACTTGGTATAGAATGATTTGATCCAGTTGAACATTCAGAGGTAGCAAAACTATTATCCTCATCTAAGCTTCATTCTATCTCTATTCTGTCATTCTGCAGTATTTGTTAGTTCAATCTCTAACTTTATGTCTCGCTGCTTTTTCTGATCATGGTAGCTTCATCTACTCTGATCCTGTTTGGCTGTGACATCATCCTGGAGAGGAAAACCAGCTGTGCTGCTGCCATCATCGCCTTTGTTTATAGATGTTGGTATTTTGCCTGTTTTTCAGTGGAGTCCTGTTTCTCTGACTGTGACTAACAGAGGCGTGCACAGACATTTTGGGGGGCAGGTGCTCAGGAGGGGGGGAGGGCACTTTTTACACGCATGTTGAATGAAATTTGACTTTTATTTGTAACGTTCTCTAAACGTGAGTTTTCAATGGAAAAAAGTCACATCACCAACATAACAGACTAAAGCATGCTTCTTTCATCTGGCTCATCTCCCTGTTTTCCCTCACCCATCTGCTCTCCCTCATCCTGCTGTTCACCCTCATCCTGGTATTTTTCTGTCTCTGTGTCTTCCCTGAACTCTTCCTCATCTCCTGTCCTGGTAGATGTTGATAGTATAGAGCTTCCCTGCTGTGACTGGCTACAATATAATAATAACCATCATGACAACAATAATAATAATAATAATAATAATAATAATAATAATAGCTTTAACAAATATGCCACATTAGTTTAAATAATGGGCTATTAGGGCAACATGACTGGAAGTCTTGTCACGTGGATATGACTTATGGTAGCCTACAAAATAATAGCTATTTTAATACCTGCTGCACAAACCACTTAAAAATAAAATGTGAACAGCTTTTAAGATTTTTCAATACGATTAACCCTCCTTTCTTGGCATTGTACTGCAATTACTAAATCAATATACAATTAAGACAATAAAGAGACCAAAATGTGTTAATTTATGTTGCCTAACAAAACCTATACAACAGAAAACATTTGTCTTAACACATAGATTTGTACGGAAGAGGATTAGGGCCACTGAAAAAAAAAATAAGTTAACTGATTTTTAAATTTTATTTCAGTTTAACATGGGAAAAAAGTCAGAATTCTGACTTTTTTCTCAGAATTCTGACTTTATTGTCAGAATTCAGTCAGAATTCTGAGATTAAAGTCAGAATACTGAGCAAAAAGTCAGAATTCTCAGCAAAAAGTCAGAATTATAAGAAAAAAGTCAGAATTCTGAGATTAAAGTCAGAATTCTGACTTTTTTCCCATACTAAACTGAAATAAAATTTAAAAATCAGTTAACTTATTTTTTTTTTTTTTCAGTGGCCCTAATCCTCTTCCGTAGATTTGCAATTGCAAACTCTACCGAAATTATTTGTAGCCTATGTGGTCGTCCTCACGTTATCTGTCATTGGCTTGGGCTACAGTATAAAACTTTCAGAATCAGAATCAGGTTTATTGCCATTGTTAGTGAAGGAGTTCACAAACTAGGAATTTTTTGTGGTACAATCGTACAATCGTACAACATGAAACATATAATATGGAATAGGTAAATAAAATTATAAAAATATCTAAAAACTGTGGGTATACGTCATGCAATAAAATAGACTAATATATACACTTAAGATAAAAATATGGATATAAAATATAAAAAGTAAAATAGCATCTTACAAGGAGACAACTAGTTTATCGGGTGACCAGTCGGCAAAAATTCTTGTTTGGTGCTGCTGAGTGAGACATTTTAATGCACAACAAAATGATTTGCTTGATCTGTATATTACCTGGCTAATGGGGCACGGGAGAAGCAGCCTGTCAGCGACCGCTCCTGCTATCTGAAGATGCTACTGAACTGCTATGATGCTGCGCATCTGGCATGCCCTGCGGGCGACCGAGCGAGGTCACGTGACAAAGGAAGAGAGATAGGCTGGTCGGGTGTGCGTAACGAGGTGGCTCATTTCGGGGCATTGTTTCAGTCGTTTTTAATGGCTCAGGTTTTCAAAAGATCATTTCAAAACCGACCTCAGTAAAATCTTAATAATATTAATAATAATAAAAATAAAAAAAAACGAGTTTCAAAAGGGCATTTTCTTTGATAAAGGGCAAACTTCCTAGTGCTTTAGCACCACCTAGTGTCTATGTATGCACGCCCCTGGTGACTAACTATATACGCTCTCTTTCAATCCCTGGCATAGGAGCTGGCTCAGAAGTTGTATGCCTGAGGAGCTGATTACATCTCTGCTTCTTTTCCTATGTCTGCTTTTGTCTCCTTGAACCCCAGTTGGCCTCAGCAGATGGCCTCTCTCACAGAGTCTAGCTCTGCTGGAGGTTTCTTCCTGTTAAAAGGGAGTTTTCCTCTCCACTTCACTACAAGCATGCTTGGTGTGAGGGACATCATGGTTAACAGTTACAGTATGTAGCAGTTTATCACCTAATATGAATTGTTCAAATATAAGTGAAAACATGCTACAAATTGCTCAACAACTGTAAAAAAGGCTTTGATTGCTGTAAAGGAAAAAAATGCTTATGAAAATAATGAGAAATATACAGATAATTTCCTACAGGTAATTATTTATAAATTGTGGATTAGAAAGAGATCTTTTTTTTCCCCGATTACTACTCTTTATCTACTTAGGCACACCAGTCTCATTTACTAATACATTTCTACAAACAACTTTATAGCTGAGCGAAGGTAATTTCTGATTTAAATCTACATTGGGTGTGAATGATTTTAAGTTTAACTGTTGGACCAAAAATTGGCAAATTCCATTTGTTCTTTACCTGACTCATTCGTTAACATTCAGCCAAATGAAACACATTTGTCCATGTTTTTTTTTTGTCTTGGCTCTGTGGCAGACATGCAGCCAGCTATAATAAGCATCCCTAGCAGTATCTTCCTCCACCCACCCTCCACCACCTATGACCCTTAAAGTGATTATACAGGGAGTAAAAAAGAAAATAATGGGAATGAATAATAGCATGTAATATTGAAAGAAAGGCATAAAACTGTATTATGTATTATATAAGTAGGATGTTTATTTTATTTTTTTCAAATTACAAACTAAATGAATCACAACATGGTTATCATTTTCTATTAATAGTAGATTATAGTCCACTATGACACCATAGCTAAACTGCCTTTAGCTGTATTTGTGCGCTTCACTATTGTTTTTCCAGGTTGCCTCAGTGTTGCCCTGTGATGGAATTACACCCTGTCCAAGCTTTGGCCCTAGTATACCCCCCTATAGAACTGCATTATAACCTAACCAGGGGATTAAGAAAGTTTAGGACCAGCTTGAAATATTTGTGCTTATTAGCCTGTAACTGTTGAGGTCCTTTGGGTGTTTTATTATGTCTTTACATGATAAAAACCCAGTTGACGTTTTTTGTGATTAAGTTGTGTTTAATACTTTAGAACAATAGTGTCTGCATGACTGAAGCAGCTATAAAATATAAACTGGAGACACACAAAAAAAACATGGATTGTATATCAACACATTCCACATTGTAAGTTGTCTGTTCTGAAGTCTCAGATTATTGTTCTGAGAAAGAAGGAAACCCCTGGTGAGTCGAAACCAACTCTCTGGTAAAAGCTTCAACACACAACATCATAAAGAGGGAAGGCTCACGGTGTCCTATATTGCAGCAGCTTTCATTATCCGCCTGGGCAGATTTTTTTTTTCATTTCCAATTGGACGTCAGCCAGTGCTAAGGATTTCTTCACTACTGACATGACATTGTCCAGAAGAGAGGCCATATTCTCTGATAAGGTATATACAGTAGCTAACCTTACAGTTTAGGTAAACTTTTTTACTTCCTAACGCTAGTGTGAAAAGGGAGCATTTTAAATGCCATGTTTACACAACTAAGTTATGGTTCAAACTTTTGCAAGAGGATTTTTTATCTTAAGACAGCAGATTTGAAAGCAAGTTTCAAATCGTAAAATAATGAAAAAATCCGGGCTATTTTCATATAGACAGAAAAAATAAAGCTGAATGCCCTGTATGTGCTAAGCCTGTAGAGTATGACTTAGTGGTGATAAATTTAAGTGCAGGGAGTGTTGTACTGAAACTCTCTCCAGGGGAATTACAACATTTCTATCTTGTAGTTTTATATATATATATATATATATATATATATATATATATATATATATATATATATACACTGTATAGACACACACACAAATACGACAGAACAAAATATACTGCAATCAGATTAAATTTCTCACTGAATACAAGGGAGGCTAAAAATATGATAAATCGTGCATTGTCAAACCTCACAAATGTAGTCATTAACCTGCATTAAATATGGGTAAAATGCACCGGATTTCAGCTATTTATTCTGATTTCCCCTCCATTCTGGAGTAGCAGGAGGTTGCCTGTCAGCCTTTATAAGAAATCCTTGTTTAGGTTTGAACCTCGGTCTAGGTAAGCAGCGAGAATGTAGAGCCCTGATTGGATAACACACCAAAAAAACGTCACTCCCAGAGAGGCTCAACCTCTTAGGGGCTGTGTTGGATCTGCCGCAGATCCGTCGGACAGCCGGAGAAGGCTGGTAGGTTCAATTCTATTGCTGAACTCTTGTCTCTTCATTGTCACGTCCTTTGAAGGACCAAATTCAGTTAAGCGGGTCCTATGAAAGATGCAGCAGCTAAAAACGAACACAGCCAGGTAGTCTATGGATCAGGGATGGGTTGTAAACTGGCTGCAAGATGCTGATTGGCAAAAATATTTAAGGACTTATGACTGACAGTGCCAGACAGTGAGGAGGAAAAAGTTATAATTCACCGAGAACAGTCATCTTGTAGTGAACCTTTATTATTTCAGAGCACTTCACAACAGCTGTTTTCATCCATTGTAGTGATATTTTCAATTTCAATTTAATGCAATAATGTCTATGGTATTTATGTTGTGTGTTAGCTTTACCAAGCTAGAATACTGAAAGTACAGAGAAATGCTCCTGTGGAGTGATTCGCCAAATGAAGCCTACAGGAAACAGCACTAAACCACCTTCTCTGTATGAATCTGTGAGTGATTAGTACTGGGTTCTATTAGTGGTAGGTCGGTCAGTCCCTGACTGACTGACTTATTTGGAATCTTAATGGGAGTGAGGCCATACTTTATGCCTATTTGTCCTTTAAAAGCAAACTGTAATTGCATGAACTGAATAATTAAGGGAAAAAATCTTTTGAACAAATGATTTCATTAAACTAGTTTAAGTGATTCAGTTCCTGTGATGGACTGAGATCTTTCCAGGGTTTACTCCACCTCTCATGCAATCAGTACTGAAAACAGGCACTGTACCAACCAAAGCCTGCAAACTCCAGCCCTCCGACATAACTATAGTCAATGATGCTTGAACACTTTCCACTGTTAAGTAATTAAGTCTCTTTCTGAAGCTGCCATACCAAATGTAACTTTCCTGGAACGTATTGATCCTTTCATATCTTTTTATCTTCTTTCATATCATATCACTTATCATTTAGTGGCTGGCTAGCTCAAGTGGTAAGTCACCCGTCCTGCAAACAGGGTTCATATCCCAGCTGGGACAAATGAGCTGCCAGTGTGGGACCTTAGGCAAGATCCTTCACACTAATTCCTGCTTTGGGGAGTGGCAGCCTAGTGGTTAGGACATTGCGCTTGGAATTCCTGAGGTTCCGCGTTCAAGCCGGACTGCCGCTCTGGGTCCCTGAGCAACACACTTCTCACTGGGCACCACACAATGGCAGCCCACTGCTCCCCAAGGGGATGGGTTAAATGCAGAGAGTTAATTTCGTTGCTCTGTACTTGTGACAGTGTAATTACAATAGAATGCTGGAGAAAAAAAAATACATTTTTTTCTTGTATCTTAGACTCCTTTTGGCTCCCCCCTCATGTCTGTGCTCTTCCCAGGTATTCTCTCCATCCTTTCTAGTTTATCTCAACTTCTGTCTGCCTCGCAGAGATTTGTTATCTGATATATTTTGGACCATTGCCTTGTTTTTTACAACCCTTTCTGAAGCACTGCCCATTCTTTTCTTGAAACCCATTTAAGCTCCTGCAATAAAGCTCAAGTCTGCATCTGAGATCCAACTCTGAAGCCTTGTCAGATTCTTTTATTGGGTGCAAAAATACATCAGTTTTCATGACAGACATTTGCAAAACTTAAAGTGGGTAAAGTTTGCAGAAAACAAACACATTTCGAGCTTTTCTCCACTGTCAAGAAGTTGTGCTACAAAAGCTGACACAAAATCTGAAGTGTCCACTTGCAAAAAAAAAAGCACATATGGTTCTCACAAAAGGCCATTCGGCAGTCAAACAGAGCTTTTGGAGTGTTCTTGCTTCTTTGTATAATTTGCAGCTTAAAAATTATGTGGAGATAGAACAACAAAATACACTTTTAAACAGGACATAAATTTCTTAGTTTTACAACAAAACATTGCCAGCATAGACATTCATAAGACAGTGTTCACAAAATGTCGAATCATTGCAGTAGACATTTGGGGTTTGGTGCTAACCAGTTGACTGCTGCTTCATTTCGTTTTGGAAATTTACAGTCAGACTAAAACTTTTAAATTAATATTTAGCTGTAAACTCCAACATAAATAAAAATAAAATTTTCTTTTTGGTTTGCATTGGGAGCTGCACTGATTTATTGGGCAGAGATCAAAATTGAGCTAATTCTTATTTTCTGTAACTTTAATTAGTGTTTAGCATTACAGAAACTGGACATTTGATTTTCTTTGTGTTACAGTATATAAAATTAACTTTTGCTCCTAGTTGAATGCATCAAAACTAAGTTCTAAGTATTATCTTCCTATATAAAACGTTGAAGTGTGTCATTTAAGACACTTTTTTAGATTTACTTTAAAAAATTCAGTCTATTCTGATATTCTTTGCAAAACCAATCCAAGTAATTTCTTCATTTTTCATTTGATTTATACCTACAACCTTGATTTAAAAAAAAAAAAGAAAAGAAAAACATGTGGCACCTTTTAATCTTCTCTGTTAAAATCCTTCAAATAAAAACCAGGATTTATCAAATTGGTGAGTCAGAGCTCAAACAAAACCCCAGTCAAAAGCCTGATGCAGCTCTAGTTTTATGATGATGTTAGTCATTGGGAAACGAATTAAAATGTTCTTATAAGACTGTCCATTTGAAAACTAACAAACTTTAGACTGCAAAACCATTCATTTTAATCATCATTAATGGCAAAATACATCCAATACACTCCATACTGTTCAAAAATATATAATAAGGGATCAAAAACTTTATACCGGTCCAGAGTGAGACATTTAGGAGCAGGCTCAATGTTCTAATAACATTCATAATGTCTGTAGAGGGCTGTTCCCATATGACTTTGCTTCTACATTTCAGTGTTTTATAATTAATTAATGAAACACATTTAGAAACAGCAGAAAATCAGGGACACTCAATGCTGCATTCACTCATAAACATGGATAATTACATCCAACATGAGGGGTTAGGGATTGTCCTTGAGGGTCAGACCAAGTCCCTGCCCTCGCCGAGGACTCAGCTGGGGTCCAGAGCTCTGTCGTTTAGCCAGGACTGGGCAGCTGTCCAACATTGCTGTTAACCTGGGCAGAACCAGCCATTTCAGAAAGCTGTTTGGGAGCATGGCAGCTGCTCAAAGGGCAATGAGGTATTAAGCATAGATTTGCAAGAATGAAAATGTCCTCCCTCTCTCTTTTATAAGCCTCTGGTCTGTTTTACACGCAAGACAAGCCATAAGCACAGGAACATACAAACACATGGTCTTATATAATGTTGGCAGCACGCTGCATTGCCCTGTTTTGACGCAGCTTACTCACTGTGCATGTTGACAGGAAGCATGCACTGCTCAGACTCATGCATATTATTTTGGACAGTTGTCACGTTCAAACTCATTAGCATCCACCTCATCTTACTTCCATGTCTTGTTGCTCCTCAAACAGCTAAAAAAGCTCAGAGGATGTGGTGCTCAACCACAGTTTTCTGTCTCACATCAAAGCGTTTTTGAACTCAAATTCAACAAGGAAAACAATGCAGTGTTGGAAAAATAAGAAATAGAACCACTATTAGATGTCCTCAAAGACTTGTCAAAAGACAAGTAAGCTTGTGAATGGAAAATAAAGAAACAAGAATACAGCAGGTCATACCTTCAAAGCTGAAAAAAAAACTAAATAAATTGTGTCTTCCTCTTCAGAGAGAACCATTGAAGTCTCCTGGAATGTATTCAGGGTTCAAACTTGACAGACACTTAATCTTTTAAATCAAATAAACACCAAGCCTCATAGACTATGGTGGATACTTCAATACTACCCTTTTCTTTAGGGTTTGACAAAAAAAATATTTTTCCAAGCAGGGCTCCTTAAATTGCGTACCTTAGGAATCAAAAGCCCGATCTTCACAGATTTCGAGAGCTGCTTTACTTGCTCCACCAAACACTTCGACATTGGCGTCAATCCAAGGAACCACATTCCCGGGCATGTAGGCAGAACAATTAGCCAAACCAATGATGTCCACAGGCCGTAGTACTCTGTCCCACATGTTAAACTGGCTTAGCTCACCCACAAAGGCTTGGGTTGCATCAAAACGCCCTCCAACGATGTCCTTATTTGAAAGACAGAACATAATGTTGTTACTTTTTAAAAGAAAATGTCCTACATACAACTTCAGATTTGTAACCCCATTGAATATCTTTTCTAGTGAAATCTTTTCATTTCTAGTTCTCTTGACAAACTCCCTGTGATTAATTGTTTTACAGTGTGGTCTGTATAGTATATCTGCTAGATCTATTCAGAGTACAGGTGAAACACCTTGAGTTGATTAACATTTGATTAACAACATAAATAATGAGGTATAAAAAAGAAAAACAAAACACAGACCAATTCCTTATGCCATATGTGATGACCCCAAAGGCAAAGATATTTTATGCTCAAGAGTAGATTTTAACCATGATTTAGTAAACAACTAATATGATTTTCAATGATATTTAATGAACTTTTTCAAGTCAGTCTAATTTGTTTGCATAAGAAGTGTATTCGGTATAAAATTTTTAAATGTTGATAAATGTCCAATCTTCAGCAATCTGCAGCAAACCCCAATTGAGTTTATAAAAAGGAAAGCAGTATACATCTCCTTACTCTCTCAAATGGTTGCTATATAAAATATAGAGCTCTTAATAGACTTTATTGACATATTTCTTTCAATTTCCTTAAGACGTGAATGGAGCGTCCATGAAGTTCAATGGCAGCTTGCTGTGATATTTCCCATGGGTTTAAGAGCAGCTTACATGTAGATGAATGATATTATTCTGAGGCCACAATAGCGTGAGAAGAGCCTCAGTATCTCCTCCCCTTTGCCTCTGGTAAACCCCCCCCAACACTCACACACATATACTTGATATTTTCAGTATATCCGTTTAGCCTCACCTGTTCCTGGCCCAGGATGATTACCCCACCAGGTTTAATTGGGTGCCATGGGGCCAGGTTGTCTCCAGTGCCGAGTCGCTCGCCATCCTGATAAGCCTCCCAGAAGCCGTCTCTGGTTGTCCAGGTGATGCAGATGTGGTGCCAGCGCCCATCGCTCACTGAGAGAGGGAGCTGGGCCACCTGTGTGGAAGTGAAAAGCAGATAAAGGCTGAGATAAATCACAGGTCAAAGAGAGAAGGTGATTGGGGGAGGATACAGGAAACAGGATGGGTCGAGAAAAGACAGTAGTGAAAACGTGGCATGTTAGAAACAAGGACAGCAATTAGAAGGGTTAGAGCATCAAAGAGACAGCTCTCTACTGAGACTTCTCTGAGCAAGAGAGATATTTAAATTTTAGATTACCTAGGTGACATCAAGGGATAGAGCATCTTTCAAAGCAATCAGATTGCTAACAGCAAAACTCTGTCCTCTTATGGGTTTCTGCTTTGTTCATAGATAAAAGAAAAACAACCTGTTATTCTACCTCCCAATGACATCATTCTCCTTTGAGGATTCGGCACCAAGCTCGAGATCGTGTGTGTGCACTGTAACTCATTAGCTTTTTTATTATAGGCCTAAAGGACTGATTCACACTCATATATCTCACAGCATGTGTAGCTCTGAATGCAAACAGGCCTGAGAAAATGGAAGCCATTGAAAATAGGATTCAAGTCACTTGCAATTACAAAGCCAACTGACCTCATTACATTGACGCCAGGTGGTGTTCTTTCGTTAGTGCGACTACGGGGAATTCTTAAATTGTTGTTTTAAAGTGCCTGTCGTTCAAGACAAGCTAAGATTTTGGATACCAAACTTGAAGATAAATTGTAGTCAAATATTTCACATTACTGTAATACCATTGCAATGATGCATTTCTTTCAAAGGACATATTATGACTCATTGATGTTTGTTAAGTGGCAAAAGTAGTTGCACTTTCAAGATATACTACATATATAATTTTTTGGGAATTAATTTGTTAATACTTCTATTTGTATATTATCATTCTATTACAACATTTTGTAGTTGAAACCTTAACAATTACATTGGCCATAGGCTACATCTAAATAATGAGAATGTTTGGGAAGTTAGCATCAGCTCTATTTGCCATATTTGAGGAACTTATAAGTTCATTTAACCTCTATGTCCCTCTATATTCTCATTTTAAGTTTTGAGGTATTTTTATGTTGTTTACTCTGTTTCATTTGCACAACACTACTGTGCCTGTTTGGAGCAAAAACTGCAGCAAATGACTGAGAGCATCACATATGGCCAGAAAAGCACAAAAACTACATGTAAAAGCAAAATGCCGCAATTGAAAAACACGAATGATGTACACTCCTAACATACACAAAAAAATCCAGAATTTACCCATTGTGGGAAAATTAAGGGATTTGATATTCTATTCTATTCTAAAATCTAATGCTACACACAATACTGACAAATAAAAATACTGCATTTACAGAAAATAGCAGGGGCAAAATGAAACCTGCTGCACCTATGAAACGCAAGTTGCAAAGCTAGCATGTAATGCAGTTGCAAATTAGCTTTAAAGAAGTGCATCAGACCCCTAGGGGAGACCACAAAGTCAGGTGGGACCTCATCCTCAGTAAAGACCTGCATGCTAATATTTTCCATGTGAATATTGTGTGACGTTGTCGTAAAATGTTGTGTAAGTGACCAAAGGGACCATTGTTTTCTTATAAACATCATGTTCTTGTCTTAGCTGTTGTCATGATGGGTTCTCAAAGAGCGACCCAAGTATGCAGAACACCACTGACGGACACAGGGATAAAAGTTCAACAAGTTTATTTTGATACAAGCACACTGAATGTACTGGTTCTGGCTCGGGCCTGGATACTGGTTCACCGGAGTGTGCGTGAGAGACAGTTCAGTTAGCGTTGCAAGCAGGAGCTTGATTTCTAGATTATAACAGATTGTACCTTGAGGGTTCTTGAGGTTAGCTTTGGGAGAGTCACTGTTGGATCTGAAGAGGAGTTGATCAGCAGAGTCCGCTTGCTGCTTCAGCGTCTCACGTCTAATTGTGAACAGACCTTGGGTTAGGGTTCTCCAGCTCTTAGTCCTGAGCTGCATGGAAGTTCTCTATGGTTCTTCGGGTTTGGCTCAGAGGGTCGGCTCGGCAGGTTAGCTCTTCCTGAGCTTCACAGAGGAGACACTGGTTTCCTGGAAGACAGAGACAACGGTTAGAATCCTGGCTGGATTCAAAGTCACAAAGTAACACTGAGAGTCTAGGCTTAGGCGCTGACCAACTGGATCAACACTGCGGCGTTGAGGCAAGGTCTGAAGACAGCTTATATAGTGGATCCTCTGATGATCTTGATGGGCTGCAGCTGTGCAGGAGGCTCACTCAGAAGGATCCACGGCGGACTCTGCTGGAGAAAGGTGGAACTTATCCAGCTCCCAACAGCTGTGGGTCGTGTCCCACCTGTTTTGGTTGGTTTTGCTAAAAAATGTTACATTTATTCTTTATCCAAATGGCAGATATTACTGGAAATCGCACAAAATATCTGTACAATGCTACATCTTTACAGAAAAAAAAAAAGAAAATCCGCCTTCAGTAAATAAAATGATTTCTGAAGTTATTAATACCATTTTTATTTTGGTCAACTTTTAAGAAACTAATTGTTGTCAAAGGGATTATTGAATGTACATTTCAAAAACATTTACATGTCGCTGGATATACTAGGTATTTCTGTTGGTGATGCTCACCCTCCAATGCATGGGAGGTTAAAAAAGATACATTTTCTATTGGAATCATTGGTGAATCATAGATTGGTCAAACTGGGTATGACAGGTAAGTTAATAGAGTCAAATGATACTCAGCGCTTTCCACACAAATACATGGTAAGCTTGACAATGTAAAGTGAAGTTTGAGAGTCTCTCTGTTTTCCCTTTGGGATTAATACAGTATTTTTGAATTGAATTTTCACAAGCAAAACAGGTCAGGGGAACTCAACACAGAAACCAATGATGGGCATGCAGTTTCTAGACATGGTAACTTGGCCAAGATCCACAGCTGACAGCCAGTTTTATAGTAAAATTGAACAAACCCTACCACTCTGTGTCATCCTGTCAGTATGACTGTTTGGTCTGATGCAAAATGTTTTCAAATCATTACTTTCTAAAACCACTGCATACACCGGAGCTAGAATATGACTGATGGGTAGCACAAACAAATAAAGACAAGACAATTTTTAACCCCCCTGGTAAATATGTTTCTGTAAATTCTGTTGCAGAGACAATAAAAATGTTCAGTTTGCTTGGACTTTAATATGAACTTTGTGATTTGGTCAAATAAGGTTGAGTTTTCAGGCACTCTGGGTCGGTTTAGCTTAAAGCAAAAAAACAAAACAAAAAAAAAACAGCTCATGCCCTCTCTGATGCATAGTGAAGGATCTTTAATGTTTTGGCCCTTCTAAAAGTCCCAGAAACCGTTTTTTATTTTGGATTGTGGTATCACGGAGCATCTGGAATATTGGACTCTCTACCCACAGCAATTTGGATAATATAGAAAAATCCAGTAAATTGACATGACCACAGATGCCTTTCTCTGGATCTTTCAATCTTATGAAAGGTTTTAGAAGACTATTAAGTTAGACCCCTATAACAAAATGGGTTAGGCAGCAGAGTTTCAATGTTTCGATGTTTGATTAACAAACGATTTCTGTCTCAATCTTAAAATATTTTTGAGTAAGTTGAAGAATGATTTAATCTAGGTCATATACTGCAAGCAGTGACGTCAACAGTATGCATCAGCCACAGAGATTTTTGAAAATCGTTATATTTTCTGGAGGCTTTCTTTAATTTTTATACTTTAGAAAACATTTTCAGAAAAAAAAAAACTAAAAACAAACAAAAAACAAGGTTAAACAGGTTATACAAGTTTAACAAGGTGGCGGACTAGTGGTTATGGAATAGAGCGTGGAATCCTGAGGTTCTGAGTTCGAATCCCACTCCCACGGACTGCCACTCCAGACCTTTAACCCCAATTGCTCCCTGGGCGCCCTATGATGGCAGCCCTACTACATCCCAATGGGATCAACATCAATACAGTTCAATTAAAACACACACACACACATATATATATATATATATATTATAGAGATTTTAGCTTCAGTCTAGACATGCAAAATGTGTAACATGTTTTGGGTTAATAAGTTAGTGTTTGTTCCGTGCAGGGCTGGTGGAACCCAGCACATTTAAAGTATGTAAAAAGCATTATTAGGGAGATTAACAATCCCTTTTTGCAAAGAGAAATAAAAACTTAAAGACGGGGCTGTGTAAAAAGTCAGTCTCCCTTCTTGAAAGGAAACAGATGGAAATCTAACAAGACAACTTCTTCTTCCTATTTAGTATGCTGCTGCACAAACAGCATAAGCAATGCACACTGCTGGACCATGTTACCACAGTGCGTAAGTTCAATGCATAGACGTGCTGCTGCTCATACGGTCATCATATGCACAAAACTTATTTTGCCCCTTTTACCCACATGAAGCTTTAACATACAGCAGCTTCTTGTCTGTATTTCATTTTATATTTTTCATCTCTATCAACCTCCAAGGCACTGCAGCTTCTCAGTTTCTTATCCCTTTCTACTTTTCTCCAATCACACGCTTATCCCTTCTACCATCTCTCTCTGATCCAACTGACGTGGAGGCATGTATAATGCATAGTGAGAAAAAAACTGTGGGGAGACTTGCCTGTGCCAATAACACCAAGTGTAAACAAGAGAGGTTAGGAAAACCACCATTTTGTATAAATGTAACCATGAATCTGAGTCTGGGGTTTCCAACTGAGCCACCATGAATACAACTGAATTCATTGTTGCAGTTATATCACTGAAACAATGAAAGCACTTAACTCCAAATGTCAGAAATTATGCATGTCCTTTGTTCAACCGTCGCTGGTGCTGTGTTAATTGAAATTGCACTCTCTGTAAGCTTAGAGTAGAGGATGAAATCCAAATATAAGGCCATCAAATGAGCACGCACAGCAGCTCTAATTCTCTAATGAACACAGTTATCTGTGGGTTTGTGTGGAATGTGGGTCAGCCATATTAAATGTTTATATGGTACAAAATGTAATATTCAGAGTTCATGGTCAGTGATTTCTTATCAATTTAAGCTGTCATGAACCACCTGCTTGTTTCACATCGCAAAGACTCCAATATTGGCATTATTCTTCCCACGTATTACCTATCCTACAGTGTCCCCTGGAGAATATTTAAAAAAAATAATTCTTAAAAAGAAATAGCCATATCAAAGCTAAAAAAGAACTCTCCCTAAGCATGTTTAATTTTAAATTATAAAGTTAAAAACTAGGGAGACTCAGTTCTTCTGGGTCCTAAGGAGTCACTAACAAGCTCAACATTGTCTTTGTTTAAAATCAATGAAATGACTCCTCTGTATTCCTCTTTCTTGTGTTAAGGTTAGTTGGTCAAATAAAATTTTAGGATAAAAACTACCCCTTAAGATTTTTCCACTATAACTATTTTATGTTTGTCAGTGATGAGACCATTCAACCTTAATTATTTTTTGATTGTCTTGAAGCAGGGTAGATGTTTCTTAGAAATAATTTGCGTGACCAAACTTATGTTAGTTAAATGGTTATACATAGTTTTATTACAAATTTCAAATATTTTACAAATAGCAGGTCAGGTTAAATACTGAGCCACTCCCAAACATTCAGACTGTTTAAATAAGGCTGATAAAAAGGACAGAAGCCACATGTAGTGGTGCTATTTGATAAAGTGGGGAATTAAAATCATGCCCATAATGAATAAAATCAATAATAGTAATAATGATAAGAAAAAATAGCATTATTATATGTATTAATATTATTGCAATTTTTTTTTTTTAATTATCTAAAACTAAAACTTTTTTTTTTTCAAAATTAGCAATCCTCTTACATTGTTTGATTTTTTTTTGGGAAGATGTTTGTGCTATTTCATTTTGGAAAGAAACTTATTTGTGAAATGAAAGCAATTTAAATCTAAACCTTTCCGGGACATAAAAATTCCAGGATTTATCTTAATATGAAAAACGTAAAAAAAAAAAAAAAAAAAATGAAATCTTAATAAGTCACTTTTTCTTGAAAGAAATGCATTTGTTCTTGAATTTAGGAGGTAAGTGACACACTTTGTCAATTGAAAAAGACAATTTACATTTATAGATCATTATTGCAGTTAAACTTAGGGAAGGATGGAAAAAAGGTAGGGATTTTTTTGTAATTTTATAGACCTACCTTGTCATTGACCAGTAACTCGATAGGGTTGTTCCCCCATTCAATGAGAACTATCTCATTTGCTTGGCCTGGCACACCATAAGAGAAAGGGGTTCCTATGCCTGGACTGGCGCTTGACTTGAGCCACATGCAAACAGTGAAGGCATACATCTCCGGGAGGCTCTTCTTGATGCGTCCATAGAGATAGTTGGTTCGAAGAGGAAGAGACACCTTGAAGTCCTCTGGAGACTTGAAGGCGTTATTCGCTGTAGACAGATGAAAATCATGCCATTAATCATAAACATTCTGTGCCTAATGCTGAAGACTAAAATGCAACATGTCAATGGATGGTTACACGAAGGAGAACCGACTGTGGTTCCTCTAGAAACATAATTTAATCACCAATAACAGTATCTGAATAATAAAAAAATAGAATAATGTTAAATTATAACTATGAACAGAACCTTAACTTTGTGATCTGTTAACTTTTCTCCCTTTAAATCCTCAATGCAAATTCATTGAGCATTTTTCATCTATTAGTACAGAATCATTTGTTAATTTGCTAATATCAAACATTTTGACTTATTCAAGAAATTCATATGTTAAATAATTATCCCTAAATGGAAAAAAAGTCCTTAACCACGCTGTTACCAATACCACCTTTTTATTAGATGTACAACCATTGCATTACACAATACAGTAACTTGTTTTCTGAAACTATATTATGTCTGTTTTTAATCAAATAGTTATTTTAGGCTAAATTAGTAAAATTCTGCTCTCTGGGTTGTCAATAGGATTTTTCTGTGGACAGCAATCAGCCTGCAAGGTTCTTCTGACAACACCATTTTGTTCTTTCTTTGCAGCTGTGTCCACTTCTGCTTTTTGTGTCCTTCTGATGTTAGACTCATCAACAATATCCAATATGATAGAGGGATTTAAATGTTTGGATGTGATGTATCAGTGAATCTGTGACCTCATCCAATCAAAGTTAGTTTTGAACCCAATTAACGCACCTCAGTAAATAAATAACTGAGGTCTAAACAGACCTTGTTTGACAAAGCAGTAGGTATATTTTAAAGCGCACAATTTGTTAGATTATGTCATACTATATTTGAAACACAGAATCCTATTCCAATAGGTGAAGATATATAAATAAGATGATTGTACTTGTAGTACTCTCATCTAAAATGGAGAAGTAGGACTCATCTAAGTTATTTGTTTAACTGGGTTTAGCATCTTTAACTTGAACTTATTTTAAGTGTTGTTAAATGTAAATTTCTTGTCTGATGAAAAAAGTAAATACATGGAAAAATGGAAAGCTTGTTTTGTCAAAGAACAAGCAAATAAATTATAAACCATAGTATAACAACTGACTGTAAAAGGAAGACCATAATTTAATTACTGTAATATAGGCTACTTAGTTCAACCTCTGATTCCTGAACAATGCAGTATTTGTATTTCAACTCAAATGATAATGTATTAAGTTAGTACTATTTTCTCAGCCCCTTTTCAAACCTAAACATTATGTTTTAAAACCTGCCATTACTAAAACACAGATTAATGCAAGTCTTTCAAAGCACTGCATCAGTTTCACAGTGTATGCACGTCAGGTTTGTCCTCCTCTGATATCAGTGTTACAATGCCTACACAACTGTGAAAAAGTACTTGCTTATTCATAAATTTTGGCTGCGGCTTTTTTAAACTCTCATGAAAATCGTGATGAAATAAACAATGTGAAATAAACAATGTGAAATAAACAATGTACTTTTATTTAAAGATCATGCTTTTATTCATTAAGGGAAAAGTTATCCAAGGCAACATGGCTCTGTGTAAAAAAGTACTAGCACTCTAAACATAGTAACTGTTTGAACCCCCCTTGCTGGCAACAACTGCCATCGAGTGTTGGCAGTCAGTCAGTCTGTTAGGATTTTTTTAACCATGAACAGTCTATTTAAGGTGACTCCACAGAATCAGAGCAGGGTGATAATATGGAGCTGCTCTGCTGCACTACAACTACCATATTTGGCTGTAGGAATGAGTTGTTTGATTTTTTTCTCAGATGTGTTGATTTTTTTTTAGATTTTTGTGCAGTATTGGTCTATATTTGAAAGTCCTCTGATAGGAAATGGAATTGATAGACAGGGTAAAATATATGCCTCAGAGGTCATCCAGCAAGGACTTATCAATCATGAAGGCTGCATTGAGGACCATGGCCTACATATAGTACATGGGCTGCATACATTTACCCCTGCACCAATTCTGTGCATAACATCATATCTGCACCAGAAATGGGGTTATGCCTGAAGTAATTGTATATGCACGATACATAAAGATCTGATTTTTGTATCAGTAGTTTTTAAAAGCGTTTGGGATCATACCGTACCAATGTTTTATGGCTAAAAAAAGAAAACATTTGTATGGTTTGGATCAGCAGTGCTTTCAACCTATTGATTTAAGAAAAGCAGTAAGATAAATAAACCATGTCTATGTGGAAAGTGAAGCCTTAAACTCAGTCACTTTCAATGCAAAGGTCGTGATCTAAAACAAACTTGACATGGAAACGTGCAGTCCCTCAGGTCAACTTAGACTCATGTTCACAATTTTGAGGAAGGAGTAAAACAGCCACACAGAAAGTGAAATGCAGAACTGAAGCTAGCTTAAGTTCTTCCAAATGTATAATATCACTTCACACAAAACCTTAATCACAGATTGTTGTCATCATAAGGCATCGAACATGATAATCATTGTGTAACTCAACCTTGCATTTGTAAAATCTACACCAGGGCCATTCAAATAAAAATGGTAGATGAGCAGCTCTAATTCTTAATCAAAGTGCATGTAATGTGTAAATGAGTTCTAACAATCACATTCCTCTCCCCAACCGGGTGAGTTGTACCACAGATTACTACATACATTTACCAAGTTTTTAGACTTTTACCCTGATTTCTGCAGACATTGTAATACCTCTGTGACACATGTGCATACAGTAAATGTGCACGATAGATGGTGCTTTGCTGGAGGAAACCCATGATGATGGCTGGTTTATCAGCCAGTCAGACTCCCTAAAGCACTGCTCTTGGATCTATATGCTGAACAGGATTCAGTATTAAAGAGGCTGACCCATTGGACCTATGCCATCCCTTTTTATCAGAGGGTCAGCACACAAATCTAATGTCTGAAAAATCAGAAGGGTAGCTGGATGTACGATTCTAAAGGAATAAAAATACATATGGATAACCTGTATTTTATAAGATTTTTATATAATTGTTATTAGATATTTATTTATATGATATATTTAACTCTCCTATATATTATATTTATCTATCTTTATTTTAAAATTATAGTTATATTGATACATTTTTTAAGATAAACAAAAGAATGGATGTAGCATTAAATTGTGGTTTAGTAAAGAACCAAGACAATACAGATATCTAGAAAGTTGAGGAAACATCTAAATTAAAAAAGCTGATGTAACAGATGTTTTTTGTCCATAATAAATCATAAATACATGATGATAAATAAATCATATAGCTCGGTGAGCAGCTTCTCCAGCTTATCAAACTCTGTTTCCATTCTTAATACTTTCCTTTATTTATTACACCACTACTGTTGCTACCAAACATTGCCATTGGTAAACATAAAATTAGATTAATCAGCTGGCTCATTTAGATACAAAACTGATTTTCATGCAGTGCTTTGGTTTGAC
Source organism: Cyprinodon tularosa (assembly GCF_016077235.1). Classification (NCBI taxonomy): domain Eukaryota; kingdom Metazoa; phylum Chordata; class Actinopteri; order Cyprinodontiformes; family Cyprinodontidae; genus Cyprinodon; species Cyprinodon tularosa. Next base: position 316,793 of record NW_024039478.1, on the reverse strand, counting down.
TATTTACGGTTGAATGTGAGTGTAGAGGGATAAACATAAGATGGAGCCTTGTGCGCACACTTGTGCACAGGTCTGCATTATCAAGGAAATTATCTTTTTTACGAGTGTGCAGGATTTGATAAATCTGAAATATCTTCTTCATACATCCACTTTTATAGAAGAGTTGGTGTCCAAGTTTAATTAAGAATAAATCATTAAGTGTTAAGAGCTATTTCACAATTGTGGCCAAAAAACAGCTTCTGATATAATCCTGACTCAGTATTTGCAAACTCTTATTATCAGAAATGAATAAGTTTCTCTAAATTGGTTGATCTCCGGACACACCCCCAGCTCTTAAGGCCGGCAGGTTACTTTTTTTATTTTTTTATTTATAAAGCCCCTCACAGGGGCTTGGCAATTCAAAGTTCTGCATATGAGCAATCTCGACAACTGAGCCTGCCTGTCCCCGTTCTGATCCGTTTGCCTTTTCTGTCTTCGGACTCTCTGCCTGTTTGTGTACCCAACCTGGAACTGTTACTTGATTCTACAGGTGCTGGTCATAAAATTAGAATATCATGAAAAAGTAGATTGATTTCAGTAATTCCATTTAAAAAGTGAAACTTGTATATTATATTCATACATTACATACAAACTCATATATTTCAGATGTTTATTTTGTTTAATTTTGATGATTACAAATGACAACAAATGAAAATCTCAAATTCATCATATCAGAAAATTAGAATATTACTGAAGACCAATAAAAACAAAGGATTTATAGAAATGTTGGCCAACTGAAAAGTATGAACATGAAAAGTATGAGCATGTACAGCACTCAGTATTTAGTTGGGCCTCCTTTGGCCTGTATTACTGCAGCAATGCGGCGTGGCATGGAGTCGATCAGTCTGTGGCACTGCTCAGGTGTTATGATAGCCCAGGTTGCTCTAATAGTGGCTTTTAGCTCTTCTGAATTGTTGGGTCTGGTGTATTGCATATTCTTCTTCACAATACCCCATAGATTTTCTATGGGGTTAAGGTCAGGAGAGTTTGCTGGCCAATTAAGAACAGGGATACCATGGTCCTTCAACCAGGTACTGGTAGCTTTGGCACTGTGTGCAGGTGCCAAGTCCTGTTGGAAAATGAAATCTGCATCTCCAAAAAGTTGGTCAGCTGCAGGAAGCATGAAGTGCTCTAAAACTTCCTGGTATGTGGCTGCGTTGACCCTGGACCTCAGAAAACACAATGGACCAACACCAGCAGATGACATGACGCCCCAAACCATCACTGACTGTGGAAACTTTACACTGGACTTCAAGCAACGTGGATGAAGTGCCTCTCTTCTTTTCCTCCAGACTCTGGGACCTTGATTTCCAAAGGAAATGCAAAATTTACTTTCATCAGAGAACATGACTTTGGACCACTCACCAGCAGTCCAGTCCTGTTTCTCTTTAGCCCAGGAAAGACGCTTCTGACGCTGTCTGTGGTTCAAGAGTGGCTTGACACAAGGAATGCGACAGCAGAAACCCATGTCTTTCATACGTCTGTGTGTGGTGGTTCTTGAAGCACTCACTCCAGCTGCAGTCCACTCTTTGTGAATCTCCCCCACATTTTTGAATGGGTTTTGTTTCACAATCCTCTCCAGGGTGCGGTTATCTCTCTTGCTTGTACACTTTTTTCGACCACATCTTTTCCTTCCCTTCGCCTCTCTATTAATGTGCTTGGACACTGAGCTCTGTGAACAGCCAGCCTCTTTAGCGATGACCTTTTGTGTCTTGCCCTCCTTGTGCAAGGTGTCGATGGTCGTCTTTTGGACAACTGTCAAGTCAGCAGTCTTCCCCATGATTGTGTAGCCTATAGAACTAGACTGAAAGACCATTTAAAGGCTTTTGCAGGTGGTTTGAGTTAATTAGCTGATTAGAGTGTGGCACCAGGGGCCATCAATTTTGAACCTTTTCACAATATTCTAATTTTCTGATATGATGAATTTGAGATTTTCATTTGTTGTCATTTGTAATCATCAAAATTAAACAAAATAAACATCTGAAATATATGAGTTTGTATGTAATGTATGAATATAATATACAAGTTTCACTTTTTAAATGGAATTACTGAAATCAATCTACTTTTTCATGATATTCTAATTTTATGACCAGCACCTGTAGATTCCCCCTCTGGCACCTCTTAGGACCTCTGATCTCCTCGCTATGAAAACCAAATATGTCCTCTGGATTATCCTGCCTGTCCTCCGACCACCAATACTTCAGCGTCTGGGACTCTCTGTGCAGCGACCGCTGCATCGCATTGGCAGCCGACCATTTGGAACCATTATCACCCTCTGGGCTCGGACTGAATTAAGAAAGACCAGATTAATGGCTCACGTTTGTTATCGTCCACTTCCAGAAAGATGTGGTCAGAAACCTGTTGTCTCCTGCTGCAGAGGGTCCTGCCTTAGACACATGCGCTACTTACTGCGGCTCTATATCTCCATAAAGTTTTGAGAAATCTGTTTGTCTGCCTCGAATACCAGATCCTATTGTTCTTAGCTTGACAACAAGCTTCTTTCAAGAAATGCTGTCAGACACCATGTTGACTTGCAAAGGGGAATTTGACCGTTCATCACATAATTCTGTGGGTCCATTTCTGCCTCCCTGTATACTTCTAACTTTGTGTAGATTTGTGAAAGCTCCCAATGAGCAGAGACCAAAGCGCTGTTTCTAAAATTTAGAGACACTTGAAGTTGTATTACATATTATAGAAGATATTAAATAAATCAACAAAAGTATTTAAAAGATATTAAAATATTTAGGTACATAATGGATGAATGTGAACTACCCAGACACCATGGTTTTGACTCTGTTTACTACAGCTTGTCGATCAATTATTTTCTCACAACCAAATAAAAAAAAAATCCGAAATATTATGTGCATATAAAATGAGTGCAAGATTCATATCATGTAGCTTCTTTGAAAATGCTGCTCTCAATATTTCAGATGGAAAGTCTATACACTATCTCTGCACATCTCAGGGCAAGTCCAGAGAGGAGAGAAATTTGAGCTACAAAGCCATTGCAGCAGTGTTATTTGTGGGGAAAATGCGTACCTTTCTGTCAGGACAACCCAACAAATCCATGCCCCTGTTGTAACTCTCTGACATGGATGTGATGGTTGAAAAATGAACTAAATAAGACGCACAGATAGGTTCTTTAATGAAAGGCTTTTGCATCAAGATACCGTGATATTGCACATTCTGAGCAACTGAGACAGGGATAAAAAATTTACTTCAGCCTCTAGCTGATTCTGGTAAACCCTGTTTAACCTAAAGGAAATGTCCAGTTATAGCTGAAATACACTTTTTAAGCCTTTTTTTTTCTTTAGGTAGGTATTTTTGTTATTTTGACATCCACCATAAAAGACAACCCTGAAGGATGGACCCTAATATTTTGTACTCTAATTAAGATTATTCTGCACTGCTTTCCAACCTTCCATTTTACTTTTTAATTGTGCCTTGTCTTGGGGGAGAATGGTGGATTTTGTTTAATTGTAGTGCCAAGCTGCAGATTTATTCTACAAATAGGGAAATAAAATTCCATATAGTGCATACTGACGCAATTGAATTTATGACAGAACAAAAGGTCATAATAAGGTAATAATAATAGTAATCCATCTGTAAATAGATGTTAAAAGGCAAATGGAAGGGGGTGAAGAACCAAGGAAAGATTAAAACCATTTATCCTTTTTCTTTTGCTTATCTGTGAGTAAAACAGACTGTGACTATCCTCAGCCGTTTATGAGCAAAAGGCATTCTTCACCCAGTATAAGTGACCAGTCTATCTGAGGGCAGTACAGAGACATACAACCATGTACACAAACACCCACAACTAAGGACAGTTTTGTTTTTGGAACGTGTGAGGAAGCCAGAGATAACCCATGTATACACAGAGAGAACCTGCAAACTCCATGTAGAAAGGCATAATAAATATCAAAAAAGCAATAGCAGTAAAATAATTACTGTGATACCAATTCTACTCAGCTTAGCTTGAATATCAACATTAATAATAATAATGGTATAAATAATTGAACAGGACCTCAAGAACAAAAAACTAATCTATTGTACCCACAGTTATGGTAGTTGCAATTTATATTATAACATATTAACATATAATTTTACTACCAAATGCTAATTCACAACTGTGTGTTTGTACCTCTTAAAATGTCCCAAGTTATAAATGTGTTTGTTCATATTTCTGCATCTTTGTTTTAAGAGCAACAGAAAAAACAGAAGAGCTTGTTGTGAAATCTTTTGCTCACTTAGCCCTATTGAGATGTTATGTTAACAGAACTATCATAGATATTGTTGATAAATTAATGAGGGAAAATTTAAAAATAAAAACCCTTTGGCTTCAAAATTCTACAACATCTCACAGCTCCAAATGCGTCACGCTTACTTCTCTCAAGCTCCGTGATCCTCTCCATGAGGGAGTTGAGTGCGCTCTCGGTGCGTTGGCGGTGGGCAGCAGTTTCATTGTAGAGCTGGCTTTTCTCCTCCTCCAGCTCAGCCACCTTCCGAAGGAGCTGGGTTTCCAGCGCCCCCAGACGCTGGCGCAGCAGCTCACGCAGCTCCGGTGGCAGGGGAGTCAGGGCCGAGGCTGCCCCAGCTGATGAGTTTGTGTTGGGGAGGCGCAGGCTTTGCTGCTGGGATGCACACAACAGACAGAGAGATTAGAGATACACAGACAGAGAGACAGACATTAAATCCTGTTAGCCATCAACATAGTAGATTATTTATCAGACCGCGCTGCTATCTTTTTTGGCAGCATTGTCTTTAATGCATTGATTTCTAAATAAATGCAGCATGTCCCTGTGGCAGACTCAGACAGACGATCCGCCAAACACCCATGGCTGTGTCCAAGGTATTAAAAGATAAATGTTCCCTCAGTTGACACTGATGTTTTGTTTCCAGTTTTTTTTTTTATTTTACAAAAAATTTATGTGTCCATGCTATTAAAAACTGTGCTTTCATACATTACCCTGTTTTCAATCTGCAACACTCAGTCATTTGCAGACTTAGTTTTTACAGAAACTATTTTTGTGAAACTGTTGATGTCTTATAGGGCCTTGAAGAAAAACTAAACAAAATCAGCAAAAAAAGACATGCTGCATTCCTTGAACTTTTCCTTATCTTGTCACATCCACAACTTTCATCAAACTATTGGGTTTATTTGTGATATAAAAAAAAAACAGATGAAAGTCAATCAACAAACAAAACCCCATTATCAAAGTGAAAGGAAATTGTACAGTTTATGTTTCCAAACCAATCTGAGAAGTTTGGTGCATTTACTCGAAATGCATTTACATAATATCCAATGGAATCCACTGCCTGTGCCACCTTTCTTTAGAAGGTAAGCAAACTGGTTAGAGGTGATGGAAAGTTGTAGGAAACTAAATGCAAGGAAATCGGAAATGAGAAGCCAGTAACACGACTGTCCATGTCAATCTCCAGACCCAAACCAGTGGGAACTAATATAATTTGTAGCAATACTAGAAAACTCAACAAATACACTCATTTTTTTTGTTGTTTTTTTTACATAAAATCCAATGGATCCACTGCACGTGCCACCTGTCTTTGGAAACATAAGTAAACTGGTTAGAGCTGATGGGAAGTTGTAGGGAACTAATTACAAGGAAATCTGAAATGAGAAGTTAGTATGACTACTGACCATGTCAATGTCCAGACCCAAACCAGTTGATAACTAAGATAATTTGTAGCAAGACTTGAAAAAATGAACAAATGCACTCTATTTTCCTAGAGCTGAAGTTAATTCTTTTTATATAAATTCCAAAAGATGTCCATCTCCAGATGTGCTGCAACCAGCATGTGCCAGTTACACATGGATGGTGACAATAAAGTTCATCCAAAGACTGTTTATAAGAGTTGTATTCATGCAAAACATGCATAATATGCACACCCTGTATACGCTTACCATTAACTTTAGCAGGGTATTAGACATTCTGAAAATGACTGAGAAAGACAAGGGCTTAAGCACCAGAGAGGCACATCAACGATGAACATATTGTTCATGATGATAAATTCAGAGCCCATACAAGCCTTCCGCCTGTGTGTAAATACTATGCTAGGTCGCCTCATTAGTGGCTAAGTGTGATCCCTGAGCCTTCCGGAGAAATTTAGAAACAGTAAAACAAGCAATAAAGAGCTGGTAGCAGTCCAAAAATCTCAGGTGTGCAGCAACTAAAGTACCAAAGATTTTATTTGATTTAAAAATGTTATTGCTCTACACCAACTAAAATCTAGGGACATTAATTTAATAATCTGCCATGAATAATTAGTCACACAACTGCAAATAATAAGTGTGTGAATCCCATATAAGCAAGGGTCATACATTATTCAAGGTTGCACTGCAAATCCCTGCGCTGTGTGCAATATTTCACCTTTGACAAGATTTCTTTTTCTTTCAATAATTTCTCACAGATTAATTTTTTGTATGAAATGTTTTTGGATTACTAAAAGCATAGTAACCTAACACACACAACATGTATCTGCTTGACCCTTCTGCATCCTCTAAAGTCTTGTCACTGTGATAGCATGTGACCAATTTAAGTAGCTGCTTAGAACTTCCAAACCTACAGGGGCCCCCAAGAGCCTTAGAATCAGAAGTTGAACGAGCCAAAACTGAGTAGCTTATATTACAGTAATAAAGACTACATTATGGGCTTTTAACATCAATTGTTATATTATGGTTTATACTTATTTGCTTGTTCTTTGACAAAACAAGTTATCCATTTGTCCATGTATTTACTTTTTTTCATTAGACAAGAAATTTACATTTAACACCTAAAATAAGATAAAGTTCAACATGCTAAACAAGGACAACCCAGTTAACTGAATAACTTAGATCAGTCACACTTCTCTATTCTAGATAAGGATACTTCAAATATCCTTATCTAAAAAAGACCAAACTGGACATTAGCTTCACGGCAAGGTTCAGTGTATTCTCATTATGAGTTCATATGAAATCGTACGAAAAGTTATGCACCGTAATTTCGTACGTTTTGGACGTTTTTTTCGTCATATGCGCATGCGCATCTTACACACCATTTAATAACTTCGAATTTAACATACAATTAACCCTAACGCTGACCCTAACCCTAACCCTAAGGTATAAAACAGCAAGCAACGTACTTAGAGACATGAAGAAGTAATTATTGCTCTGTTTTTCCCATTTTTACGTCCGTCCGCGGATCTGCTTTTGTGTCTGTCTGCCTGCGCATGCCCACTGATCTGTTTTTTTGAGGAAAAACGTCCAAAACGTACGAAATAGTGTGCATAACTTTTTGTACGATTTCATACGAACTGATAATGAGAATATGTTGCAAGGTTTGCAGAAAGAAGATTAAGCACTTCAGGAAAACTACAACTGTGAGGCCTCATATTACCAAGCATAATGTAGAGCAGTGGTCTCCAACTCCAGCGGCCTGTACCACGAAGCAGGATCACTGGGTAACTGACACAACTGCAGGTCTAACCCTGACTTTCTGGTAACACAAAGCTGGATTCATCCTTGCCAGTGTAGTTACCATAGTAACTTATCCTGAACGGCAAACCTGCTCCGGGGCTCCAGGCTAGCTTTCAAGATTGATCTGAACAATAGAAAATGCTAGACTCAGCAGCCAATAAGCTGGCTTAGAAACAATGGTGTGTTCTTTGAGTGAAAACTCGATTTAATTCAAGAGGGGAAAAGAACTTAAACAACACAACATCACAGTGAAAGTACACAATGACAATTACTTATATGTGAGACACAGGTTTCCATGGGCCTGACTGGCATATATGCCAGGTCCTGGAACCGCTTGTTGGTTGTGCGACCCCCAGCAATGTGGCCCTCACTGTATCACAGACTGTACGTATGGCCATGCGATATTACGCAAGAGGCAGCTTCATGTACACCACCGGGCATGCTGGGAAGATCACAAAATGACAGTCTGTTGGGCTGTCAGTCAAGTTTCCAGTGCAGTTAAAAAGCTGAACAAGGATTTTAGCTGAACAAGGATTTCTGTGAAATTTCATATTGACTACATTACGAAAATCATATATATACATATATATACTTGTTCTCGTTTGCTGTAATAGAAAAATGAGATGGGTATATCGTCTGGTTTGCTGGTAAGGTAAACCGGCAGTTGAAAAAAAAGTGGAAAAACGTTGAAAAGCTCAAAAATCAGGATTATTTCACTCAGACTGATCTCTTCCTGTATTAATATGATGCAATCGTGGCATCAGCTTCCAGCTTTATTGTAGCTCAAATAGAGTATTATTAAATTAAAAAGTCCCACTAACCAGTTTAAATTATGTTAGTGTTTTAATTTAATCTGCTACCAAATCTTTTTTCATTCCAGAGGGGTATGCTTTTACTGTGCAGTCCAGGCATTGTGATGCATGACTGTTTTAAATGACACTGATCTGTAACTTGCCCTAGATGTCTAGTCATTTGGCATCTTTTTTTATTCCCCCACCATGTATGACTTTTCATTTAGACTTTGTTTTTCCCTCTTTGTATTTGTGTAAGATGAGTTTTTGTCCTCACAGGAGAAATACGACACTCTCCCTTCTGCACTCATGATTGTGATTAGTCTGCTACCTTAACCCCACTCCTTTATGCGTGCATGCCACAGATTCATTATCAGTCAAAGCTGGATTGAGTTAGCAAGTCTATAACAATCTTTGTGGTACCACTGATCCTGATTGCCATTGTGATTGGTTTTACTTGACAGACTCGAAGTGAAACCACTAGGTTTAGCTCTCTTTGTGGCAGGAGCCTCAGGCCTCAAGATCCTGCTTTAACACAACTGATTAAAATTATTAATTATCTCCTCAGCATAGCATCAGGTTTGTTAAGGACCTGATGATGACACACTCATGTGATTCAGGTTTGTTGAAGCAGAGCTGTACCTGCAGGGTAGTAGATCTCGATGCCTAGAGTTGGACAGTACTGACTTATAGTCCATTCGTACTGTTGAAAAACCTATTCTAACCCAGGAACCATCAGCTGTTAGTGACAGCAGGAACTGCTTAATAATCCGCATCGATCCGGGTCATATGACTCTGCAAGAAACCTGGATTGAAATTGCCTTCAAATGGCTTGGCTCTGATTGGCATACAGTGGGAGCATCAGACCCAGGTTGACCAACTAATTTACATGATACATTTGAGCGCAACATCTGGATGTCAACACACCGTGCCAGCCCTCTCTGATTAAGAAGCGGAAACTACTCTGCTTAGATTCGATAAACATGGGGGAGCACTGGTGAGAGGAATTCAGACAGACAAAAGAAAGAAACAGCAAAGAACATTTACTGAGCCCTGGCTTCCTTCCAAGTTGCTCTCCCATGTTTACTTTCCCAATTTCTGTCACACTAGTGACACCATCAACACTAACCCCAAATGATGGCATCATCAGAAATCCAGCAGAGGGGGAACAGAGGCCATGCAGCTTGCCAACAGGGGCCAGACCCAGCCTTTTTTGCCAATGGGAAGGGATCAAAGTGTCGCTTGTTAGTGGGTCAACCTGGTGTTTGAAAAATCTGTGTTAACACACTAATTTCAGTGGGAAAGAGGCTTAGAGAGTTAAAGGACTTGGAGCAAAGTTAGCTACTTGAACAAAACTAATACACATTACAGTCCTACAACAAACTCTCTGATAACTCTGGGCAAAACCAAAAAAACTAAGCAAAAAACAGGTGTATCTGCTTCATCGCAAAAGACTTAGTTTGCTGAAGAGCAATGGCTAATCTGTCTGCTGTAACAGTGAAACCAATGTCTGTCAGGCCATCCTTATCCCCAATGACAAGAGCCTCACGAACATGTGAAGCACTGACATCAAGAGCAACCAAGTCTTTTGAGACATTCACTGCTACCTGTATAACTGATATCTGGCTGGCAGAATCCTGTATTTTAGGATCTCACATGATGCAGAAATCAATGCAACCATAAACATTAATGCTATTTTACAGCTTTTTTCTGATGAATGGAAGATAACTGTTGCTGAACTGATGATTCTGACTGATAATGCCCCAGCAATCAGAATCTAATCTAATCAAGAAACAGTGAGAAGTTCCTACCCCTATTGGTCAATTATGCACAGCAATACCTTGGTTATGAAAGCAGGTATTGTGAAACAATAAGTTACATAAATAGCAGAAACAAAATAAATTCACCAACTACATGATGTTTCTTAATAGTTGGAAGCTTGAAGTTCTTCCAACTCTCAACATAGATGGCTGTGCTAGACTTGATAAAACACAGTGTAAAAGACCAATAGATGAAACAGTTCTTCAAATTAGCCTCTTTACCTTAGCAACCTTGGTCTGATCACAGAGATCTTGATTTTTAAATAATATATGAACTTATTTTTATTTGCAAAAGTTATCTTTTTGTATGCTGTCATAGCTTTTTATGTACACAACAGGGGGCAGATGGTTACCTATACATGTGCCAGGGCAGAGTTGCTCTACAAAAAGGATATCTCAGGAAAGCATGCTAATTAGATAGCTTTATAAAAAAATAGATTCAATTCAACATTGAAGTGGCCAGGCAGAACAAGGTTAGAGTATCTTTGTATGTAGGTTGGAGTGATTGTGAGTCAGGTTGCATGTGTGTGAATATGTATCTGAATTGGTGAACATATGTATAGAAATACATGTGTTTTTGTTGATGTGAATGCAGTTTTATAACCTGGAGGTATATGTTTGCAAATGTGGGGAAAAGGTAAAGGGGCTGCCATCTGGAACACCTACAGCAGCATGGAGGTAGAAGACAGCAGCAGTCTAAGGCCGCCAGATCCAAAGCATTACCTCAGGGCAGCCATAGGGTCAGTCCTGAACCCCAGCAGCTAGTCCACACACCAAGAAAATGTAGTTTGCCCCTTACAACCCCAGACACGCTTGCCACAGCTATCTAAACTCGAAAAGATCATGATATTCAATAGCATGGGAGACCAGTTCCTGAGAGCTTATGAGGGAGAGATGCCCATTCAATGAAAAAAACAATGCAACCCTTTTTGTAATCATATTCAATTCCATTAACACATGTTTTTGCTATTAGCATGGTAGGACATAAAACAATTGCGTTAAAGTAACTAAATATGATTATGTAGACACCAAGGACGGTTGCATTATTTTTTTCAGTAATCCCTTAGTGTAGCCCCCAGCTAGTTCAACACACCTCTTGGTGTGTTGAACCCCAAGTACCATAGACAAAACATCCTACACAGGCAGAGGCTGTATGCTGGCCATCTGCAGGCCATCCCACACCCCTTGTTTCTGCTGTATCAGCTTTAAATCCACAGTTGGAGCCAGAGAAAAGCATGAATTTGAGCCACTGAGCAGAATTTTATTTTCTGTAGTCAAGGCTTGATACCGAAGATGTTCAGAAATGGCCAAAATTGAACGTCAATGTCATTAATTAATTAATTCATTCATTCATGCTTTTAATCTCCTCTAAATGTATCAGTGAGCTTTACTCCACAACCCTCTAACACACTTTTTCCCTCCATTAAACTTTCCATTTGATATGTCATAATACTTGATCCTTTGAAAAGAAAAAAACCTTCTTAAGCAAGGATCTTTAATATCTTACCTCTTTTTGGGGGTTGTTATCTGCCTGCTGGACTACTGTCAAATCACCAGTCTTTCCCACGGTCATGTAGGGCACAGACTGCCCATTACATTCATATGAACGAAATCCTGCATTAAAATGGTCGCTTGTCCTAACTTTGTTGAATAAAAGGTTTTTGGGCAAAAAAAAAAAAAATCACCAAATACATGGTATTAAGTATTAATTTCATAAAAAAAAAACAGGATTAGGGTACTAAAACAACATTTTATTGATATCTATTGTGGCAAACCTAAGAATTTTTATTTCTTTTATAAAATGGTGGATTTTTATGTCATCTTGTTGCATGCCTGTGCCATCTTACCTCTAGATTTTCCAGCCGACCCTTCAGGGTCTGCATGGTTTTGCCAAGTTGGTCTATAGTGTCACTGGGGTCCCGGGGCAGGTCTCCCATGGTGTTCTTCCCGTACTCTTTGCGTCTAGAGCCCTGACCCCGAGGCTTACTCTGAGACATCTCATCGGCTGCTGCCTCGCAGCGCGCCAGCTTAGAGTTGAGCTCTTTAATGGTCCCCTGTTGGCTCACGATGGTCTCCTTCTGCTGCAGGATAGTCTCCCGAAGTTGGATGATGGTGTTGCGCAGCTCGTCCTCCACTGGGCTACTGCTCTGAACGCGGTTCCCTGCGGGGCCGTACCCGCAACCGGGCTCTGCGCCCGGGGGGAGGGCGTTACACACAAAGCGGCTACCTGTTACGTCTTGGCTTCCCACCGTGCGTCCACTGACCAGGTACACAAGTCCAAAAACTAAAGCCAGCATCTTGGATAAAATGGTTGATCACTAATCCTTTTATAAATAGAAAAGCAAAAATCTTAACTGGAAATCGCCAGTATTTATGTAATGAACTTTCAGAACAAGTGTGTTAAAAAAAAAAAAAAAAATCCAAGTGCTAGAGGGTTAAAAAAAATCTTAAGTGTAAAAAACGATATGGAAGAAAAAATCCGCAGTAAAAACCCATAGTATTAGTCGTCCATCAAACACATGGTCGGTCCGCTTTAGAATATAGACACCAGACAAAAAAAAACAAAAAAAACCCAACCAAATCATCCAGCATTTAAATCTCACATAAACCTGATTTTATTTCTCTAAAGTGGGAAAAAAAAAAGAAAAAGAAAAGTTGAAGCCAGTGTTTTTTTTTTATCTCCAGCAATACAATCCTCCAAGGTTGACAGAGAACCCAGCTGTGCCTGTCTCTCCTCTCCTCTCCTCTCCTCTCCTCTCCGGTTCGCTGGATTGTCAGTGAGCGGTGCTGAAGAGACAGCGACGGCGCTCAGCAGATTATTATAGGGGAGGTGCGCACTGGCGCTTCCGCTCATCACTTCGTGCGCTCCGGTTATTCAGTCTCAGCCTGCGTCATCCACCGAATCCCGAAATGACAAGTGTCAAAGAAAAAGAGGACTCTATAACCCCCCCCCCCCCCCCCCCCCCCACCCCACCTCCAGCCATGCCCCTGAAAATTTTTTTGTTTTCTCTCTTTGAGCACCTTAATAATGCTAAGTTTGCATGTTACACTTTTAATTGCTAGTATTTCAACCTTTCCTAGTAATGGGTTATAAAGCAATTCCATAGGGTTTGACCATTTCATAGAGCCTTTTGAATAATTTATCAAAATACAAGTAGGCTATAGCACTTTTTCCTCCCTCCATCTGTTTGTGGAGAACTAACAGTGCCCTTCACCACGTTTTTGCATCCCCACTGATGGAAATGCATTAGTGATGGCAGCATCATCCTGCAGGGAGGCCTTTCTCATTTCAGACAGGAATCTGGTAAAATTGGGAGATAAGGTGCTTGAGGTGGGAACAGACTTAAGACTGGGAGAGAGGATCACATTCCAGCAGCAAGACTCCCAAAACATGCAGCCAGAGGTGAAATGAAATGATTTATAGCATTCATGTGTTACAATGTTCAGTCCCGGTATAGAGATTTTAAAACCTTTTTGACAACATTTGGTGGTTTAACTGAACAGCTTCCTCCCTACATTCTGTCTGAGCCTGAGTTACAGTATATGTGAAGGGTTGCTTAGAACTGCAACACTGGTAGGCGGGCTGCCTGAAAAATATTTGCAGTTCCGATTGCATTAAAAGGAGGTCCTACGAAGTAATTACTTTGGGTGTTGAATGCAAATTACCACTTTTGGTTGTGAAAGATATTAAAGTTACGTATACTTTTATTTAATTTCACAGTTATATGCTTCTTTCTGCTGGTTTATTACATTAAATCCCAATATGAAAAATGCTGCTGAATAGATCAGTGCATTATCAAACCCATGATTCAGTCTGCTGATTCTGTGAGTTAAGCCAAGATCTTGTTTTGCCAACATAAAAGAACTAAAAATGAGAAGGAGATTTATCCTGCTATCAATTTAAAGCTAAATCTTAATTTTTTTCAGACAGAGGTTCACAAATCCTAATTTCTTTGTTAGTGTCAATTTTGGGTTAAAGGGGGTCTTTTCTTTTCTAAAAACATACAAAAAACCTCCTACCTTTTTTACAAACTCTATCTTACCTTTTGCCATTTTTTTAAGATCAGCAGTGATCCAAAATAGGTTCAAAACTATCCATCCATCTATTTTCTAACATGCTTATCTCGAGTGAGGTTTCGAGGGGTGCTGGTGCCTATCTCCAGCAGTCATTGGATGAGAGGCGGGGTACACCCTGGACAGGTTGCCAGTCCATTGTAGGTTCAAAACTATTTATTCTTAATGAAATACCAGCAAACGTCATTTTTTTTCTAAAGGAAGAATATCTGAAAGTTTGATGAAACTAGATTTGGGAAAATCCTTTCTTGTCTATTTTAATCTGTTATTCTGTCACAAACTGTAAACTTTATCGTGGTGAAAAAGGTGGCTTAATCTGCCAGCTACAGACATTTTGTATCCATTTTTTTTCTCCAATATGCTACATTTATGTGTAAATGTGTGACGCTCTGAAAACCGAGGTCTCAAATCCTTTTCAAACTGGGATTTTTTTCTCCACACCAGGAGAAATCCCTCTGTAGTGACAATGCATGCGATGTACATGATGATCAGAAGGCATCCTAATGATGTATTTCATAAATCTGTAAGAAAATATTTGACAATGACAGATGAAACCATTAGCTTCTTTCACAATGAGACACATCACAGCACCGTTTGATTTGAACTCCTGTCATGTTTCCTAAAACTGAGACAAGGCAGCAGCTGTCTGTCAGAAATCTTGCAAGAACTGTGGAATGTGGAAAACTTCAAAGTAAGACTTGCTCTTCATTCAGTGAGGGATCTGTACTCAGCATGACTGTCATCTAGAGAGATTTTCCCTCCCATAACTACCTCATCAATCTTTATTTCCTCAGTATATTCTCTTAAAACCTTCCTCCATGGGACTCTGACAGCCCATGGCATTTTTTGAAGAATTACCACGCTGCCCATCAAGGCCCATCACCTCAAAATCTCCTAAAAAATTCTTAACAGCTAAATGTCAACTGGAATTAATACACAGTCTGCGTACAATGGGGCACACAGAGCCAGACAGGAAATGGCCAGTGAAGTCGCAACGAAGGGAAGCAGCTTTGGATATGGCAGGTCTCATGGGAATGGGGGGCACATATTCACCATGGTAACCTTACCCCACTCTCACCCCCTTTTCCCGCTGCCCTTAAATCCAGCATCATCAGCGAGGAAGTAACTGGCAGAGGTGAAAAAGGAGACGTGCTGAAGACTGAGCAGAGATGACAACTTTCACTTCAAAGTTGATGGGATAAAGTTATTTCCTTTCATGTTGCAACTGGTGAGCGTGGGGAGAAGGAACTTTACTTTCTTAAGCGCTTCGGGGAGGGTTAGGATGTCAGCAGGGATTGAACTCTTATCCTACGCTGAGTTTCAACCATCCAAATTAATACGTGTCAAAACGGGGTTGGTTTTCTTGCAGCTTTACGCGAGGTGATCAGGATTTCTGCTTTCGTTTTGATTCCCACAGTTTTCATAAGAATAAAACTGAAATATTATAGTGGAACTCAATAGATATCAATTTATATATTACACAGTGCATAAAAATGAAACCTATTTTATTAAACTATAACAAAATGAAATGTTGTATCTTTAATTTCCAACAACATCATCAAAATTTACTAAAAGTTGAGAAAGGTTAGAACCTACAAGCATTCAAAATTTCAGGTATTGTAATTTAATCAGCTCTACCAAGAGGTCTGAAAGTGATCCATTTTCTAACTACTTGCACAACTGTCGAACAGAAAAACTTTAAGTTAGTTTTTCATTAAAATCCAATTTAACCGTTCCACTCTGTTTCATTGCTGTTTGGACTTTTTCAATTTAATGATTCAATAGCATGATTTTAAAAAAATATTGGAGGAAGAATGTCCATTTGAAATTATTTTTCATGTTTTGATGTGAAGCGGAACACAGGCTCCGGAAGGAGAAAGGCAGGAGCATAATAAACAGATTTTTAATGAAAACAGAAATTTATAGGCACAATGAAAAAATGCTTAAAGCACAATGGCAATGAGGAGCAACCAGTGAGGCATGAGGACATTAACAGGAGCAGTCAATACATTTTCAGCAAGAATAGAAAATATTGTTCTCCTCAGTCAGTTTTTTTTTTCTTTTAAGGAATCAGGCAAATAATTGCTTTTGCAGCCCTTGTTTGGGAGATCCTGCAGCTTTTTCTAGACACATCATTTTGTAATAATCCTTACAGCCAGTGTGTGAGTGGTCAAAAATGTAAAGCTGGCTGCAGAGTCGCATTCTTATAAGGACCTTGCAAGATTTGCACACTAACATTTCTTGTGACGTATAGGCAATATTTTGTCGTAAAAATAGTCAATTGTTTTTCTCCTAACCTTGCAGACAAATTAAAAGCCCTGAGAAAATGACAAAGAAGAAACCAGATGATATATACTAGGTGGAGACATTACCTGAACGAGTAACATCTGTTGGGGTGCTTGAATTGAGCTACAGTGTACACCTTTTGACTAGTCTGCATCACAGGCAGAAGTAAAGACAAAGAAATGTGGGAAGATTTTTTTCTATAGGATTTTCCAATTTTAATATTAGTCACACTAATAGTGGACGTTCAACACGCTTACCAGTGGATCATGTCCCAATTGGAGTTGTTTGCAAACCGTAAAGGATAAAAAATAAATCCAAAAAAGAGTAAGAGTGTTATGGTTCTTATTTTTTGTGACTCTGAGTTTTCAGTTTTCTGTTATCAGTTGTTTTGTTTTTATTTTCCATGATCTTCAAGCATTCTTTAGTTACTCTCTGTTGCCCCCTTGTGATTGTTTTCTTTCCCCTTGGATTCCCTCTTGCCAGTTCCGTCCACACCTGCTCCCCATTCAGCTCGTTAGTCCATCCTTTTGTTTGGTTCTCCTTAAATACTCCACCTCTGCAGTCACTCAGTGCTGGTTCCTTCTCGTTGCTGTATTGTCTACTCTGCTCGTCTCTCCCCGGCTCCTCAGACTTGTTTTTCCCCTGATGTCTCCATGGTTTTGGTTTGTTTGATATTTTAAGTTGGATTTTTGGATTTCTGCCTGGTCTGCCATTAAACCTCTCAGAACTCATCTCTGCTTCACTCGTCTCTGCATCTGGGTCCTCAAGCAACCTCACCACCCATTGTTGACAAAGAGATGAAAAAACAAAAACAAAAAAACTAAGTCTAATTTTTTTCAGAACATGACAACTTAGCATAAGAAAAATTTCATGAATTAAAAGGAATGACTAAAGAAAGATAAAAAAAAATCCAAGAATCTGATAAAATGAAAGGGTTATGTTTTTTAAGCACAAAAGATCAATGCAAATGAATTGTAATATCTTATAATTACAATTTTCCTAGAATAACAACTACTTTTCCAGCTTTTCTTTAATATCAAAAACATTTTTACAGCTGAAATCAGTTATCAATATACCTTCTTACATTTCTTTTTTTTCTGTACGGCACCTTAACAAGTCTTGTTATTGAAATGTGCTACATTAACTTCATAAAGTTGCCTTGCCACTGGTTACAATTTTACGATTTGCAGTATTTCTTCCATGAAATCCCTTATCTCCAACAGTGCACCTTAATTTCAAAGTCTGCTGAACCTTCCTGAAGCTCTAGTGAGTCAGTTAGATTTCCCTAAAAGGAGTGCCCTGACTTTTAGACCTCCCCTTGCCTTCCATCATTCATGTGTCATGAGAGAATGAAGATCAATGGAAATGAATGTGCTTGACTTTGACTGTTTGGTACAAGGTCTGAGAAAGATAGATTATTTATAAAGCTATAAATTTCCATTGGCTGGTTATTCTGCCTTTCCCACAAAAATCTACCCACACACATGCTTTATGTTCTCTTACACAGCCGTGCATCTGCCTTCTCATATTTTACACTCTTGAAATATACCAATGTTGTTTGTAGTGCAAAACTCTTTCAATAAAAGGTTTGTTTTACCATTTTTATTTTTTTTCATGCATGCTTTTAAACTGGTATTTCTGTCACTTAAACAAATATACCTGGTAAAATGTGATCTCTGGTGTGCAACCATAAGCAGGTTTTTGTCATCAAGATGCATCTCTCACCACTTGTTGCTTCCAGCATCATTTCCTGCTTGTTGAAAAACTTAAAGTAGCATTATTTATTCCCCTCACTCATCCTGTGTGCTCCATGCTCACCATGTGATACTTTGCTGCTTTTAGTTGCACCTGTTGAGTGTGACAAGAGTGCAGTGAATGCTGAGCAGGTAGAGGCTCCCATGGGAGTCACACTCATCCAGCATGACACAGTCCACGGCTGTCGGATCATTCGATCACATTGTTGAAAAAAAAACAAAAACAATGAGCCTTTCTTCTTCTGTTCCCTCCATCCTTCCAGCTCTTTTCCCTGATTCTGAGCCACCTGCTGCTGGCTACCTCCAGCACCATGACTGCAGCCAATACTCATGTGAATCAGAGTCTATCACAGCTGCCAGCTGCCTCTAGAGATCCTAAGCAAACAAGGACGCTTACTTTATTCATGGTCACAAGCAAGGATCTTTACATTAAAAAGGAGGAATCTACAGGGAAAATATAATCAGTGAGGTTATAAATTATTTTGCGAAACAAGCCTCATCTATTGTGTTATAAATCAAATTGAGACATAAAGTCACATGGAGAACTGTAATTTGCTAATATGGAAATAAGGTAATAATATGTTAACAGAGGAGCAGCATTACAACTTGACATTATAACACCTTGTAGTGCAAACACATAATGCATTATACTTATCAGGGTAATGCACCTGTGACAATGTAAGTACCCAATTTTAAATCTTTGCACATTTCCCAGAGCTTATGTAGCATTTTATAACCTGCCACATCTGCCAACAGTATTGTCGCTTGAGGATATCTTTGGAGGGGAATAATCATGTTTCCCACATGCTTCCTGCTGCCTCTTCACTTATCTAATGACTTCATTCATTACATACATCAGCTGTCATTTGCTTATGCCAGTTCAACAAAGATATTGTGGGCCGATTTATCATATTTACTCACACTCTGCAATGTGTTGCTGTTTCAATGTGTTGCAGCAGATCTAGTTGAATGTAGCTTAAAGCCAGAGATGGGAAGTAACGAAGTACAAATACTTTATTACTGTACTCAAGTAGATTTTTCTGAAATTTTTTACTTTACTTTACTACTTATTTTTATGGTGACTTTTTACTTCTACTCCTTACATTTTTACACAAATATCTGTACTTTCTACTCCTTACATTTTAAAAAATTGGCTCGTTACTTTAGTTTTGAATCATTTCAATGGAGTTACCGTTATTATTTTTCACGTCATCAATACCAAATTCAATCTAATTGGATGGGAATCTACGTTGCATTTGACGCACCACTACAAGATGAATCGACAGATTCGGCGGTCTTCATTTGCGGCAAATCATTGCAGCTTGGTGGCGGTGGCGTTAGCATAGTAGCATGGACGACGAGATGATTGAAAATGAACAAAACGGAGATCTAGTCCTATTGGCAGACATCCATTTAAAATGTAGGCAACGGCATGAAAAAAGTGGTTTCTACTTTTACTTTTATACTTTGAGTAAATTTACAAGCCTGTACTTTGTTACTTTTACTTGAGTAAAGAAGTTTAATCAGTACTTCCACTTTTACCAGAGTATTTTTTAACACAAGTATCTGTACTTTTACTCAAGTACGGAAAGTGAGTACTTTTGCCATCTCTGCTTAAAGCATGTTACATGTTTGATACTTTACAATTATTGCCTGATGATTTTAGGGTGATTTTAAGTGGATATATAGAAATATGTCAGCATAAATGTCCTATTACTGTAAGTCCCATTGAGGTCATGCTATTCTGTGAAAATAAAAAAAAAGCATACTTTTTTTTTTTGAAAGAATATTGTGGACGATTCTCTGTTGGCGGATTAAAGACAAAACTTTATATGATTATACCCAAAAATGTATGTTTTATTTTGACCCTATGCTTATTTAAAAAAGCATGTAAATGTAAGGTCCCACATCTGCCTTTTTGTTTAAAAAAGAAGTAGAATTAGCATTTCTCATTGAAAGTGTTTCAGAGTTGTGATCAGATAATAGCGTTCATGTAGGTGATGACTGCATGTAAACATTTGACCTACAATATATGTTTGCTATTTTGCAGTCAATCCCTCTTTTTTCCAATGCAAAAACCAAAAGAAGGGAAAACCTCTTACAACATCCAGTTTTTTTTTTTCTATTGAAATGTGGTTTTGTAACACCGACATGCACCCAGCTCATGAACAGGCTCTTTAAAGGAGATGGCGGAGGAGGATATGGCATAGAAAAAAGGAACCCAAACACGTTAATCTCTCCTCCCTGCTAATTCAGCCATGTGTAGAACATCCAAGAGAAATCAGGTAATTATTTCAGCTCATGTTTATCTTTGTTGGCCTTTTGTTCTGTGTTCTGCTGCTGAACGAGTTGCAGATTTCTTCTTCAAAATTAGAAAAAAAAAAGGTAGCAGGGACTAATTGACTTTCTCATGAGCCCGCCATTTCCTTTGATGTGAAGTGTGGCATTGAACAGAGGCGATGAAGAGATTCATCCAGTTCAAATTGAAAAGAACTTAATCCCTATCTGTCTAGAGAATACTATTAAACTGTTGAAGTGCTTACCTTGGAAAAGGAGAGCAGGGAAGGTTATTTGAGGTGTATAAACTTATTTGAGCTCACGACAGAAACACATTACATAAAAATAAGACCATTGCATGCTTTATGTAAAAAAAAACAAAAAAAAAACGTTGATGCTTTTAAATAGTTCATTGATTTAACTTGTTTAATCAGAAGCATAAACTCTTCTTACTAAGCGACAGTCTGTGTCACTGTCAAAGTTCTAGGCATTGTCTCTTGTGGAACCGTTATAATTTGTAGTTTGACAGCTCCTAATGACTCTGTTTATTAAGGCCCCACACAGGTTACCATTATGTAATCAGAATCCTACCATAGGGAATGGCCGCCCACAAATGCCACGTGTTTCTAAATAGGCGCCTTCCAATAAGTCATAAGCCTTAGTCAGTGGTTTTCTTTATGCTCTTTTGTCTGTATCCTTGAGTCTGTTGCACATTTTCTGAAGATTTTTAAAAACATGTTATATTTTTTTTTCTGCTATGGACTGCCTCTCCTGTATCAAGATTACAGCTTATCTTTAAAGCATAAAAAAACACAATATTTCAAGCTATAATTATTGTTAGCTGCAAAATAACATAGCTCTATCTATTTTGAGCTGGACAGTTTAGAAGGATTCACAAGGCATCTGTTTCCCAACCCTGGGAGAGCTGTTGGCCTCGTCTTGCAGCTTTATGATCAGAAAAACAACTCCGTCTGCAGGAAATCAGTTAACCTTCAAAGCAAGAGCAGTCCATCCCGGGAGTCTAAAAACCTTCTTTTCTGCAACAGGATAAAGGTAGTTTTCATTCAAAGGTGATAAAGAGAAATGTGAAATGAGCTGTTTGTAAATATTTTAGGTTGTCATGTTCTTTATCTTATGTCCAACATGACATCATCAGATGTTCTTCTTTTAAATGAAGAAACTTCTGACAGTGGCTGCAAAATTGTGGAAAGACTGATCCTAAAATAAACTCAGATAAGTACTTCAAAGAGACTCTAGTAGTGAATCAAATCAGTATCCAGGTCAGGGTGCAATCCTAAAATGTTCTTTTTAATTTTTTTTTCTTAATTATCTTTATTTTGGATGTTGCAAAGTAAAACTATGATAATAATCAGGAAAATTAGAGATTTACACATTTATAATCTTAATATATTCATACTTCTTGGACCTTTTCACATATTTATATCTCACAAGCAAGTCATGTAGCTCATGATCGAGAAATAGAGAAAAAAATCACAAATAGGTTCCAAGCGTTTTAAAAATACAAATCTGGAAAGGGTGGTATTCAGCAGTACGCACTGAGATGCCTCTAAATAAAATACGTGAAATCAAATCCCTTCACAGCTCACCTCATTAGTAATTTTTTATAACTTGCATGCAATGTATTCTCAGTATAGAGATGATAAAGAGATTAATCAAAATACAAACACGTATTTAAAAAAAGGTATCCAATATATGGAGGATGAAGGACACGCAAATAAACAAGTCGGATATTATATGACGATCTAGCTACCTGCTTAGAATTGAGTTTCTTAAAGGGATGCAGTATATGGATGTTGACAGGAGAATCTACTGTATCTATAATTAGAATTTTTGATGTAAGATATATTATGATAGATATATCATTCATACAGGTATAAAGAAGTTGGAATATGAAAAAGCACACTTGCTCCTTTTACATGCATGTAACACTGTGTTACGAAAAAAAATCCCCACTAAGAAATAAATCTCTGCATCATGAAGACAAAGGACTTGACCAGTCAGGTGTGATGTAAACAACTAGAGGTTTAGAGCAGACGTGGATTATAAAACAATCAAAGAACTTAAAAATAAATAGACTATGGCACAACTGCAGGCCCACCAAAAAATGGCTGTTTATCAAAACACACAGGCTTAAATAGATAATTATTAATTAAAACTTGCCAAGTGACCTATATTAATGTTGAAAGAGCAGCAGACATCCATAGCTGAGGTGGGACAAGCAGTTGAAAGGATAGTGATAAACATGAAAATCAAAAATCTGTCTATAAAGCATGTTTGGAAGGAAGAAGCCCAAGGATGTAGCAATCAAGTGGAAGAAGAGGATCTGGTCAGATGAAATAAAAGAAATTCACCTTTTTGTTGAAAAGCAAAATGCTGGGTTGTGGGGTAAATAAACACAGTCCTGTACATCACTCTATTGAAACAACAAAACATGGTATGGCATTTTTTTTCTTTGTTTTTAGATGGTATTTTGTCAGCAGAGACAGGGAAGCCAATACGAGGTGATGAAATCTAGAAAAAAAAATTTGTGAAAAGTTGTAGACAGCATGAGACTATTGTTGACATTTACTCTCTAGAGGGCAACTACCCTACACAACAAAGTTGTTTAGATCAAACTGTGTTCATGTGTTAAACTGGCCTAGTCAAAGCCCAGAACTAAAGCTATTTAAGAGTTTCAAGAATGGAAACATCATCATCACAGATACTTTCCAGAGCTTTTAGTCTCTATATACAGTAGGTAAGGATGGGAGAGACATACTCCAAAATGCTTTCAGGAGTTATCATGCCTTAGACATGGATCTAAGAAGTGTGCATACATTAATGGGAGGACCTATTTTCTAAAAAATATATATGTACAAAAAATATATATATATATAAAATTTCAAATTTTCCAGGCACTTAATATTATATATATTCTATGTTTTCTGAATCTACATTGTCTTAACATGAAATATTTTGTTTGACTTCTTTGATGAAGAAAAATAGATAAAACCCAGAGGCAAACTTTTAAACATAGCTAAAGTAAAAAAGAAAGAAAAAAAAAAACTTATGTAAGTCAAATCAAGACCCCCTGTAAATCTCATCAAGTTCTGCACCCTGGGATCCAGCCAACTTTTCCCCTTAATGCTCCCAGCTTCTGTCAGGCCTGGCATGCGCCATGTCCATCCGATCTCTCCCCAGACTCTCCCTGGGGTTTAAGTCTCAGCTTGAAACTGTTGTTCTGAAAGGTGAACTGTCACAGCAGTCCTAGTCTCAAGTCACTGCACACTGAATCCTATTTTGTGTTTTCCTCCCTTTGTCCTTCCCTTGGTTCTTACCTGTAGAAAGTCCTCTTACATTTCCACTGCTTATGCCCTTTGCGAAAATAAAAAAAAATGTCATTATGATTTATTAACAATAGAGATTAGTAAATGCAGATGCATGTGCATGCTGACTATAAATGAGTTAAATGAGATAGAACAATCTATAGTAACCTTAAGTAAAAAGGCATTAGAGACCGTGAAAGGATTCACTCATGCTTTAATTATCTCTGGAAAGTTCTGAGGCCCAGTCTAAATAATGTTTTTGGGAATCCAAAAAGGTCGGCTTCTGTTCTCATAAAATCCTAACTGCGGGTGCTGTCTGCCAGCCAGGGCTGTTTTTGATTAGAAGATGGCCACAGGGGAACAAGCATGCCAAGGTTCAGCAGCAGCAGGTCGGAGCTGGGCGTAGGATGCGCAGGACAGAGGGCGTATGGAAGCGGAAGTGGCCCTGCCAGAGTTCACACCTTGGGGACACACGAGATTGAGATGGGGCCTTCTGGATGTGTGAGGTTGCCAGATGTTGTATGGGCTGACTCTGAGATGTTGCAGCCCTTTATCAAAAGAGCAAGAGAGAGAGAGAGAGAGAGAGAGAGAAAGGCAGAAGCTTCTCCTTTGTCTGAGCTTCCAATTAGGCTTCAATTCATGGAATACCAGCTGCTCAATTTCTAAGTCTTTGGATTGCTGCGGCATGAACAACTATAGTCATAATAAATTTGAGTTTTTCCTTCCCAAATTACACAGAACTAACTTTTCATGCTGTGCTCACTGACTTTTGGTGCTAATCCTGTTCAGTATAACCCAACAAACTACAAAGAATGCATGAAGAATGTTTTATCCTGTGACAACTAAGCAAGACTTCTCAACTTTGCCTGACGAGAGATTGTGCAATCCTTGCCTCACAGCTTTGTAGTCACAGGAGGCTGTAAGTGCCACGTCATGTCAAACAGGATGCGAGTCTGTGATCTTAGATCAGAGTTCTCAGATCCCAGGGAAAAAGGTCACAATCTTACCAAAGAATATCATCATTTAGTTTCTATGTGTTCATTTTATGGTAAGAAGTTTCAAGAAGTAACAATCTTCTTTATTTAGGTACATACTGTATAGAGTTCAATGTGGTGTACCTGCACTCAGTGGAGAAAAGAACGTATCATACTGCTTATGTGACATGCAGATTCTTTACTTAGACCTTCTGTTGTTGTGTTCATATCTTTTTATTGTAGTTCATCAGCTTCCTTCTCTGTAATTTGCATTTCTGTGCTTTTTAATATGAGTTTTACTTACTCATGGTTTCAACCAAATAAACATCTGACAGAAAATGCTTGACAAAATGCAGTTATTATGGGGAGCTTTACTGTATGTATGGATGTGTTTTTGTGTGCTGTACATTATCAGGCTGTTCATGATACTGTAAGTTTATTTAAAAAAGCTTTATACACATGTTTTATATTTATACATCTTTTATTACATGTTCAATTAGGACATCATTAAAGATATTGCACTTTCATATATTATAACTTAGTAATTTTCCGGCTTGTATAACAGTGTAAAAAACTAAACATTTAAATGAATTTGTCATTCAACTCCCTCATTTTCATGATTATTCACAATCGACAGTCAAACTCCTTCAGCCCACCTGTACCTGCCAATCAGATGCATGCCATTCACTATTTCAGCTGCTACTTAAGTTCTTTTCAGCTACAGATATCTCATCAGATTGTCGTAAGCCACTGTTTGAGTAACTGATGTGAGGAAACATTTCTTATTTTTTGATAAAGCTTATTGTTAAAGGCTCAGGTGATCCTGAATTATTTCTAGAGATATGCTGCTACTGTATAGGCAGAGGCTGCTGGATGATGTAGGGAATACTTTTGTATAATTTTTTTCCTCATTCTGTCTCTATTTTTTTATTCTGCAGTATTTGTTACTTCAACACTAAACTTTTTTTCTTTGCTTTTTCTCATCATAGCAGTTTCATCTGGTTCGGTCCTGTTTTGCTGTGACAACAAAAAATCAGCTGGGCTGCTGCCATCAACGCCTCCAATCATAGATCATACGTTTGTGTCTGTTTTTCAGTGCTTAGTCATGTTTCTCACCAAGACATACCAATAGGGCCTGCTTTTACTGTGCCTAACTTTACTGTATGTCCATTCTTTTATTCCTTTTGGCATGAAAAAAGACTCAGAGCTCATCAAAAAGAATTCCACTGTCACTGTGTTCTTTCCCTAGACAAAGCCATATGTGGAGCTAGTGAACTGTGACCTATTTTGACAGACAAAATCTGTAGATCTGTGCTTTTATGTGTGTTTGTATATCCATATCTGGGCCTTTTTCTACTAGGTATCTCCCTGTCCAAAGGGGGTTTGTCCTCTCCACCGTAGCAGTATGCATTCTTGGCGTGAAGGATAAATGTAGAGACAGCAATACAATGAAACCCAATATCAGACATGGGCAATGTGGAGTCAACAAGTCATCTCCATGTCATGTATTTGTTCTACCCAGCCACTGAAGCAGGTGAGTCCAATCTTCACCGTGAATTAACCTGTGCTGATTGGACTCACCTGGTTAATTGGCTGGGTAGATTAAATACATGACATGGAGATGACTTGTTGACTCCACATTGCCCATGTCTGCCCAATATCTACTTTTTCCATATGCTTATCTAGGAGGAACTAATCCTGCAAAGTCAATGACCTAATGCAATCAGCAGGGTTTCCCTAGAAAGAAAACGTTTGACCAATCTGACAGTATGGTCTGATTAAATTGTCTCTGTTAGGTGCTTAAAGAGATGTGTTGTGAATTGGTGCTATACAAATATTTTATAATTTGCTGCACTGTTCTTTTAATAAGTTGGCTTGATTTGTGCTTTGTGCACAAACTGCACCAAGTTCTGCGTCAATTGTTAGGGGAGAGGTTGCAGATGGGTACTCAGGAGACAGTGGATAGGAATATGCTTCCATTAAGATTAGATTACTTTTTTTTGTTTATTTTAAAGGCTTTTACTGTCCTGGCATTATTTTAGTATTTTAGCCCTATTGTTGACTATGGTTAATGATCTCATCATTCAGATTTGATTTTCTTTTTGTCTTTAAGAATGGGCCAGATAAGGAGACATATTATCTGCTTAGGATTGCCCTTGCCTGGAGATACTTTATCCAAACAAAGGGCTTTTTTCAGAGCTTTCACCATTTAGCACTCCTTAAGGGAGGAGACTCAACACACTCACGAACTGAGCTTCGGTGACATCTGTACTGAGGTTAGTGATTCAGTTTGTCATTTGCTACTAGTCATCACTACAGAAGACATTACTTTAAAAGAGCCAATCCAAAAATTGTAAAGCCATGGGCAAAATAAAGCAATTTAGCCTACATTATTTCACTTTGATGTGATAATTCAGTGGTAAAGGACATCTTTCAGGGAAGACTTATATAAGATGTCTGGTATGAGTGCAAATTTGCATCGTTATTTTTATTCTCCTATGTGAGGCACATGAAATTTTGTAATATTGGTCACTTTATTAAGATGATTTGAGAAGGTCTTTTGGGATTTTATCAAATGTGCTCACTGGCATAACAATGGAGAGTTTAACACTACACATACTGCAAAGAGAATAATAGATGTAAGTTTCTGTAAAATTTCTTTGATTTTCTCCTCAGACACTGAAAGAGTCTTAAAGAACAAACAAACAAAAATATACAGTCAGGGAAATAAATATTTGAACACCCTGCTATTTTGCAAGTTATCCCACTTAGAAATCATGGAGAGGTCTGAAATTATCATTGGCGGTGCATGTCCACTGTGAGAGACATAATAAAAAAAAAATTAAAAAAAATCCAGAAATCAAAATGTATGATTTTTTAATTTTTATGTGTATAATACAACTGCAATTTGCATTTCCAGAGGTCAAATGTTTCTTGTAGTTTTCCACCTTGTTTGCTCACACTGCAGGATATGATTTTAACCCACTCCTCCACTCAGATTTTCTTCAGATCAGTCAGGTTTCTGGGCTGTCGCTGAGAAACATGGAGTTTGAGCCCCCTCCAATGATTCTCTATTGGGTTTACATATCAATGTGTCATGACAGAAAAAAGACAAAACAAAAAGGGATTTAAATCTTTCTTTTTACATTTTTAGAAAAAAATCATTTTGCAGTTTTATGTATTTGGAAAACTGATGAGCTTGTCTCCACAACTTGATGGTTTCTACTATCTCTTACAGGCAAATACAGTGTATTTCATTAAGTGTCATTTTCTCTAATCATGTGACCTCAGATGCTTTATTGGGATCAACCAAAGCTCTGACACCGAAACAATCAAGTGGATCAATCAAGAAGCAAGAAGGTAAATGAGAAGAAGAACAGCAGGACCAGCCCTCATTTTTCTGCACTTCTTTGAAGAGCAATGGGCTATGAAAAGTCTTTGAGCCTGTGCAAAATAAAGGGCAATGTATTTCATCACCGGAAGTAGTTCTAAAATATAGTACGATTTGTACATTACTCATACGGTATTTGACTGTGTAACTACACATTACAGTAGAATAATTTACTGTACAATAACTGGCTGAAGTAGTTTTTGTGCAGTCTGTCTTATCTCTCTGCTGTCTTTGCCTGTTAGAGGTTGTTTAAAACATACCATATTTTTCAGACAATAATTTGCAGTTCTCTTGGCTGAGGGTGCAACTATACTCCAGAGTGACTTATAAATAAAACCAGTAGATTCTCAGTTAAATCACTGTAATAAAACAAATTTTTCATGATTGAGACACTCCATGTTTTAAAAAATGGAAACGGAAATGTAATGCATCATTGGAACTGTAGAATGGCGGCCACCCTTTAAGTCTGCTGGTCTCAATCATTCAGAGAACAGAATAAAAAAAGGAGAAAAAAATTACATCACTGATAACAAGAAAACAGAGAACGCCACAAAAAATTGGCTGTTTTTTACTTTTTTGCCACCTTAAGTGATGTGGGAGTTGTGAGTAATACAGTCCTATTAATTACTACTTAAAACCTGGGCCTTTTTCATCATGTGGTTATTCATATGTATAGAAGTAACAAGCCAGTTTTGAGAAAGTGATGAGAATACAGATAAGTAAAAAAGTAAAATGTTCTCAGAAAAAAATATGTTCAAATGATTTCATTCAAGAAATCTGTAGTATTGTCAAGAGAGACTTCCACCTGATGTGCATAGGTTGCTAATCCTAAAAAAAAAAAAAAAAGCTGAAAGTAAAGGAAAAAAGTGGAGCTAGAAATTCAATTCTGTGTGATCTTGCATTAAAAAGCAGGGATATGTGCAACTGCAAAAATCATTACTACTTCCCTGAAGGTAAAGATAAAGATAGGTAAAGATACTATATGTGCATGTCACTCAGACTCAATGTTTTCTAAGGAAAATATAGTACATTTATTGAGGTCACCTCAACTTTAACACATTTACAGCCATAGACTGGTAAATTGAACTAACAGGTAATGAATGTAAACTGAATGGAATACAAGATGATATTGTAAGTAAAAATACAGTTAATGCTTTTTTATAATATAGATTAATGATACATCATCATAATTTATTTACAGACAGAACATGTAAACAGTATCCAATAATATCCTGTAATTATTTTTTACAGTAATTGACAGGAAATTTAAAGCACCTTAGTGGCAACTTTTTTGCAGGTTATTTACTGTTACAGGAAATTTACAGACCTTACAGACAATATCAATTAATTCGTTTTTGGTCCAATAGCAAGAACGGGTTAGGATTTAGAAGTATTTTTAAATCTTTCTAAAGCTCCAGTCATCCTTATTAGGAAAATCATTGCATTCAAAGTGCCTTTGCAGCAATAATAATGCATTTAATTTTTCAGTGTAGATTTTAATGTAAGAAGCAATTTGCCTTTAACCCTGCATCTATATTTTTACCTGAAAAGAAAACCCTCTTTAATATCCTTGTTAAATCTGCACATGATGATAATGTCCTGTGGTAGTTAATATGCGACAAAATACAGCCTCAATTTTTTATTGTGGGAAAAAAAAGTTGTTTGCAAAATGTCTGAACTCTAGCTCTTTTAGTTTTAATCCACTTGAATTTTTTTTTTTTCAGTGTGGAGTAGCCTAAACATAATTTAATCTTTATGTCCAGCTCTGGTAAATATGCATCTGATAATGTCAAACAATCACACACCAAGGTCAAAGCAAACAACAACTCACTTTTTTTGTAAGCCATGCAGATACTCTACACTGATGGAGATTTTGTCACCTCTGTACTCCAAATGTTTAACATGAATCCAGCAGCTCTGCACTCCAACTTTTCATTCTATTAATCAGGGTAATACTTTTCCTGAAAAGACTGTAAGTGCTGCTGGTCAGATAATTTCTCCAAATACAGAAGCAGACTATGATTTTGACGGTTTACATCTAAAGACATATATTATACAAAACAATGGCACGTTTAAAAGTGACATAGCCTTTGTAGGTGTGACAGGATATGATATTCTAAATGCTACACTTCATAATATTTAGTGGCTGTCACATGCTAAGATCAGAAGCATAGTTACATTAAGTATGTACGTTTTTCTCACATTTTTTATGATGCATTCGGCATTGTGGGTCCTACACTTTTAAATTTTGAGGAAAGGACATTTGAGGAAATATAAAGTTATATTTATCTTCATGTAATCCTAGGCAGAGCTATATATGTTTCAAGTTAAGTTACTTAAATTAATGCTTGTTTAAATTAAGTCACATTTCTCTAAAGTAGAGTAAGCAGCATGCTTTTTAATAATTAAGAGTTTATGTTATACATCATTCATTTAATATTTGTTGCAAAATCCAAGAGTTCTAGGTTTCCCATAGTTTTAAGATTTGCTTACTATAAAACTGGATTTTAACTTTGTATAAATGCTGCTGAAAGTCCATTAGTGTCACATTTTCATTGAGTTTGTTAGCTAACCTCCTTTGTATGTAAGAACTTTTCTATCAGCTGTTCCAGGAGAGGTTTACTCCTGTCAGCAATCACTTCATAAGGGCTGAACTGCAACTAAGTCTTCCAATGATTGCTATCATGTTTTATTCCTGATCAATCAAAACAATTATTTTTATTTTTGAGTTTCATCTCACAACTACCTTGTGCTTATCAGGTGATCAATGCTGTTTTGCAAGAACTAATTCAAAACCAATTTATATCCCTACATCCTAAATGCAAATGGAGCTGATGTATTTGCTTCTCTGATCAGAGCTTTGCTAAAAAGAAATGTTTGTATTACAATTGCAACATGCCAGGTTTTGCTCAAAGTCAGCAAAGTTGGTACGTAGACTGATGAGCTTAAAAACGGTGGCATGAGGTTTTAATTTACTTTGCTAAAACTCACTAACAGTTATAATGTTAACACACTGATGTGGAAAGAGCAAGTGGTGTTTTTACTGATAAACAGCTTGAATTTTATCGAGCTAACATTATTGATGCCCTTCTCTGTGCACTGGCCTGAAGCCCTGTGTGTTCCTTGGCAGCCTCTGTGGTTGGTGTTTAGGAGGATGGCATCTGTTTCTGTGGATGTGTGTATGGTGTTTATTTATGTTTAATTGTATGTGTGGGCCAGATTGTCTGTGCACACGTGTTATTATACCAAGAGTAATTGAAAGATTTACAATGATAGAAAGTACTCAGATTTTCTTTAATGACAAATTTTACTGCATATAAACAAAACAAAAGAAATTCATGGCAAGTTTGACCAGAGATATCTCACTGTGACCCTTTTGTAACATTTTGCAGATGAATACCCACCTCTCCAGATGCTCATATCACCTTTGTTGTGACTGCATTTCCTGAAGTTGTCATTGTGTACTGTAGGTGACTGCTCAGACTTGGCAGTAAGAAACAGTTCAAAAGAGGACACTTGACCAAAAACAAGAAATGTGCAAATCTACTAGAGGCAGCAGCTAAATAAATACAGAAAAAAAAATATATAAAAACTAATACAAATGTAATAAGCAGCATAGCATGACTTCTACTTTCATTCTTCCACAATTGGTACTTCACATTTCACTCTGTGGTCATCATTAGTGTGAAGCATCTCTGAAAGTTGTCAGAGATGCTTCCGTTCCCAGAAGGCCGTGTACCTCCTCTGTGTGTCCTGCATGCTGCTGATTCAACCTCTTTTCTTCCTGCTCCTCTGCTATTTTGCCCACACACACACACACACACACACACACACACACACACACACACACACACACACACACACACACACACACACACACACACACACACACACACACACACACACACACACACACACACACACACACACACACACACACACACACACACACACACACACGCATTCACTATATGCATGCCCTCACACAGGCACAGACGTTTGTCCCTCCATCCGGTGTATGCAGGGTTTTGCTGTCTGGCAAAGGTTTTGGCAACTACGTTATTTTAGACAGCTGTGAGCCAAACAGAGCGGAATTTATCCCAGAAATTCTATGATAACACTGTGAAACAGATGTGATACCTCTTGCTAATTTGCCAGGGCACGTTTCTGCTAAGGTCCTCTGCAGAACTTTTGTTACTGGTTAATTAAAATTTCAAATGTGAAGAAATGGATACAGCTTCTATTTAGACATAACTAAATTAAGCCAATAATTGTAGTGAGAGATTCAGGTATGTTGGTTTGAAAAAAGGTAAATGTCCTTTTAAATCGGGTTAATGCAATCTTCTTTCTTTTATATAACAAAAAAAAAAATAAAGGTTACATTAATACAGCTCTACACTTTGGGAGAATAAAAAAACAACAACCTTGAAATCTAATTAGAAACATATTTTTTCACTTTTCATTACAATAATATTTCCACAGCACTGAATTAAAAACAATTACTGAAATGTTTAGAAACTGTTTTAAAGCAAATCTTCTAATCTAAAAACTGATATAAGAACAAACAAGTGTAATAATTCTTATTAACTGGTAATTAATAACAATCTCAGCTTAGCCTTCAGATTCAGTTGTTTCTCAAAAAATGGAAAACAGTAAATTAAAAAAATAGGTAATATCTAAAGTCTCAAAGCTCTCAAAAGCTGTTGAAATAGATGCATTACTGCATTTGTCATGATCTTGGTGTTGATGATTTGCCTGACTGCTCATTTCATTCACCTGCCTAGCCCCGCCCAGTTTCTCATTACCGTTAATCTGATCCACCTGCTCCAGCCTATAATTATCCAGCCTTCATCAGTGCCAGATTATTCAAGCCTTTGGTTTGATTGCTTGATCCTGTCCCGTTCTGCCTCTGTACCTCTAAGTCCACCTGTGATCTTATTGCCTGACCTGTCCTCCAACTCCTGCTGGATTCTGCCTGTGTACAGAACCTGGAACTGATTTCTGAGTCCGCTCTGGATTTCCCATTGGCACCTCTTTGGATCTCTTATCTCTGGCTCTAACTACCGAGCACATCTTTGACACTGGCTTTGGCTTCACCCTCTGTATTATCCTGCCTACTTTCATCTGCTCGGTTTTGATCTCCGACCTGTTCTCCAACCTCAGGGACTTCAATGTCTTGGACTCTCTAGCTGGTGCCCACCTTGTCTTGTTGGCACCCAACCAGCTGGAACAAACATGACTCCCTGGGCTCGGACTGAACCAGCTTAGTGACTCCCATGTTCATTATCATCATCTGCCTGACGTGGTCACTAACCTGTGTCCTCACCTAACCTGCAGATGTTCCTGCCTTAGACACCCTCGCTGTTCAGTAAAGATCTGTTTTCTAAATAAATGTTTTTGACTGTCTGTCTCCTCGAAAACTGGGTGGGTCGTCTTATTCTGAGCCTTGGCAGCATTAGTCTATGCTCCTTAAAGAGAAAACTTTATTCACAACAGGTTGAGAGAGCCTATCCATGATGAGCAAGCATGAAGCTACTATGGAGAGGAAAAACTCCCTGTTGGGAAGTAATCTCTGGCAGAACCAGGCCCATCATGGTGGTCTTCTGCCAGACCAGTTGAAATGAGACACGGAATGCAGGAAGAGTCTGGGAGAAATGACACTCTGATGAAGTTTTAGCTACGATGGCGGAGGAGAGGTGGGAGGTGGGTTGAAATGGGGTCATCTGAATGAAGTCACACAGCGCATCCACCACCTGCACACAGAAGCAGACAAGTTGCGGATCCGAGGCCTTATAAGATGAACTTTGGATCCTGATTGGCTTTCGTGGTTCAAAGCTGGTTCAAAGCTGATTGGCTGTGTTGTAGGTGGGTGTAGGAGAGAAATCAGTTTCTTCAGTTGAACTTACACCTAGGCTCCATAAGTCAGCAAACAGAGTCACAATCAACACTAAAGAAAATATTGGTCCTGCTAAGTGTTTTAAATAGTTTGCTGAAGGACAAAGGTACTATTATCGATACTGTCCGTTTTGATTAGCCTTGTGGATAATTTGGCTTTTATGAAATTTCAAAGCTCGATTTAATCATGTACATAGCTTTAAATCTCTTCTAAGTTGCAGATCAGATTGCATGGTGCAAACATTAAACTTCAGCAACCAATACAGTCTTTCTTTCACTATTGATGTTATTATTAAGGTCTAAAACACTTAGATTTTGAGGGAAAATAATTTTTTTTCCCAGACTGTGGTAGAGTGAAAAGAAGAGAAATGTGATTTAAAAAATCACTTTGAGAAGTTTGCTGCATAATGTAACTGCCTAGAAAAGTAAAAAATAGCACTATTTTAAAGGGTGTATTAAGGGTGAAAGTTTGGACGTCGGATTTTTATCCTACTTGAGTAGGGTCGTGTAGGAAATTAACTAATCTAATCACTGAAACTAAATATTTACTTGAATTCCTTTAACAGGAAGAAGCCTCTAGCAGATCCAGGGACAGGGTGAGAGTCCTGTCCAATGCATGGAATGGGTCATCTTTATAGTGTTGGGATCTGGAGATCTGCCACCTGTCTCCAGCAGAGAGCGCTGTGGGTCTCCTGGGCTGGAGCCTCCAGCACACCTGAGGATCATCAGCCCATCAGGAGACCTCCTACATAAGCAGCAGCCAGACCTGTCTTCGGCGCCGGAGTGTTGACCAGTTTTGGTTAGCCTCTGTTACTTTGAGAATCTCTGTCTGCTCTAGAGAGTAACTAGATTCTAACCAGCCTCTGTCTTCTCTGCTCACAGGAAAGCCCGACTGAAGTCTGTAGCTCTGGAGGAGCTTTGCTTGGAAACCTGCCTGCCTGCCCAAGGAAGCCAAAACCTGAAGACAATCAGTCTGAATTCCCCAGCCAGCTCTCAAGGGAGAGCTAGAACATCAACTCAAGGTCTGAACCTCATTAGCCTGAAGCTAGACGCTGCTGCTGCTGAGCTCTCTGCTGAACCCACATTCTCTGGACCCAACCGGTTCCCCCTCTTCATCGATCTGTCTGAACCTCATCAAGGTACAAACCAGAATCAATCCCCTGACAAGTCATCACCGCTGCCTGGCTAACCAAACTATCCATCTCTGCAGATACTCAGTGATTCCAGTCCCGGACCAGAACCTGCTCATTATTTATCTTGTGTGCATCTTTATAATAAACTGTTAAACTTTTACTCCGTTTCCTGTGGTGTTCTGCATGTGGGTTTAAACACTAGAGACCCATCATGACATATAGTAATGTAGAAGCGAATTGTGTTGCCTCAGGTCATCGTGACCTTAAGCTCACAATAATTGAGAACACAGAGCAAGCAGTCTGGGAGCCACGTACACATTTTGGCAGTAACATTGTTTTGGCAGTAACAATGTGTTCACAGGCGATAAGCCGAGTACAAGTCTTGAAAAACAAAATCATTAGGCCCACTCAAAGGCCCACTCGCACGCAATCCGGTCACAAGCCAAGAACTTCCAGGAAATGTTATCAGAGCGTCCAGTCGTGCACACACATCCACACAGTGCAATGTTGAAACTATATAAACGCCCAGATTTGAATGAGGAGTTGAGAAAAGCTAGATGTGTTCTGTTGAAATGTTCAGCGCTGTGTTACGTGTACTGAGGACAGCATGTCAATTTGATTTATAAAATAAACGCTTCTTCTCCCGTCCTGGGGCAAGCAGATGATCGACTGAAGGTGTCCTGATTTTTGACCATTGAAAACCACCACATTTTGGTGCATTGGCCTGGCTGAGAAAAGAACCCGGGAACAACTTTAGAATCACTGAAGAAAAACTTTATGAGGAGAACGGTGAGTTGCTCCTATTTTAATGACTGATATAAAGCAGATCACTTAAGCTGTTTGGAAGCTGGACACACATTTAAACTGTATCAGACGATTATCTGTTTGCCACTGGATGTTTGCTGCAGCATAAATTGGCATCTTGAGATAAATAGTAGCTGTCGAGAACTGGCTCGGATTTTTTTTTTCCGGATGATTAATAGTAATCTGCTGAAGCGAGATTGCACCATAACTTTATAGAAATTGGTGGAAACTGGCGGTCACGGATTATAAGTGATGTATCATTATGAATGATGCAACTAATATGTATATCTCATTCTAGTGAGGAATTCTATTTCCTAGAACATGTCGCCGAGTTGCAGTTCGACTGAAGCCTGAAGGGCTGTTGTTGAAATAGGCCTGAGTCCAGAGGGACTGTATTGAGATCTCGTATGTTGCTGTTGTTTATCTCCGGAGAAAGAAGCAACAGAGAGCAGTTTAGCTCTGTGTTGATGATGTTGGACCAAAAGTTGTTAAAAAGAGTTAAAAGTGCATGCAAATTAGTTTATATTGGCTGCTTGGGTCTATGAAGTTAAAGAATTATGTGCACAAATAATTTATTGCCATGGCATTTAATGGTATGAATGTCTAAGGAGCTCCGTGTGATTCTGTATTAACGTGTGACTCTGTGTGATTCTGTATGTGTTTGAAATCTAAGTGTACACTAAAAACATCTGTTTAAATTCAAACCTCCTTCCAGAATCTGTAATCAGATCAGCTTAATCACTGTAATTTAATCAGACTGAAAACAGTGTAAAGTAAGATCTAGTCCCTACAAAATGTAGAGATGTTTAATAACCTCTCCTAAGTGTCCCAGAGGACATAAGAGGTCAAAACAAAAGGAGGAAATAAAAGTCATTAAATAAGGGAAACAAAACATAAAAAGTGAAAATAATTGCATAAATAAGTCTAAAAGCATAAAAGACTAAACAAAAGAAAGAAAGTGATCACTTTATATCTGCAAAAGACGTCTGCTTTCACTTTAATTGTAACTGCGTCACATTTTCTAATAACTGAGCTGCATGAAAAATAGGTGTCCAGTTGTTTGTTCTAACAGAAAAGGCTTAACTGTGCCCAATGTTTAAACATACTTGGTCGAAAAGTTGTTAATTATTACAGAACAATATGTTACGTAAACAGTGGATATAAGAAAAGTTTAAAAATTTGTAAGACAACATCTAAAAGTTTCAAAACAAGTTTTTCTTAGCAAAAGTCCCCCCTGCATTCCAAGCCCCCTCCCTTTTCCTCTCTCCTCCTATGAGCCTGTCTGTGTGTGCGCTGACACACACACACACCAAGCTGGAAGCTTAAAAACGCCACGACGTTCTGTATCTGTTAAATAGGAATATATATTATTATAAACGAAACTATGTTAGAAGCCGGCATGTGTCTGTCTGTCTGTCTGTCTTTATGTTCTTTGTCTGTCTGTCTGTTCTATGTTGTTTGTTCAATGTCAACATGTCTGTCTGGGGTATAAAATATTAGTTCTATTATGTTTCAGTATAAACAGATCAATAGGATAATTAAACAGCAGATAATTAGATTACAGTTATGTTAAAACATAGATTAATATGGCAATAAACATAAAATCCCATGAAGAACTGGATTCTCTCTATGCATCCACGTCCGGACATATGATAAGAAAGGTATGCAGGAAACCTGTTGCTAAAAAAGTCGAATTTCTGCACGTTCTATTTGGATGCATTTTGAGTAATTCAGTAATGAGTGGGACCAAAGTCATCAGAAAATACTACAATACAAACAATGACAAAACTTTCTAAAAAAAAAAAATACAAATAATGAGCACAAGAAATAGGATCTGGTCTAGACATTTTCTATTATAAAGTGTTTGGTTTTAGTTATATTTTGTTTATGTTGTTTTGCAAATGCTATCGATGTTGCTGTGATTTCTGGAGTTGAACCGTTAGAGGAGCTGAAATTTATGCAGAGTGTTGATCCTCTTTTTCAAATGTTTATAAAAAGTGAAAAACTATGGTCGATTTTATAAGAAATATATTGATTAATACATTAACATCTTACTATGTCTTGAAATTAACATGTTAAAGGTTAAAAAATCAATTTGTACTAAAAGTGCTGTAAACTCCCCCCTCCCTCCTTCCACCCACCCAGTAAGGTCCAAAATGGTTCTGGGTTCTGTCCCGAGGCAAACGGAAACTCAACACACACACATTTTCTACACACACACATTATGCCTGACACACACACAGCTGCTTGTTTTCGCTGAGAGGCAGAAGGAGAAGCACAGTTTCCAGAGTGCACACAGGGGCGATCAAAATAGAAATAGGGCCCGAGGGTTTCGAAGCATTTTTAACTGAAAACAATGTACAGATTGTTACATTAGAATGATATTGTTGACGGCATGTAAAGGGACTGATTTTTAAGCTTATATTTGATTATGATAAACCCCACATGATTAGACAAATCCTTCCTTTGCACATAGATGACAAAATTAGATTACTACTGAGTTATGTTGGTCTTACTGTAGCAAAGTGAATAAGTGAAACACTAATTATTAAGAATACTTAAAGGTGAATTTTCAAAAAGAGCAAGTTACATTTATGCTAAGGATTTCTTAATGTAATTAACTTTTGATGAAACTTGATAGAACAAATACAACTCAACAATTATTAGGGGTAAGAGATAAATAAAATGAAGTCCATTTAACACCTTGAAGCAAAAGTTGAAAAGTGGTTTTGCTATGGGAAAATTATGAGTTATAAATTGTTCTTTCATAAAACAATTAACAAGGCAAATTATTTACATGGAGAATTTAATTAAACTTAAAACAGTATTGTGGTTGTCTTAAACATAAAATGTCATAAAAACATGCATTATTATTACATTACATTATATGTTCAGTGTTTCGGTAATCCCAAGTCATAGTTGTAATCCTCTCACACAACAAAGAAATTTAGCTTTTTTGTTTTGACTGTTGTCTCATTTTGACTGGAGGTTTATTTTAGCTTTCAGTTTAATAATTGAACTATATATGTACAAACTTTCAAAAATGCATTAAAACTCCATCAATCCATGCCTGTCATCTCTTATCATTTTTAATCTCTTAAATGCCATCACCAAATAGGGTGACTAATCAAACTTCTGATTTCCCTCATCCACACGTTGCCTGTCTACCCTGAAATTTATTTCAGCATCTAAATGATGCATTTTGAATCATAACTAGACCCTGTGCTTGCAGATATTAATGGGATTTTAATCCCATAAGAGACAGAAGACAGTTTGAGATTGTCTTCTGGCTACACCTTAGGGTTGAATAATGATAAGTAACAGCCTGCCAATAAAGTGGAAGCAAACTGCCATCATGAGAAATGCTGTTAATTTTAGTTTTTGTCGTTTTTAATTATCTTAATGCTCATTTCCATGCAAATTATCTATTTTATCTTTCAAAACAATTTATCTTTCAATTTTAGGTCAGACTACCCTTTCACATAGCAAAACTAATATGTTAATGCACACCTGTAGTCATGTTGTTTGCCAAAACTAATCAAATTGAAAGTTTACCAGTCTGAAAGCAGAGCTTGGAATATTCACAATCAAAGTATCCCCTGTCTGCACAAACTGCTATATATTTTTGCATAAATCACAGACTTCCATCTTTATATTTCAGTCATAAATACTTTCTTGCGTTTTCTAACTCTGTTGCTTTTACCCCCATCAGCACTAAACCAAATGTCTTTAATAGAAAGTGTGGAGATTGTTGGCATAAAATAACACCCACTGGCTCTGAATGGCACAGTAATATCTCATTCCTTTTGTCCTCTCAGCCTCACCCCTCACTCTCTGCATCACCATCAGATATTCTTTTACAGCGGTCTCTGAGGGAAAAATGGAGGGAGGCTATGTGCTGAGTACTGACCCACACTGAGTGTATAGAAACTCTCCTCTCCACCCTGCTCTAATTCCTAATTTTACCCACAGCATCACACACTGAGACTAAAGCACACACATGAGCAGCTCAAAGCCCTCTGAATCTTTGTTTTTTTCCATTTACCACAGCATTCATACTTCAATACACCACTGTGCTGAATTTCTTTTTCTGCTTCATTCTCACCTGTCTGAACCTCTCTATGTTAATATTATTTTTTCCTACCTGACTCAGCCGCATACACTTAGGGTCTTATTTTATTATTTGGATCATCACTAACCAGGAATGTATAATGTTGCACAGAGCCCCAATCAATCAGCCCTTGACCAACTGCCTGATTATCATCTGCAAATTGATTCCTTTCCTTGTACTTCTTTTTTTTTATTAATTCAGCCTCAATGCCTGGAGAAATAAGACACAATAAAACCATGAAAAAATATTTACAGCTGCCTCCTTTTTTTAGTCCTTAGAACCCAAATGTTTTAAACTCATAAAGGAGTACTGCAGCTTAGATTTTTAAAGTAAGGTTCTATGAAGGTGCTACTGGTAATAGCTTCTACAGCTCTGGAATTAAGATATACTTTACCAATGAGTGTGAATCATCAATGTATCTAGAGCAATAGATGGATTATCACTTCCCGGGCTAATCACGTGGCACACCAGCTCAAGGCCCAGAAGCTCAAGGCCTGCAAAAAAAAAAAAATGTATCTGTCCGTGTAATATATCTATTATAAATGGCTTGCCAAGTGGTTATGCAGTGGTATTGCCAATCATACTAAATATCTCATAATTCACCTCATCTGCTGCAAACTCAGGACATGAGTTTTTATTCATCTGCTTAACATCAATTCTGTAGACTGTCTTTCCTGCTTCATCTCATTGTTAGCTTAAGTTTGTCAAAATGTCTTATCTTTCAAAAAATGAACTGCAATATGATTTTAAATACATACTTATGCATATAATCCCTGTAATTTTTTACCAAAAGTAAGTCATATTTTTCCTGGTGTCCATTCCATTCCAATCCATCACAAATTATGCAAACACATAGGTGAGGCACAGGAAGGCAACATACCTCATACTTGTCTTAATTATTATTATTATTTTTAGAACAATTTCTTTTAGATTTCCTAAAGAAATCTAAAATAAATTGATTTCTTAATAGGTTTAAAAGAAGAATTAACCTCACATCTGGCGGCTAATTACTCCAATGTGAGACAGCCCCGTAAATATATGTATTTTTAAACTCATTAATTTTTTGGCAGACACAAAT
Organism: Cyprinodon tularosa; assembly: GCF_016077235.1. Lineage (NCBI taxonomy): Eukaryota > Metazoa > Chordata > Actinopteri > Cyprinodontiformes > Cyprinodontidae > Cyprinodon > Cyprinodon tularosa. The sequence continues at coordinate 275,569 of NW_024039478.1, read as the reverse complement.
AGAAAGATAAAATTCTTTCCATTTGTTGAAGCTATATCTGCTAGAATTGAGCTGTAGTTTGGATCAAGGAGTAATGGTTTGTGTGACATTCAGATTTTTATGTAAAGACAACACAGAACAAACCAATCTGTCCTTGACTTTCATCTATTTGAGTACAAGAATCAAATCTAATCTATTCTTTTAAAACTAAGAAATATAAATGTATAGTCATCGGGGCAGGCTATATTGAAAGACATGTTGATATTTTCATCACTGATAGAGATACATCTTGCCATGTTAAAGCCATCTTAGACCCTGATCTTCAAAAGGGTTGTGCATATAAAAACATACCCAAACTAGTTTGCACATGCAGAGCAGATTTTCAAAGAATGTGTAAAGTGATGTGTTTATTCAACTCAGCAGGCAGTGGGTTCAAACCTTTTTTTGCATGTGTACCTTCATCAATATACAAGTCATATTCTAACGACCCAGGTAGCCAAATGAATGGGTGGGGGATATGAAATTGAAAATATATACCAAATATGTGACTATTCATCCTGCCAATGTTATTCTTTTGCAAGTATCTAAAACTGCATTTTAGATAGGCATTATTAAAATTGAGATATCTGGAATTCAGATTTAACTAGTTAGTAAGTAGTCTGTATTTCTACGAACAGAAATATATTTCTGATGTTAAGAATTTGATTTTTGGATATCTGTAATGTTATATTCATTTTGGATATCAGAAATTTTCATTATAAATAGTGGCAATTCTATTATTGAGATCTGAAATTCCTCATCAGAATTCATTTTCAGATAGGAAGCGCAAACAAGGACTGGCTAGTGCTGGGTGCATTCGAATTCCTGGGATGCGTTTTCCGAGCACACGGTCTACCTGGACTGGGTGGTCCTTTAAAGTCTGTGAAAATAAGGAGATCGGAAGAGTTTGGGCTGTGAATTCAAACAGGTCTAGCCTATGTATAGAAAATATATCTGCAAAATCTTTTATATTCAACAACAAAAAATACTTAGTTTAGCAAAGCGAGCAAAATAACAATTAAAAGATAAAAATCATATCATATTTATAGTCCTCACACTGCAGATATATTAGATTCTGTCCTTTAATTACAACCAAACCCATTTACGCAGTAACAGATAGAAACCTTTAGATAAATCAAACATTACCCGCCACATATCTCATTTCAATTCAATTCAGTTTATTTATATAGCGCCTATTCACAACACATGTCATCTCAAGGCACTTTACAATTCAACCAAATCATACAGTCAAATTGATTCAAAGTTTTCTCTCTAAGGAAAACCAGTTGATTGCATCGATTCATTGACTCAAATGCAATCCCTCACACTAAGCATGCTTGTAGAGACAGTGGAGAGGGAAAACTCCCTTTTAACAGGAAGAAACCTCCAACAAAACCAGGCTCAGTGTGAGCGGCCATCTGCTGAGGCCGACTGGGGTTCAAGAAGACAGAAGCAGAGATACAAAAAGCAGCTGTAAAAGGCGTCCCCGTCCAGCAAACACACTGCCAGGCAGACAAGGTCCGAGCAAACTCCCATGCCAGAGGATGAAGAGAGCACATCCAGCCAGTCCCAGTCAGAGAAACAGGACTACACTGGAAAACAGGCCGACCTCCAGCATCTATAAACAAGGGTGTTGATGGAAGCAGCACAGCTAATATTTCTCTCCAGGATGGTGTCCTAGTCAAACAGGAACAGACCAGTTGAAGCTATTATGAGAAAAAGCAGACAGAGCATACATTAGCGCATATGTTAGGGATTAAACTAACAAATTGTGCAGAGTGGGAGAATAGAGATAGAATGAAGCAGAATATCTGACTCAATAACCATTTAAAAACAATCTTCATTCATTTTAGATGGAACTATTCACATACCTGTATTATATTAAACTGCACTTCCAATATTCACCACTCTTCGGTGCTAAATACGTTTTTCCTCTGAGCACAGAGCAGCCGGCTTGCTTGGTCTTGCAATGAATGCTGGGATAACCAAGGATGGATAGGATACACCAGACCCATCCTTAAAATCGGGCAAAAAGAAGGATGCATTTGTATACCGCATAAGGAGGAGTCTTGGAATCCAACTAGACCTTGGTGCTGCGCTATGACGTCATCGATCTACGATTCTGTCTTTCAGAGGATGCAGCCCATGAATACGAAAGCACCCTCTTTATTAAATCCCTCCTATAGAGTTGGAATAAAGAACGCCTGTGGCTCATCTCAGGAGGAGGATTCGCTGTGCCACCCAGTGGAGGGGTTGAGAACAGTCAGACTATTGTCAGACTACAGTCGGTCAACAAAAGTTTTCATTTTGGTGAAAACTTTTTAACTCTCCACTAGAGAGTTAAAACGGGTGTTTGAAATATAATATTTTGTGGTATTTTTCGGTTTTGATTTTATATTTTTAAGGGTGTCCCCTAGGAATACATATTTGTTGTTTTTCTAAGTGTTTTTAATGTTTGTCTGCATATCATATGTGCATTCTAAGCCAATGTCTCAAAAAATCTGTTCTGATTAAGTAATGACAATAGACTTCATTCTTAACTGAAGTTTTTTTCCCACAAACTCATCCTTAGTTATCAAACAGACCTGTAGCAATGGTTGCTGAACGGCTGCATCTGAGTGTCATCTGAGGTTCCAGCTGGGTAGAATTTAAGGCTACATTTTATACAGTATCATAGAGGCTTATTTTTCATTTTACTGGTATTAATCCAAACAAACAGAATCTTTTGCGATTTTCTTGTTGAAGTTCTTTAGCAGAGAGCTTAGGGACGTTTTGCTCCCCTTACAATTCTGTTCACAGTGCTCTAGAGCAGTGGTTCCCAACCCTTGTCCCCAGGGACCCCTTCCCTACCTGTTTTAGATATAGCTCTGTTCAAGCACACCTGATGCACATTATGGTTCCTCCTCTGCAATCAAGTGCTGCAGAATCCTGAGTATCAGGGTTGGGAACCACTGCTCTCAAATAAGAGGAAAATAGTTCTTTATCAAGGTTTGCTGCTGGTGGCTGAAAGGAATGGGCATCTGTGTCAATGGTCATTGCCATGTAAAAAATACTTTCACATGTACATTTATTAAGGAATTATTTTCACTACCAGTTTTGTGTGAAAGGAAATTCAAAAACAACATTTGACTTACCTACAGGAATTCAAATTTGAATAGATTTACCAAAAGTTTTTACTGACACTATATTTAGTTACTGCAGTGAATGATTTTACCATTTCAAAACCTTCTACATATGCTTACCTGAACTTGCTCTCTCTCTCTCACTCTCTCTAGCGGTGTGTCTTAAAAAAAAAAGACACTTAGAATGTTTGTTTGCCATTATATCTAAAAAATGGTAAAGATACTATACTTTATATTGTGTTTGTACATAATGTAAGATATGTCGATTCAAGTTAACCAAGGGAAATCAATTACAATATTTTATTTTCTATTTTGCACTAAAACCAGTTGAAGAATAATTTGCTGCAATTTTACAGACAGAAACCAATAACCACCTGTCCCAGCTAAGAAACAGAGCATGCAGAACATACCCAGAAAAAAAAAAAAAAACAGATAATAAAATGACTGATTCAAGTTTAAACAATAATGATCTTCAGAAAAATAAGTGAATACCAAGTAAGCACATTGAGTGAATTGGTGCAATAAAAGCTGATAGATCTGGGTTAAAAACCCAGGAATGAATTTCTGAACAGCCAGAAATTTAGACCATTCATTTATTGAAGTGCTTGAGTCTTTTGGGGCACATTTTCCGAATTAGAATTACCTATTTAGCTTTTTTCTAGTAAAGTAATTACTTTATCAAAACCCTTGGGTGGAATAAATAAATTATAGAGAAACTAGATGCCAAAGCATTGCTGCTATATAGACCCAGCATGTCTGATTTAAATTTTAATGGATCATTGATCCAATAAAATTCAAACTTATTAATTTGCTAGTTGCTGTTACAGCTGTTGAATAACAAAATGTTGTATACTTTCAATTGACGTGGCAATAAAAAAAAAACCCAAAAAACATTCCAGGTGATTTCAATGCAAACTATCCCTGATAGTGAAAAAACAGATGTTTCTTCTACGCCACCAAAGTTATCCAATAGATCCCTGCTTTTTCAAGGGCAGGAGCATTATGAATCCTTGTAAAGCAAGCATAGCAGACTTTCAAATTTAGGTATAATATTTCATTTAAAAAAATAAAACCTGCCTTGCACACAAGGGACATCCAGCATGACCTAACTGCATCTCTACCCCATGAAAGATCATCATGATCTAAAATAGTTTAACCTATTAGCTCTCATGTCCCATCTGCGGGACATATGTAGTTTTTTCCAAATTTGCAGCCTCATACTGCAACATTAAAACTGCTGTCCACCATTACAAACCATTTTTTAGATTTGTAATGGTTCTAGCTTCTGGCTAGAATAGCTGCTGATTGATTAATGTTTGTTCGGGCATTCATGGGGTTGTTTTGGTATGGCCGCTTATAGAAACAAGGGTGAAATCTTTTGAATTCTATAAATATACTTTACATTGTATTTATAATATGAATGCAAAAATTGTGTTTCCTCTTGCTATAACCTATTTGTATTATGGTAGCAGTTTTCTTCATTCACTGAAAAATGTAGAGCTCACAAGAGCTACACAAGTATTGCACTCAAGTTTACTCCCACTTGTTCGGTATAAATTTGCTGCACATACAGTTTCAGTTCTAGTACCTGACTGCGGTTTCAGGTACACTTTGTGCACACAGTCGGGAAGTCTTATTTCTGCCCATGGTTTGGATGATCTTTAAATTATTTGCAGTCTCTTATTCTTCATTTACCAGTTTAAAAAAAAAGAATACTAGAGTTAATTTTTTGCTAAATCTTGTGCCAGTATTTAAGTGAAGACATGAAACCAAAATACTGACATGATCTCTACTTTTTATACCTTGTTGTTTTTGTTGATAATCTATTTACAGAAAAATAAACATTTAAAGGAGCAATAAGTAAGAAATGTCCTGAAAAATGTTCCAAATGTTCGTAACACTCATTTTAAACAACTGATCCTAACCATCAAAAAATAACTTAGTCAACTAGGCTCAGTCAGATCTCTTTAAATTGTTGCTCCTACCTCCTGTTCCTAGCTCCTATCCCTTCAACTTTTGCATGGTCACAGTGAGAACAGTATCCAAGGTAGAAAAGGAACCCCGGGCTGCAGTGTTGAATCCTCTCATCCTTTATCCTTATGGATGTCATTGTATGACAATGTGATGGACATGCACATTAATAATGCTGGTCAAACCGCAGGAGCTCTTGATTATAAAGCCCAAAACATATGAGGTGCACTCTTGCCTTTGTCCAACATAGTAGCTACAGTGAAGAAAAAAATATTTTTGTTAAACTCTGTGAGGTGGGCTGTGCCTATATGTCCTGTCACACAAAGAATGTGGGAAATCTTATCTAGCCACTGGAAATGTCAGGAGGTCCAGATGCTAAATAAACTGAAATTTAAAAGGACTATTGCTTTTTCTTTCAGCACTATTCAGACAGTACTAACTGTGTTATGGCAACCGGTGACACCCTTCCACAGTGGTTTAAGTGTTCCTACCAATTTACAGTATTTTTAGCCGTACACATACAGTGCAGACCTACTTTAGTGTCTTGCCCCTGTTTAGTTCCTGGTCCCTGAGGGAATGAGAATTCCGAGGAAGCCAGAAAGAGAGGCGGACCGGAGATAGCTCAACAATACCTAAGAAGCCTTTTTATCCTTTAAAATTATTTGCAATAAAACTTACTAGTGCTGATTTGTCTTCACGCTTCATCTTTAATTTAGCTGCCCAATGTCCTCATTTCTCTTTTCTGCAACTTGCACAACACTCTATGAAAAGGAAGGTGGGATTTCTAGGTGTCATTATTACTTATTGCTTCTTATTGCTGTTTTATTTTCATTGTTTTAGTATTTTATGCTTTTGCTATTTTGATAAATGCTCTAGAAATACTGTTGATATTTTTTTTTTATTATAAATGCATTGGCTTGTTTACACCTGGCAAACTACTTGGCCAGGACATCCACATAAAATAGATTAACAATCTCAATGGATTTCCTTCCACATATTATGAAGCTCAAATAAAAATCAAACACAAAGGAGTGTGGAAAAAATACCTCTCTTTGTTTTTATTACTCTATTTAAGTGTTTTTAATTATCAAGTTGATTTTGAAAACCATACAAAATACAAGTGAAAAATACTGATTTCATTTATTTCAGGGAAAAGTATCTCCAAGGCAACCCAGCTTTAGGTGAAAGATAGTTTGAGATTTCTTTTTTTTCAGCATTTTTTATTGTCATTAAACTGTCACCAGTACAGTGCAATGAAATTCATTCTCTGCATTTAACTCTGCATCCCCTTGGGGAGCAGTGGGCTGACAACATGGAGCGCAAGGGGAACAGTGTGGTGTTAATGGTCTTTGCTCAGGGAGCCAGAGTGGCAGTCTGTGGGAGAGGGGCTCGGACCCAGAACCTTTGGATTCCTAGCTCTATACCCTAACCACTAGGTCACCACTCCCCCCATCCTTGCAATAATCATAACATGAAATCAGTTACTTAAACAGAACCTGTCTGTCAACATGAAATAGATCTAAAAAAGCAGCCCAGTCAACTCTATTAAAGCAATTATAACCAATTTTAAGAAGAAGAACCTTGTAACTTTGAAGAAAGGTAGCTGACGAGCATACACTCACCGGCCACTTTATTAGGTACACCTGTCCAACTGCTCATTAACACTTAATTTCTAAGCAGCCAATCACATGGCGGCAACTCAGTGCATTTAGGCATGTAGACTAGGTCAAGACAATCTCCTGCAGTTCAAACCGAGCATCAGTATGGGGAAGAAAGGTGATTTGAGTGACTTTGAACGTGGCATGATTGTTGGTGCCAGAAGGGCTGGTCTGAGTATTTCAGAAACTGCTGATCTACTGGGAACTTCACGCACAGCCATCTCTAGGGTTTACAGAGAATGGTCCGAAAAAGAAAAAACATCCAGTGAGCGGCAGTTCTGTGGGCGGAAATGCCTTGTTGATGCCAGTGGTCAGAGGAGAATGGCCAGACTGGTTCGAGCTGACAGAAGGGCAACAGTGACTCAAATAACCACTCGTTACGACCAAGGTGGGCAGAAGAGCATCTCTGAACACACAGTACGTCGAACTTTGAGGCAGATGGGCTACAGCAGCAGAAGACCACACCGGGTGCCACTCCTTTCAGCTAAGAACAGGAAACTGAGGCTACAATTTGCACAAGCTCATCGAAATTGGACAATAGAAGATTGGAAAAACGTTGCCTGGTCTGATGAGTCTCGATTTCTGCTGCAACATTCGGATGGTAGGGTCAGAATTTGGCGTCTACAACATGAAAGCATGGATCCATCCTGCCTTGTATTAATGGTTCAGGCTGGTGGTGGTGGTGTCATGGTGTGGGGAATATTTTCTTGGCACTCTTTGGGCCCCTTGTTACCAATTGAGCATCGTTGCAACGCCACAGCCTACCTGAGTATTGTTGCTGACCATGTCCATCCCTTTATGACCACAATGTACCCAACTTCTGATGGCTACTTTCAGCAGGATAATGTGCCATGTCATAAAGCTGGAATCATCTCAGACTGGTTTCTTGAACATGACAATGAGTTCACTGTACTCAAAAGGCCTCCACAGTCACCAGATCTCAATACAATAGAGCATCTTTGGGATGTGGTGGAACGGGAGATTCACATCATAAATGTGCAGCCGACAAATCTGCGGCAACTGTGTGATGCCATTATGTCAATATGGACCAAACTCCCTGAGGAATGCTTCCAGCACCTTGATGAATCCATGCCACGAAGAATTGAGGCAGTTCTGAAGGCAAAAGGGGGTCCAACCCGTTACTAGCATGGGGTACCTAATAAAGTGGCCGGTGAGTGTAGTTGGTTTATAAAGTTAACATGATTTGTTTGTAGTAGGATATCATAGCAGGAAAACACGGAGGTGAATCAACAATGTTTAATAAAAATCAAAAGCGTGAAGACCGAGGCATGGGTAAACACAGGACTGGTAGAAATGGGAAGGGACAGACATCAAAACATAATGCCTACAGTATTAGACACATATTAGGGTGTAGAATTATTAGGTTCATGGTAAAATAGGTGTTTCACATATAGGTCAAAATAGTATTTTTTTTCATTCCAATTCTTGTCTTATTTAAAAAAAATATATATATATATATTGTTTTTTAGCACTTTAACACGAACATTAAAGGTACAGTGTGTAATTTTCAGCAACATCTAACATTTCGCATCATTCACATCACCAAGCTTGTCAAGTAATGACAAAGTTTGTATAGTTAATTTCATTGAAAGTATATTATTAGTCTGTGCAGGATAAAGATTTAGTTTTTAAAGGCCCAAGATAGCGAATATACCCATTACTTGTTTCATATTGGCATAATGTTTTAATAAGCTCCTTAGTATAGTGATATAAGAAGAGTAAGTAATTGTAGTCCTTTAGTTATATAGCAAAATCGTGTAGTTTGGAAGCATATAAATTACCCATTTACTGAGTCTGTGGCACAGGGATTATTGGACGAGGACTAGGGAGATGAACAGGGTGAGGGATGGGGTGCTACTGGGATAACTGGGGCAGAGGAGGAAAGATCTGAAGATCTCCAATGGAGCCGGACAGAAGTAACCGAATTGTATCCACAAAACTGTTTTGGTGTATATCTACATGGTCTGAGAAATATTCCTAAATCAACATGTTTCATTTACAGTTCTGAGCACTATATATATAGTTAAGTTATGTGTTTCTCTATAACCTGCTATAGTATAAAGTAGTCACATTCAAGCGTACTGGGTATCTCTACAGTCACTAGTTTGTCAGCTCTGGGCTACTATGGTGCAAAGATTTCTGCTTCCATAAATGCAAGACCCACTGTTTTGTAATTTTAAATAGCAAATCTATAAGTTAACATAAAGATTGAGACTTTTAGTTCATATATGATAATAACTATCATATTTGTGTATAATATATTACATTTCAATCACTAAATCCCTTTGACTACTACATATGTCAAGAAAAAAGCTTTTCTTTACTTAGATTTAATTAGATCATGTTTGTCCCATTTTAACATCTGTTTCGCGATCTAAAACAAATAAATTGGACAAAACACACTTATGACATTTTTTCCTAAACTGTAATAAATTGACACAATGCCTGACATATGTGAACAAATTATTGTGTAGACATGAATCATTTTTCATAAAAAGATACAAATTAGTTTTATCTTTAACTGTGGTGTTTACAGTGTGAAGGTCTTTTGAGGTGTTTGCAATACCACCCTGTTTGCCCCTATTAAGTGCTGGTATCAGCAAATTAAGTGTGTGCAGATAGAGTTGATTCAGCTCTGTGATCCACCTCCACTGTTGGCTGATCATCCACTTCTTCTCGCCCACATTATGCCTCTGTGTCTTCCAAACTAAGCAGACAGACACAATAAAGACGTAACCCTTTAGAGGGCACTCAGTGAAATACTTTGAAAATCATAATTTCGTGCGAATAGTGTTATTGGAACCCAGGACACTACCTTATTAACTTTGTAACATAAAAAAAATGGATATTTTGAATGGCAAAAATGTATGTCAATGTAATAACAAGAAACACCAACTTATATTTAGAAAAATAACAAAAGTGCTTCTATAAGAAATTCATTAAAAACACACTGAGAGTGAAAGAAACACTTTTTTTTGGGTACAAAACCTTAGAGGCATTAATGCTGATACTGGCACATTTTTAGGCTGATTAACTTTTTAACTTTACTTTTAAATTTTCAATGAGCTTTTTACCTTTTTTTCTTGCCTTTTTAACTTTTTTTCCAACTTAATTTGCAGTAGGTAATATATCTTTCAAGGCCTAATATAATTGGTCAAATGCCAAAATAAGATGTAAAACCATGTAGCAGCATCTTTGCTGAATGGCTGGATATAGAGCTTGTTCTTCTAAACCTCACTCGGGGATGGGGGGACTCGATTTGTAAGGGGTATGCAAGTGATCAGAAATGCTAACTTGCCCTATAAAGGGTTAACAGCACATACTTAAACATCCTCTGTTGGGGTTACATCAACTAATCCTCTCGAAAAAAATTATTGAGAGGATTAGTTCATTTTTGGGGGGTTATGATTCAGCAGATAATGAGTCAGTAACAGAGAAGGATCTGCTGGATGTGTTTTATATATAAATTAGGTTATAAATATATATATATATATATATATATATATATATATATATATATATATATATATATATAAGTGAATAAAAGGTGGTTATTTTGCATAAAACAAAAGTTTACCCCTTTTGTACAAAGTTTTATTCCTTTAGTTCATCATTAAGTTGGAAAACACTGCCACAGTTGCTGTCTTTACTTTTAGCTTATTCGCCAAACTCTTGTGTAGTCTTCAGTGTGTGTTATTCCTGTATTCCCATCTGGGTGCAGCGATGTGTATATCTTGCAGTGCGGCGAATGAACTTAAAGACAGAAGTTCTCCTTTGACTTCACAATGACTTGCTCTGTTTGTGTGTATTCAGCATGTGTGCATGCATACATGTTTATTTGATGTTCTTGCTCTTTCAGAGGGTGGCTAGGTATCATTGTCTTCGACTGCTGCTAGAGAGACTTATCCCCTTCTGCTGTGGACTGACAGCAGGGACTACAGTATGACAGGTCACTGATGTCTATTCTTCCAAGTTTCTATGTGTGTGTGCATGCTGACATCAAACACAAGTAAGTCTTCAAGAAGGCTTATTGTGGATTGTGTCTGTTCAGAGTAACTTAGATCTTTTTCATAGATTCCATTGTATCCAAAAATGTCCCATAAAATGTATTTGAGCATGCAGCTCTCATTTAAATTTTACTGTAGAGTGTGAAGGAGGGATGAATTACCGCATTCATGCCACCCTACTGCTACTGCTATATGGAATAAGACAAGATAAAAAGGTACTCATATGATACTTACTCCCACTCATCTAAACAATTCAGGGAATGCCAACTAGGATAAATTAGTGTGTAAAAAGACAAAGAACTAAACCGCAACAGGAAGGAGTTAAGCATGTTTTAACCTCTCTTCATAAACTTTTCTTCAGAAGGAAACAATCTAAAACTCTAGCAAAAAGCAGTGAAACATTTTTTTTTAGATTTAGTGATTTTTTTATAAGAAGGTTCAAAAGAAATGGTGCAAAATATCTGACTAGTTATATAATGGCTGGGCATAGGAAAACACTGCAATGTAATGTGTAATGTCCACACTTTAATCAAAAGGGGCTTAAAAAATGTTTGCTTCATTTATTCAGCTAGATGAAGGAATGGCAACGGAAGAAATTGAGAATAAACAGTGAATGACGAACTGCAGGGAAAGTTTCACAGTCTTGTGCATGAAAGTTTCACTGAGAATATTGCTTTAATTGACTTTTGCCCGAAGCTTTTTCACTTTACCAATACTTCTAATGATGGAGGGAATGCTGAGGAATGTGAAGCTGTAGCACTAAACATGATTTTCTGAGTGCATACACAGCGAATGCAACATTGAACAATGATTTGTCACATTATAAAACTGTTCCTAACATTTACCATCCAGCCATCCATAAAGAACCATTAATGTGATTAGACAAATCAGCAAAACATCATGTTTTCAGTTAAATAACTTTTCAAAAAAGTAAAAAAAAACAGTCCATTGAAATTTGTTACCAAGGTTGAAGAATTCACTCCAGTGGATTGTTTTTTTTTACTTCTTGGAATGACTATGACCTGGATGACTGAGAATTTTCACCAGCTTAAATCACTTTTCTACAATGCTGTTAAGATGATGGGGTGAGGAGGCACAAGTTTGCTAGTTCAAAACCCAAGCTCTGTTTGTTTCAATTGTCATGTCCTTGAGAGTGCCCTTGGGCGCTTGTGTAAAGAGAAGCCTTGTTTCTGTCATTTACCAGGGCAGCTGTGGCTATGCAATATAATTTACCGCCATCAGTGTGTAAATGTAGCACTTTTGAATCCTCTGACTTGAAAATGGGCTATACAAATCCTGGCTATTTACCATCCTAACAGAATCAAAGCACCAAAAAAAAAAAAAAAAAAAAAAGAACAGACAGCCCCCACCAGTGAGAGGCCACAGTAATTTGTTGTGCCAATACATTATAGTGCCACAGCAGTTGAGATTATTTCTGGATTGTTTCAGTTGCTGACTTCCAAGTTTTACACACTGCTGCTCTTTTCGCCAAAATAAAATACCAAATGCTGCATTGCTCAAGGACCAGGAAGTTAACATGGACTGCATTCTTCACAGAAGAAGTTATGGAATTATGGATATATATATGTATAAAATGTGTCCTAAATATTCCCATTCGTTTGCATGACATTTTTATTTGTTCCCTCAAAATACTCTATTTGTTGGGATCCTCAGGCTTGCCCACCAGAGGGCGCCGAGGATCCTCTTCTGCTCTCTTTGTTTTTTCCCTTAGGTTTGGAGTTACTGTGGGGATCTGGAGATTACCCTCTGTCTCCAGCAGGAGGCGCTGTGGGTCTTCTGGTGCTGGAACTTTCCTGCACACCTGTTCCTAATCCTCTCATTAGAAGACCTCTCCTTTATAAGCTCCTGCCTGACCTTGATCCCACGCCGCAGTGTTGAACTTAGTTGGTTAGCTTCCTGAACCTCTGTTACAGATGAATCTTAGTTATCTCAATTGTGAGATCAGATTCTAATTCCTCCTTGTCTCTGCCTCACAGGAATCCTGTGTCCTCGTGAAAGCTCTGGATGAGCTTAACCTCCTGGCTCTTCGTGAAAGCTCTGGATGAGCTTAACCTCCTGTCTCCTCGTGAAGGCTCTGGATGAGCTTAACCTCCTGTCTCCTCGTGAAGGCTCTGGATGAGCTTAACCACCTGTCTCCTCGTGAAAGCTCTGGATGAGCTTAACCACCTGTCTCCTCGTGAAAGCTCTGGATGAGCTTAACCTCCTGTTTCCCTGTGAAGCTCTGGAAGGACTGTTTCTCTGGCAACCTGTCTCTGGCCTGCAGCTCTGGGAGAGTTGCATCATAGGAAGCCAGTTCCAAGCCTGACGCCCTAGGAAAGCTAACCAGCTAATCTGCCCTGGTGAGCCAACCCAAGAATCCTGCGTGGATGCTACCTACTGTGGAGTTCTCCCAAGAGGTTCCCATGAGGATTTCCCCTGTTGTCCCCCTGCTGTTAGCTGGAAGCTCAGCTACCAGCCATCTCCCTTTCCCTGCTCAGACCCCTGTGAACCCGCACCCTGCCTGAACTGTTTTCCACTATTACCCTTGTGCTTGTGCATTTAATAAACTCTTTGGACTTTTACCCGAGTCTCCGTGTGTGTTCTGCATCTTGGGCTTACTCTCTGAGACACCCATCATGACACTATTCATTTGTGACCACAAAGTACTTCTTTGTGCGAAAGAAATACAAATTCCTTCTCTCAAGGTCTATTTGAAGGAGGAAAGGTTGTAAATATGTTAATGTTATAAGTGCAGAGTGATCCAATTAAGCAACAAATGAGTGTATTAAATACTAGTCTCATAGTATTATGCACATCTTATAGGTTGCAGCAAATTGTAACAGTGGCAGATATGATCTGTATGTGAAAAAGATGCAGGCAGAGGAGAAAGAGAAGAAAAAAGGTCTTCTATTTTAGAGTGAACAGCTTTAAAGTGACAGAAAAATTATACAGTAGTAGCCATTCAACATTTCCAAACTTTCCTAGATGGGCCCTTGGCTGGTCCCCTAAGATTCCTTTTTTAAACATCAATGTTTGTACTAAAATATTCTTTCTGTCATGATATGTGGGGATTAAGAGCTAAAGAGAAGCAGCATCTCCTGGTCAGACCCTGTAATTTAGTGAAAGGATGGAGTCAGAGACAACAATATGTCAACAATATGCAAGAGGGGGTCACTGCAGTGGCTGGAAATTGGCTGCCATTCAGCTGTTGTTTGACTGGGAAGGAACATTTTGAATGGCTGCTGCTCTATAACCTTTCCCCTAAGATGACTTGGAGACTCAAACAACACTAAATGACTTCAAGATCATTAACTGGAACTGTTTTATCAAACCTCAAGTGGTCAGAGTTTATTTCCTTCTGCAGCTGCACTTTACACACACACTGCTTTTTATGCTGCTTCATCACACTGATCCAGCTACTGTTTTTTATCATTTTGTTTTTGTTCTCTTACTCCTCTGTACTGTTACAGTTTATAACTTTCATCTTCATCAGTCAGCGATCTCTGGCTCTGCCCTGACCAGAGATAATTTTGCCTCTGTTACTTCACAGGAAGCCTCAAAACGCATGCTAAAGGCAGAGTCATTCTGTGTGAGCAGATGCTTTGTAGTCATATATAGACTCCATTCTGCTCTGCCTTTAACCCACCAGCGATAGGCAGTTAGGGTGAAGCTTACAGGCCTACATCCCGTAAAGTTCTGGGCTTAGCTGGTTTCTATTGGTGAAACATTTGGGAGTTGACACAGCAATACAATCCAATTATGGCAAAAAAAAGTTCTCATTGCCCGCAAATTTATGTTTAGTGGGAACAAATTAATATTCCGTGAACACAAATTAGCATTTCATGGGAAAGAGTAGGTATTTCTTGCAAACTCATTATTTTCCCCCATGACCAGTCCCGGCCTACATATATTAATCAACCTCTGGCTTGAAAGGAGAAAAACTTGACTTGACATGAAGGAGAAGACCAGTTTTTTTTTACAGGGAATGGTAGTTCCATCCAAATGAGAATGATTTTGGATAATGTTACAATAATTTTCTTAGTTATTGCTCCTTTAATTTTTGTAGGCAAATAAAAACTTAACGAGAAGGTCCAGCATGAGCTTGTGGATTTAATTCCCAGCCCAGGATCTTTCTGCTTCAAATTTGTGTCTTGTTCGCTACCCTGGTAGTGGACCTAATTGCTCACTTCACTCACCTGCCCAACCCTCCCGGTTACTAAATATCATTCACCTTATCCACCTGCTCCTGGTACTTTATAGACAGCTCAGCCCAGCTATCAGGGCCAGATCATTGTTTGTTTGTATTTAATATCTTTGCGTTTTCCCTAATGTTTTTGTTCACGGAGGCCAGGGGTCAGTGGCGCCTCCAGAAATGTTTCAAGGGTCTGGCCAGTTGGGGCCACTAAAAATCTTGGGGTTGCATACTGAAACTAAAAGCCCTACCTTCAGGATTTAAGTCTACTATTGTGGTAAAGCTGCCTGTAGAAAACTATGATAAAGACTTAAGTAAACACCTACTCATACCTTGGTGTATTGTGTGTGTGGGATTTTTAATGTTACTAATGATCCAGTATGTGTAAATACAGACCTGTTAACATTTTGAGATCAACAGTAATTGCTTTTTACTTAATTACCTTTTCTCCGTTGAAAGCTGGTACAGGCTGAGCCGTAGCTGTCTGAGCAAGCAAGAGCGGAAAGAAGGGGGAGGAGGAGAGGGGCAGGTGGGCTACAGTGCACAACTGTTATGCCCCTGAAAATTTGGATAGAGATAATAACAGTGAAAAGAGTTATTACCTCAGCAAGAACTTTTACTCTAATCAATATCTTGTTTACAACAATAAACAGTTTATACAAATTCAACAATAAAAAAATGCCTGGGTATAGAGAGTGCACATATTTCAATAATATAGCATTTGCCTGAGGCATAATCCCTAAAAAAAGCAAAAAATCCTCTGAGATTAACATTCAAACCTTGAACAGCAAATAAATAGCTTGTGTGCATAAATAGGTAACTGTTTGCTCACACATTAGAAAAACGACTTTATACTTCTGTCAACACAAAATAGTAATGTAATGAAACTGTGTATGAAAGTGTATGAAGCCTCTGAGATGAATGCAAAATACACCACCAGGTGCATCCATGTATTTTTACAGTTGAAACAAAAAGGCGACGCACACTACAACTATGTGTTGTCCGGTACATTTTAGCAGGGAGCAAGTAAACACACACAAACACACCCACCTTACTACACTCGGTAAAACATTGTTCTAGACTACTTAAAATATCCCACAAAAACATTTAACATCGCTTTAACATGTTAGTGGATTAATACAATCATGCTAACTATGTTTAACAGCAACAACATGCCTGAAAATGGGGAGGAATAATGACAGTGAGAAGAGATCTTTCCTGAGCTAGAACCTTTACTCTAATGCGGAAAAGACCTCAGCATCTCGAGGCATGTGGGCGGAGATGGATGGTGTCCGGTTCAAGATCGCCTCGTAAATTGTAAATTCACACTTCTTAACTACAAACTGCACAATCAGAATGACACTGGCGAGTGGGGTGGCCAGGGATTTGTACAGGGTGGCTGTGGCCACCCCTGCCTACCCCTGGTGGCGCCAATGCCAGTGGTTAGAGAGGGTTGTTCGTGTAGTCTTGTCATTTCCTGATCATGTCCTGGCTCTTGTCCACTGAGCCTGCCTTGTTCCTGTTTTGGCTCGGGCAATTGAGCTAGTTTAAAGCTCCATAGTCCTGGCTCTTATCTACTGATTGTACCCTGTTCCAGTTTTTTTGGTTCGGTGGACCAAGCTAGTTTAAAGTTCTGCAGTTATGCTGGTGTTATGTCATATTTCTGCCTTTCAACTGCAGAGCCTGCCTGTTTCCATCTGAGTGTCTCTGCATGAATGCTCTGCTGGACTCATGGAACCCTGAACCTGCCTGAACGCTCTGCGATTTCCATGATTTGTCTGTTCCCACTGTCTGTCTGTTTCCACTGTCTATCTCGCCTTGAATACTGGGTCCTACATTCTGCGGCACTTTACTGCTTGCATGTTCTCCATGTGCATGCTTGGTTTTCTCTATAGGTAATCCTCCCACAGTCCAAAGAAGGACTGTTAGGTTAATCTAAATTGCCCTTTGGTGGGAGTGTGCGTGAGTGTGCATGGCTGTATGTCTATGTGTTGCCCTGTGATTGATGAACTGTCCAAGGTGTGCCCTGTCCTTTGCCCATATAATTCTGGGGAATAGCATCTGCTCCCGTGACCTTGACGGATAAGCAGAGGAAGCTTTACAAAGTTAGACAATCACATTGTGCAGAGAGTATGATTGTGGATGCTAAGCTTACTTTATTTTTAGTTTCTCTAGATAACTTTAGCAGGTGGCTTGAGTTTATTGTATGAGCTGAAATCATTGTGTTTGTAGCATCTGAGTTCACCGCTGGATAAAATGCTTTGATATTCACTGAAAAGCTTAATAAGGAGCTTTCCTACTTCAGTGTTGTGTCGTTATCTAAAGATACTGTGAAGTCATTATAGGAAAGTCTATTAGGTAGGAAGTTTTCCAGATTATTGATTTTGAATATTTTTTGTTATGAACAGGGCAAAAGACAACTCACAGGTTGTAAATTAGATTAAACTAGATTAAATGGCTTCAAAATCTCATGCAAATGTGTTTGGGCTGGATTGGACACAATGCAATTAATCTTTGATCTTTTGGAACTGTATGATGGTTGGTGGCAAACAACTTTCCTACTGTAAGGAATTAATTCTCTATCAAATTGAATCGAAAGACATCCAGTTTAAGGGGAAATATATTTGGATCTCATCAGCATATTATTGGATGTAAGTATCATATTTCTTAAATATTAAACCCAAAGGCATAGTAATGTAATGAAAAATAGAAGTA
The DNA here is from genome assembly GCF_016077235.1 of Cyprinodon tularosa. Classification (NCBI taxonomy): domain Eukaryota; kingdom Metazoa; phylum Chordata; class Actinopteri; order Cyprinodontiformes; family Cyprinodontidae; genus Cyprinodon; species Cyprinodon tularosa. Next base: position 257,865 of record NW_024039478.1, on the reverse strand, counting down.
TTCTGGCTTCCCCCCACAGTTAAAATCATGACTGTTAGGTTAATTGGCTTCTTTAAATTTTCCTATGGTTGTGTGTCTTTGTGTGTCTCTGTGTTGCCTTGCAACAGACTGGCGACCTGTCCAGGGTGATCCCGCCTCTCGCCCATAGACTGTTGGAGAAAGGCACTGGCCCCACTGTGAACCTGACAAGGACTAAGCGGAGAAATGGATGGATGAAAAGTTACCCTTCTGACAAACCTGCATCTCTCCCCAGAACATAAGATTGTGTCCTTGGGTCAAAGGTTATTCGATATCAATATATATTTCCACATCATTTTGTGCAATGATTGTGTTATGATTTTTAAACACAGTCCCAATATTTCAGTATGTGTTATGGGAGATATTTCTAGATTTCAGAAGAATTATGAACAAGGTGAATCTTATTAACATAGTGGGAGAATGGAATAGAATAGAATAGAATAGAATAGAATAGAATAGAATAGAATAGAATAGAATAGAATAGAATAGAATAGAATAGAATAGAATAGAATAGAATAGAACAGAACAGAATAGAATACAATAAAATAGAATAGAATAGAATGGACTAAGTGAAGGTGGTGTATAGATATATAGATGGACAACAAACTCGACTTTAAACGTAACTGTGAAGTTGTCTACAGCAGAGGTTTTTAAACTTGGTCCTCAGGAACCACTGAACTGCATGTTTCATGTGTGTCTCTGCTCCAGCACACCTGCATCAAATGATTGCACTCACTCCTCAGCAGGCGACACAGGCTGCAGGAGCCTGCTAATAACCCATTTATTTAAGTCAGGTGTATGGAGGCAGGTGGATACCTAAAACATTCAGGACAATGGGTCCTGGAAACCAAGTCTGAAAACCACTGTCCTACAAGTAGGGACTGGGAAGACTGTAATTCTTAAGGAAGCTTAGGGTTAGTGTTTGCAGCAAGTTTCTACATATCTGCTTCGATCTGACGTTAAAAGTGCGATTTCTTAAGATTTTTTTATAAAGTGAAAAACAATATTGACAACAGTGAGCATCCTCTTCCTGTCTACAGCTATCAACGCCTATACTGTAATAACTCATTGGAAAACATGAGTTACAACAGTATTTAATAACTCTTTGAGATTGATGAAATATTTTTTAATTTAATTAAATTTCACCACAGTCTATTGTTACAGAATTTGTCACTGACTGACTTTGGTTTTTTTTTGTGTTTTGTTTTTTGAAAGCAAATATTTTTAAAACGTTGTATTGGAGGAATTGTATTAACCTGGCAAAATTGTAAAAACTTTGTACAAGTTTTTGTTGTCGATATATTGATATTCTTACTGCAGTTTTTATTGTATTAATATCCATATCAAAATCATATTGTATGAATAAAAATGAAGAAATATATTCTGATGAAGTTTTGGCCATATAGTCCAGCTCCATCCTGAACCCAAACAGTGTAATACTTTATGCTTCCATGCAAATTCAGTAACCAGACTTCAAAAACCTGTAAGTAAATAATGGTTGTTTCATAAAAAGGCAGCATTAAATAGTCCCAAAACTGCCCTTCTTCAGTCATTTTAAATGCCAGTAAAATAAAAGTAGATTGCATAATTGTCTTTGTAGTTTCCCCGTCTGACAAATTTTATGGTAAATCCAAAGCAAGCCATTGTTGTTGATCATTATTAAGAGCTTGTTGTTGTTACTGACTCACTCCTGAGGAAGGCTTATGATTTGAGCTTCAATGCAAAAACAAACACTTAAGAAAAGCTCCAGTGCATCTGAGCTTTGTTGCATTATTGATGGTTTCATGGAGACCAAATAGCAGTGCTGTAGGGTAGAAAGAGGAGGGGAGTTGAAGACTGAAAAGAAGAAACAAAAAGAAAAGACTGGTTGTTATATACTGTGATTGAGATATATATATATATATATATATATATATATATATATATATATATATATATATATATATATATATATATATATATATATATATAATAGGAACAGCTAAGATACAGCGCAGAACCCTCAAACTCCCAGGCCTGAATAGGACCCGAGCTTGAGGATGACACATACCACCCCACGAGGGGTGAGAAAACAGTTTTTTTTTGTTTTTTTTTTTTATATATATATATTTATTTATATAATATACAAGACTAAAACTTCATAATCGATTTGAGATCTTAGATCTTTAATAGGACTGGGATGTAATAAAACTAAATTCAAGTTCTAAATACATGCAATAAAATGCACAATGCAATAAAAAGTCAGTTTGAATTCTGTGCGAAAGAAGAAAGTGGATTCCTCTTATCTATGTTCATTAAACCAATTATTGCAAATACCAAAAGCATTCCTGTTTGAACCCAAAAAGGATGCCACACATTTTTTGCTGCCCAAACTCACTCACCTGAAGCAAGAAGCTATTTAAGCACCAAGTAAATTATTTATTAGCCTCAGAAGTGTGCTGAACAAATCTCCTAACTATCCGTACCTGAACTTATCATATCTGCCATTACATAACGTTTACTTTTTGTGCTTCCTGATTTCTGTTTTTTATTTTAATTGATTATATTCCATATTGTATGTGATATAATGCAAAGTTCTGAGACAAAGCCAGAAGAGGACAAGCTCAGATTAAGCGCTGTTAGATGTCTATGAATTTACAGATTTGTTGAGTTGTCCCTACTTATCCCCAATCTAGACACATCATTAGAATATCAAGCTTCAGGCACAAGAGTGGAAAAATAGGGCATACGCTAGGGATATAGCATGAGCTCTTTTGATCTCTAACTGTAAAAAAAAGAGAAAATTCACAGCCTGGAAAATAATATGCAGTAGGAACAGAATTGTTGTCTGGCTAAGTATGAAACAGATTCACTGCTTTGCAAGCCAGTGATTATGTCCCAAATAGGGTTTTTATGAGACGTGTCAAAGCATATCCAGGTTCTTTAGCATCTTTAAACACTCATCATAAATCAGCTTCATGGGCAATTCTGAGAAAACCCCCAAACAGTTTCTTTTGTTCTGTGGCCCAGTTTTTCTCAAAATCCATCCAATCAAATTCACTACACCAGACTAACAGAGGGGGCGCCCTCTGTGCCCTATAATCTTTTTTTTCCCACAAGGAGTGCAAACAGTTGCCCCTAAAGCTAATTCCACTTTATTTCCTTTGAGTGCAGTCTTGAACTTGATATTTTTTCTAATAAAAAAAATGAAAAATCCTCCAATCAGAGAAAATAACTTGATCCTCTAACCCTTGGTCATTCACTCTTAGCCAACCTCATATTGTTGTACAGGTGTGCAGTGAGTTCGAAGTTTTTATTGATGTTATATCACACCAAGTATAAGCCCATCAGATTTTATGCGAGTTTCCTTTGAAACATGAAATTAATCAAAAAAGAAGTACAGAATTTAATAAGCTTTATTTCACTCAATTAATGTGTCTACTGTGTCATACATAGGAAACTTACAAATAATGGAGAACATAAGTATGGAACATGTCAATGTATTTGTAGAAAACCTGTTGGCATGACATTCTTTTCAATTAGCAGCAAGCTAAATACACTACGTTATGTGAAATATAGTTAAGGAAAAGGGAAAAAAGATAAGAATATCTTGACAGTAATTTATAAAGGACTCTGTTGCAAAGCCTTTTCTCTCATGCACTGGTTCAGTCTTCCAAAGATTTTCTTTTTTTCTTTTCAGGCTTCTAGGGCTTTCTTCTATGCAACCTAATCCTCAGACCTTTGCTAGATTATCAGTTTGATTTCAGTAAAGTTATTGATATATTAGGTAATTCATAACCCTTCCTTTTAAGATTGTGAGTCATTACCATGAGTTGCAGCCTGACAGTGACATTTTATGTTAATGTCAACCTGACTTATTTTCTGCTGAAGCAGAGCATTCAGCTCTTCCTGAAGGGCTACCTTCAGGTCATTACCCTCAGCACGATAACTCAATTGATCCTTCTTTATTCATGGGGTTCAAGTCATGAAAAAAGAAAAAAACAGAGGAAACTCTGTTTGAAGCACCAGCAGGTGTTCCATGTCAAAGCAACATCAATGGGTTGGGGGGGTAGCTGTCATTGAGGCTGAAATCAGGTCTGTGTCACCAACAGTGACTCACTAACTGAGTAATTTAGATACTTATGAGCTCATCACAGTCCCATTCCCTGGGTATGGGGTATACTTTATTTTTAAAGTGTGTGTGAATGATGAAATGCTGAGAATTTTTTTTCCATCTAATTGCTCAGTATAGTAATATATAAAGCTGTACAAATGTTTTGCAGAAGAATTCAAACAACCTTAAAATTGCTTTTCTTCAACAGTGGAATCTTGTGCAGGGAATGTATGTAAAAGCTGTGACAATGGGATGTATCACATATGCTTTTCTTTGGCTCTTGCATTTTTTTTTTATTCCTTGATAATGTGATTAATTTTGTTAGGATCACCTATTCATGCCTGTTCAATGGTAAAATTGTGTGTATTTGTGTTAGTATGTTGCAGCCGCATCCTGGTGTGCATGCTATCAGTCTCATGATGGACTGAATTGTAACCAGGTAAGTGACTCACACGGTTAATTATCTTCTGTCCGATTATTGTGGTCACTTACCTGTGTTTCTCCTACAACCAAAGATTCCAGTGATGGGTGTTGCCCCGCCTATCCCAGCAGCCGCTGCATGGCCGCATCCGATTGACAGCAGCCCATGTTCTGTTCTGTTTCTGTTCGGTTTTGCTACTAAACATTTTGAAACTTCCCACTTTCTGTCTCACCGGAAGACTGGGTCTATCTGCCCTGTTTATGACACTGGAGAATTTAAAAACAATGTCATATTTGAGATATATTTCAAAATAAAAATAAGGACCTGTTTAAATACATATTGTACTTGTTAAATGAAACACACTTTTTTCCCTTTTTGAATTATTGTACCGTGGTAATCTTCAGTGTTCACCTCAACACAGCCCTGCAGGCTAACATCCAGAGCCAACTTGTCAGAAGTATTCATGGGAAGCACACTCTGTGCATCACATGAATCCATCTGGTCCATTCACCTTCTGCTTCTATCAATCTGTTTCACTGCCTTTGTCAAATTGAAATGTTGTCCAGCGTCTTGCAGCAGTACAAGAAATCCGATGCTGGCTTTGTAGAAAAACAAAGACAGAATTTATTATCCAAGCCTATAGGGAAATCTATCTTACCTCTTTCTAATGATATACAATCTGTTCAAATATGAGATGGATCTTTGAAAGGAGGACATTCATAACCATTAAAATGCAAAAGTATTTTTTCCCCTCTGATTCCAGGTTTGGCAACAAAGACTGTTTTTGCAAAATCTCATCAGTGTAATTATTAATCAATTTGTTTTAAAATATACACAAAACCAGAAGTTCAGATACACTAAAAGCTTTGAAAAAATCAACATAAGTAAACAGGATCACATAAATTTAGGGTTTGTTCAAGTTTGTATGCCAGATATATTAATCATATTTAATCCCAACTGAATGTATTCATCTTCATTGCATTTGTGGATATAAAACCATATTAAAAAGTCCACTATCCCTCTGTTTTCTGTACCCACATATGCTTGCAGTATTGTGGGGAGATATTGGGGATGGTCTGGAGGTGTTCTAGGACTCCAGGGGTCATTGCGTGAGAAGCAGGGTAAACCGCTGACAAGCTGCTATCCATCACAGTACTTTCTAACTTCAGATATGAAATAGATTCTTTCTACAACTAGGTGGTTTCGTATACCAGCCGAAGTGGATGATGTTAGCTCATTGTTTAATCCACGGCAGTCTAGTCTCATTGATAAGCAGCACACATTTTCGGTTATTCCACCAACACAGTCATCACTCATCTATCATCTTAGTAATAACAAGCAGGACACAGGTTTATCTTGACAAAAGATTGTTTGAGCTACCAGCAGAGAAAAGGGAATGGACACATGTGGATAAGATTAAGTTCTCACTGTGGGGGGCCGGAAACGCGATGAAACTAAAACACAGAACTCAGCAGCTTAGAAAGTGCATGAACAGGAGGATTAGTTTGAGTAAGACAAAAGAGATAAAGACATTTTGACATTCACCAAATGAGGAGTAATGTACACATTAAATTGAATATTCATGTGTACAGATTAGGAGGTAAAGCTTAATAAACAAATTATGCTCTCTTCATTAAAATATAAACAAAGTCCTCCATATTTCATGGCACGGCTGGCATTCTAGATCTTTACAATTCTTTAAAATCAGCTCATTTTAAATTTCAGTTTTCATTATCTCACAATATGGATGAAGTGAAAAAATAATAGAATTTTACATAATTATAGATGCCTTAATTATCAATTATCTCTACAGCTTTGATGAAATAAGACTCAGCTTAAGCATTTATGGAATTATACTGTTTCCCTGGTATGTAAATATTTTGTAAATAAATACCTGCTTCTCTTTGTAGGAACCATACTTTGACACCACTACAAAGATAACCTGATCTCGGACAAAAAGTACAATTTAATTTAAGTCAATTGGATTAAAAACAAAATATTGTTCCCACAGGAAATTAAATGTTGTTCCTCTGCTGTAGATGTTGATAGCTGTTGGCAGAAATTATTGTTTCTAGAGGTCTGTTTTTTATTGGATGTGGAAAAGAATTTGACTGAAGATAATCTGTTGTTGCTTAACAGTCTTCTGAAGAGGATACTCCCGGTACATCCTAATGTTCTTAGTTTTATGAAGAGGTATTCTTGAAATGAAATGATCTCCACACCTTTTACATGAGTTCCAAGAACAGAGCCAGTCTTGTCTCGTTGAGCCTATTCAAGCCATTTGCTCTGATGCCATTACCCCAGCAGATGATGCTCACACTCTTCAAAACAGTCTCAAAGAAGATATGTAGAATTATGATTATGTAACTTCCTCCACACCTCCACTTCTTCTCCCATGATATTGATAGCTTTCAACTTGTTCCCATTTCTTCTGAAATCTAAAAACATTGTTTTGTTCACATTGAGAATCAGATTATGTTTTTACACCATGCCACAAAGCTGTTAACCAGCTCCCTGTACTTAGCTTCTTGTCAATCTCTGATGCACCCACCTACTGCAGAGTCCTCCCAGTATTACTTGGAGAAGTATACATTGCACAATTTGGGCTGTCTGGTTGTTAGCAGAAGAGCAGGATGTTGAACCTATTCCTGAATTGAATATATTGAGTGTGTTCAGTTAATTGGTTCTGTCCAGACTTCCATCTCTCTGATCCACATTCCTCCTCATTCTGCTCTAAATTGAAGCCAAACAGAATTACAGGGTTGTTGTAATTCTTTTGTTTTTTTTTGTTAAAAAATGTTCAGTTGCAGTTTCCATAGTGGCCATTTTGGCACAATTTTGCACAGAGGGCATCATCGTCACAATCTGCCTTTTTCATGCAACAACATTAATATTTGTTTTCTATATCAATAATGGTGATGAGTTGAGTTGAATCCAAAAGTTTTGGGCAACTTTTGAAAATTCAACCACACATATACACACACCTACTTGACCACACATATCTTATGTACAAACCGGAAAACACACTGCAAATTAATTTTCATTAAGAAAATGGACCAGATTTATTTATTTTAAACAACATAAATATATAAATAGCACTAAGAAAAAGTTAAACCACTTTTAATTCGCTGTGCCATTTGCTGTGCCACTTCTTTGCTCTGCATCTTCCTCTAATAATTCCAAAACCTCCTCAGCTGTATAAAGCTTCTTGAAACCATTTTTTGACTTTTTTTTTCATAATATTGAATGATAAATATACAAAAAAAGAGGCCTCTAACTGGAACTTTTGCAGCTTCTACTTTGTATTGTGAATGCGCTCTGCACTAGTTTCACAGTTACTGGCTGTATGTGGTAATGCAGACCCATAACTCTGCAACAGATTGGTTGGTTTTTGTGAATGACCTGCGGTTACACATAAAATGTTTTTTTGTGTTATATAGAGATTATTCCCAACCCACCATCTGTGGATTTACATATCAAGAAACACGGAGAAATAGCTGAGAGAGAAATTTTGTTCATAGGTTGTCAGTGTGCCATATTTATGTTCTACATATTTTACTTCATTTGGATATAACTTTAGTTGTGTTTTGCATATAAAAAAGATTTCTTCTTGCTTGTAGCCTAAATTCTGCAGTGTAATTTAATATTACATTCTAAATTGTTAAATTGTTTGTCATTAATGCATCATTTATCAGTGTTGTTGTTGAGTAACTATGATGAGGTACCTTTACAGTACCCTTCGGGTTTAGTTCTTAAGATCACTGGTGTTCCAGGGTTTATTATTTGAAAAGCGCTTCACTGTTCTTGTGTGGATGGTGTTTTCTACCCACAGGTTTACATAGCCAGGCATATACTCAGTATTTATATTAATGTCTTCATGGAGCTGCCATTGTGCATCCAAGTCTGAAGCCCAAAAAACAATCTTGCAGGGCTTCACTAGCTTCCTGTGACCATATTCTTACAGTGTCCCCTTACAGGAGCTTGTTTTTTTTTTTTTTATAAAGGGACTTTATTTGAGAGAGGGGTCAACCACATTTGTTAGCCTGGAAAAACCATCACTCAGAGGAGGTGGTCTTAGACATTACCTGTCGACCACCTACAACGCAGTTTTAGTAACAAAACTCAGAAGATTCACCTTTTACTTGCCCTCACCTTACTCAAGGGCTGTTTATACTCCCACAACAGTGTGTCGCAGTGAGCTTGTCACAGATATTTTTGATTTATGCCCAATATTGAAGCGTGGTCTGCACTATTTTAATCCATGCCACAATGCAAGAGGGACAATTACGAACTAGCTGTGGGTCTAGATATGGCTGAGGCGGTGAGGAAGTGGGGACAAGTTTGTGTGACCACTGAGGGACATGAGGGCAAAAAAGAGCAAGGATCCAGGTGGTAAAAGGGTCCCGGTGTTCTTGCGCACCTCGCTCTTCTAGCTCGTCCAACTTCACGAGTCGTCTCCCACAATGGCGGTCCTACAAACAAGCCGGTAACACTGCATGAAAAGTGAGATTTTCGTCCCCGTAAACCCCCGTAAACTCCCGCAGATCTGCCTGATTTTCGTCAGTTTCCGACAATTTGCAACCCGTGCTTGTCCGCGTTTGTCGTGCCACAAATTGTCGAAAACGTACCGTGACGTATGTGGAGAGCGATCAGCTGTACTAATGGCCCTAATTAGCATATGAATGCAGCAAACCCGCGCGGCTGGCCAGGTCTGGCTTGAATAACCTTCTCAGTATTGGCTGAAACCACTATTCTCAAACAAGTGAAATCGCTCGTGATTGGCAGCAAAACCACACGTGGCCACGCCAGGCTTTAATTTTCTTACTGAGTATTGGACGGAACCACTTCTTTTTAAACAAGTAAAGTCGCTCGTGATTGGTTGGCATATATATATATTTATTCATATATATATATATTTACATATATATATTTATTCACATATATATATATATATATATATATATATATATATATATATATATATATATATATATATATATATATATATTTATTCATTCATATATTTATTCATTCATTCATATATTTATTCATTCATACGGTGTGTATTTATGTTATCCTACACTACTACACAATTATTATGCTACCATCAAGGACATGAATGAATTTATACAGGAAATGAACATTTGCCAGGAAGCTGTTTATGCAAAGAAAGAGCTTTATTAAAACACACACAACTATATACAACGCGTATCCAAACACATGCGTTTCTAAAAATTAAAACTCCGTGAACGGTCCGTTTGCTTCCTCGGGGTTGGAGGTAACTGGCAGCATTCCCTCCGAGGCAGGTCCGATGTGCAGACGCCTACTGTGCGTGGCCCTGTACTTCGGCATCGCTTCTAACCGGGACTGCAGCTTAACACAGAGTTCAGTGAGATCCGGCCTACGAAATGGCGGCGACCGTACAATCCATCCAGAGACACCGCCGAGGAAGGCGGACTTCCAGAGTTCCACTTCCTTATCTGCTAGCACACTCTGCCTCGCTTTCAGCAGCTGAAAAAAAAAAAAACAATGAATCAGCGCACTGCGTATGGACACAACACATCTATTAATGCACCTGAAAAATAGTCACCAAATAAAGTCTTACCCTCTTTCTTCCGGCCCGACTCCGAGCAGATAGCCTCCGCACGCAGCGTGTGGCTGGCTGCATATATCTGAAGCTCCTGCGTACCGTCTGAAAATACGTCTTACAGGCAGCTGGAAAACAATTAAATGAGAGTGGTATAAATAAAAAATCAAACGCAAGTCACAGTAACAAGTAAGGAGAAAACATTAAAACAAGTCACTTACACACAATGTCGTCTTTATCATCATCGTGCAAATCTGGACTTGCTGATTATGGCTCCGAGCAAAAAGGAGGTCTGTGAAAACAAAATGGAAAGCTATGATCGGTATCCATCCGTATCCATTGCCTTTGACCGCAGAATGAAAGCATATTCTTTAAATCTTACCCTTGCTCCGGTTCATAGCGCCTGCAATTAGTCTCCGAGTTGTTAAGACGGCGTACTGCTTCCTGTGATCACAAAAAATGCACTTTAATAAAGCTTGTTCTTGCAAGGCTAGGCTAGATAGGCTAATAGCTAGGCTGCTATTAGCCATAGCTCAGGCTAGGCCGCTTTTAGCTTAGCAGGCAGTAATCGAACATATATTTACCGCTAGCATCTCTTCTTTGAGTTCGTCTTGTTCGATGCAGAGTCGCCATCGCGTCCAAGAGGAGTTTTACCCCGAAATCCCACATACTCCGTCTGCGTTCCGCTCCGCTGCGCTCCAGACCGCCTGCACAAAGCAAAGCCTACAGCCGCCGCTGTTGCTCCGTCCCCTCCGCTCTGAGTTCCTTGGAGATCGTAGAGGGCATGCGCCAGATGAACCAGGGTTTCCGCGGATCATTAAAAATAATTACAATTCATAATTCTTTTTTTAATCAAGGCCTTAATTGGCACTAAAATTAATTAAATATGTTTATCGTTGCATTTATGATTCTTTAATAAAAATGCTTCTAAAAACAATTTCGTCAGATATTATATCGCTATTAATTTGCGTGGAACTGTTTATAAAGCCGTATGTTCGGAAAGGAAGCTCGAGGCGGAGAAAAAGCTAGAGAATATATATACGTATATATGTGTGTGTGTGTGTGTGTGTGTGTTTACATACATACAGGAGTCAAGGAACTCTGCTTACAGATCCTTCATATTTCATGTACACTAATAACTTGTGTACATGGTTCTTGTTGATGGCATTAAAATCAATTTTAATAGCATTAAAATAGCATTAAATTAGAGTCACTCATTCCTGTATGAACCCTGTGAACGCTTAATTTAATATGACGTATTAAAAAAATCCCATCATCATCCAGCACATGTTCAGTTTCTGCCCAAATATATATTTATATTTTTGTAGATTTTTGTAACAGAGATAAGGATAATTCAAAACTGCTTTTTTTTTTATGAACTTGTTCTCTACAACTTAGCATCTCTTTTCATTCCTGTAATAAGAAGTTTCTTTTAACTGGATTTGATTAAACTTTAAGTCCCTCGGTATAAAATAAATATTTTAATGGAGATGAGAAATCTGCTTCCTGGTTGGTGAATAACCAATAGTTTGGATCCAATCATTTAAATAAACGGTGTTAGTTTTTTTTTTAATATATATATAAGAATTGTGCTATAATTTCTAGTCACCAATCTGTTGCTGCTATATTTTAATTTGACGAACCGGAATTTGTCGATGCTCTTTTTCCTGTTTGGTGCGATTGCAATTGCGGATCTTGACCTGGCCAGACCGTATGACCACAGTGTACCAATCTTCTGATGGCTACTTCCAACAGGATAATGCGCCATGTTATAAAGTGAATCATCTCAGACTCATTTCTTGAAACTTTTCCACTTAAGTAATTGTGAATTGAGCATATTGACAGACAACATTTTATTTTTTATCTTAAATGCAAATTTTTTTTAAAATAATTACTGCTCTAAATGTATTGCTCTGTCAGCTAAAGATCTGTTTTGGTCTCTATACTTTAATTAAATAAATCAATTCAAGCTAAAATGTAAGAGGCTATACCTGATCTCTTTGTATCAGAGATTTTCTTCCTCAGAAAGATGTCACTTGGGGTAAAACCCCCCCTGCAACCCTGGTTTGCATTTGTATAGCTCACAGCATGTTCATTTACATGTTAAAGCCTCCCCTAGAATTCCATGGGGGGGAGGCATGGGGGGAACACTGCCTAAGAAATTCCACGTCAATTTCTGACAATTTACGGGAGTTTGCGACGAAGCCTGCAAATTGCCGTAAACTGCCGCTAACCTGAAGTTCCACGACAATCTACAGTGCCGTATATTGACGAAAACCCCACTTTTCATGCAGTGTAAGGTACCAAACAGGAGAAAGTGTAGAGCAGATGTAGATTTGACCAATCAAAGGCCTCTTGTCTGCAGCGCTGTCTCCGGTAACCTACAATTTTGTAGAGATGCAGCAGAGTGTCTGCAGCAGGAGCATATATGCGTTCACTGTGACACACACACAGGCTACCTGGTTTCTGAGCATAAATCAGCCTTCACACTGCATAATGGCATGTAACCAAAACATCTCTAGTGAGGGAGTTAATGAACCATCATAAAAACCCACCCCTAATCACCTTTAACACCACCCCCCTGATGATCTCCATCGCCCATGCAGTAGGAGGGATCAAAGCCACCTATTATTTTTCCTTCTAACTAATTTGTTACATGTACAGTATATTAATCTCCGTGCTCTCCACCATGACTTAGAACTAAAGAAGCCTTGTGGATGAGAGATGAAACATCTTCTTGAAAATTTCATGTGCAGTTAACTAAACTGACCTGGATGACTGAGAATCTTACCAGATATCATCAACAAAGGGACATTGCAAGCTCTCTGTCAACCTTAAACCCAAATAATTCTAATTACTAGTATTTGATTACTAGCTCTTGAGAATTCAATAAACTGTGATTATACATTTTCAGGCATTGTTAATTTGCTTTTCTTTGCAAGATAATTTCAATTCAGGCCAATTGTTACGTTTTCAGGTATATGCTTAATACAGCATTATTAGAAAATAATGGAGCATGAAAAGGTTCAGTGTGTTAGCAGACGATCATGCAGTATCAATGGATCATAAGGAACGTTATATACTTCACCATATGTTGAAGACACGAATATGATGGTACCACAGAGAAATATCAGATCTTGCCATTATCATGAAAAGATTAACTAGTGCTTTCCCAAATAATTTCATTTCATCAATAAAAGCTCTGTAAGTTTAAGTGCATCCGTTCTACTTCTATTTAACTTCTCTACTCTCTCTTGTTTCTCTCTCCTGAAACTGGACGTCACCTGCTGGAATGAAGAGGTGTTTTGTGAAATCAGCTTGAGTGTCAGGTCAGCGAGCGAGAGTGCGTGGGAGAAGTCTTTAGAGGGCTGTTACAGAGATTGGTGAAGATATTACTAAGGGCCTAATCATCACTTTATAACACTGAAGCCTGTCTTAAACAGGCTGGGTCGATTTCAGTGTTTTCATGGAATAACTGCAGATTTAATCTGAAAAAAATAAACTGTTCCTCTGAGCAGTTGCATTGTGGAAACACTGCAGTGTTTGTAAAGCACTGTTGTTTATTCATGGAGGCACCAAAGAGAGAGAAAAAGATGTATTTGCTCCCATTTGTAAAGGGATTGTAACATCTTGCAGATCTGTTTAATATCAAACCACTAACATGTTTGGGTCAATATTTGAGCCCTCCTGCTGCGATCGCATGCTTGAAAGGAGAGGACAGAGTGTTATGAGCACTTCAGAGCCTGCTTCTGAGAATAAATCAGTTCGTGCTTTTGCTGAATCCATTAGGGTTAAAACCGGTTTGTGTCCTCAAATTAGGAGCTGTGTAACAAGCAGATTGCTATTATTATTTGATTATTGCTTTTGTATATTTTCTCTCTGTTATGCAAACTGATGTGTAGATGTACTCAAAATAGTTTTCATTCAGCATAAACCTGTCAATAATTATCTGCTGTATCTGCTTTGTTTTCCTGATAAATATGCTTTAATCATATAGAAATACAGTTTAAATTTTTATCAAAGGTTATTTATTTTATTTTGTCTGTCTTAAAAAAAAGGAAGCAAACAGGAAATACTAGTAGTGGTTTTCCATGACATACCTAATTAAATTTACCTCTGATCTAATGTAAAAATACAGTATTCCAATTTGTTATTACAAATATATTGAAGGTTTTGAAAACTCCTAACTGCATATATATTTTTTTTCCCATTCTACATTATTCTAGAACAGTATAGATATAAATGTCAGGTTGGTTTTTAGTTTTTGACCCACATGCAGAATAATATATAGAGAACCAGAGATTTTTAATGTTTTCGTTAAAAAAAGCAAGACGAATGTGGAAGCGGGGAACTGCAGGAAGTCAAACCTTCTTGTTGGTCTGAGGGGAGAAAGCAGACTGATCAGGAAAGTTGATGACGACTTATTGATTTGCTTACTTGAGAGATGTAAGTAGCATTTGTCTGCAGGGGCTTGATTCAGGGGGTTGTGCACACTGTACCCCAGAGGTCCAGGTGAGTGTGAGTGAGATCCGAGAATGTAGATACCTGCAAGAGATGTTGTTCTGTAGAGCGGGCAGGCAGGTGATGAAGACTGAGAACTGCTGCACAGAGGTACACACAGGTAAGACCTTTTCCATAAATCAGAATCAGAATTGCAGCAAATTCTTTTCTTGCAGTGCAACCATTTACAGAACTTTGAAATCCATATTTTGTGGATAGTGGGGTTATGTATATATTTTTGGCATGATTTTGATCTATCTGTTTTATTGCCTTTGTTCAGTGTTTTGTAAAGCATAGTTTTTAATCCACTGTTGGCTCGCTAGAAAAATGATGATGATTGTCACCTGTGAAGTTGTGGGTGGGCAAGGAAGTGGCATATCAGCCGTTTTACAGACTGTTAAAGGAGCTGGCAAAAAAGCTAAAAAGCTGAATGACTGTGTTCGATTTCAGTAGCTGCATCCTCCAAATTCCAGGTCTACCTGTAACTGGGTCCTTCAAGGGTCCTGAAAATAAGGAGAGCACACTGAAGCAGCCGGCTTGCCTTGGAGATATATATATATATATATATATATATATATATATATATATATATATATATATATATATATATATACATATATGCCAGTGTAATTATAATGGGATTAGAAGCAGCTTGACACACTGGAAGCGATAACTCAAGAATTAAAATGGAAATTGGTAGGAGAAGGAAATATCTTTGTCTTCTTCAGGTATCTTCCAATATATTATTGGGTTTTTTCTCTATTCCTTAGTGAAATATATCCATTTTCTTTTGCTTTTTTCCTCTTTTTTTTTTCTTTTTCTTCATATTACTTCATTTTATAAGGCAACAACAAACAAAAATGTAATCAAAAATGTGTACTTCTGTTTTGATATCTTTAGATAAATATAAAATAGTTTACTTCATCAAGCTTCACACTTTTTTTAGAGGCTTCTTACTTTGGCAATGGTTTGATAAGGACAAAAAATGTAAAAATGAGTGTCCTGTCTGACGAACAATCGTATCCCTCGGTGATCAATTCCTAAGGCCAGCTAGAGGAAAATAAAGTTACAAAAAACATCAAGGCCACTGAATCCTGTTTTTAAGTGTAGATCTAGACAGAGAAGTGTCAGGATGTTCTAATGAATACAAGGAGGAATGCCTTTCCTTTTTGGCTGCTCAGTGGACTGATTAGCCATTCCCTTTCTGCATTAAAAGCCTTAGTAGCTGATGGAGTTTAATTACTTGATGTATCCTTTCAGTTCCACACATTTTCCAAATAACCGTTAAATGTTGGTTTCCAGTTTAGCTCAAAGAAACTCTTCCTCCTGGGGTTAGGATTTGAACATCAACTGTCCTACTGTTAAAGAGCACAAACAAGAGAAAACAAATAAATCTGCTGCAGTCACTTAATAATTCAGATGGGGAGGGATAATTGCTTATTTCGCCAACTGTCTGTGATGAGTGATATCTATTAGTAATAATGAGAAATCATCATGTGCTTTAATTAGAGAAAAAGCATTCATCTTTTAGTGTGTTCTTTTGCTCACACAGTTAGGCTCTTTGGGGATCTTCAAGCCTCTTAATTCCTCCTGTCTGCCTTTTCGATCTGTCGTAAGACGATGTAAGAAAAGAAGTGCTCATGGCAATACACTTCTCAGTAATACATGGAAATATAATTAAGGGTAGAAATATTTTTTCTATTTAAATTTGTCTTGTGGCAACCAGCTCTGCTAAAATATATCTGTTTCTAATCAAATAAACAAGAAGATTCTCCTAATTTTGAAGAGTGCAATAGTTTCTGGCTTCTGTAATAGAAAGGAAAGGGTTATAAAGATAATTTTTGTCTCTATCCTGGAGATGGTGAATTCTCTACACAATTACTAAGAAAAGCACAAACCCTAGTTTGATGTTTCGGCCTTCTTTAGTTAGATTCTTTTTTTTTTGTTAGAAATTCAGACTTTCAGGGGATTTTCTACATCACACTCCCAGCTCAGAGTAGAATAATCCAACTTTTTCATCTTTATCTCCAATCATTTTCAACTTCAAGTCATGCTGGATTTACTATACCTGGTTTTGCTGTGCTATAACCTTTAAATTCTCTTCAGCAACAACACAGTTCAACCGTCTTATGAAAGAAATTAGATAATATTGCAGTGGAAGTACTCTGTAAGATTTAATTTCCTTAATGTGAACTCTGTCTTATATAGATCTTTCCTTTTTATATATTTTAATGATAATTCCTAGCTGTTACTGGATACATAACATTGGAAACGTCAGTATCTTGTGGTGTGTTGGGTTAGGTATAGCCTAACCTGGTAAGCCAGATTGATATGTAGCAAGTACGGTGGTTTATTGTAAGTTACTGTTGCAAAGGTTATTTTGATTTGGCTGAGAGCTTGGCCATTATTGCTTTCTTCCAAGATTTATGTTGCGCCTTAAACCAGTGGGAGCTGGCCAATAGAGGTTGCATATATATATATATATATTAGAAACATATAAAACAAAATATTTTTTTTCGGCCAGGTTTTACATTATAAGTGAATCTAGAGACCAAAGTCCTCTTACTATCCCTTTTGAAATAATAAAATATATTATTCTGCCTTTTAATGTAACTACGTGTAACCCACTTATATATATTCTTGTCAATTTTTATGGTTTTAATGCTGACTGCTCTGCTCCAAATATGCAGCTTTTAAAACTCAAGCAATTGATCTGCACAAGCTCGACTAAGGTGACACCACATATAACAGAATATTGGGCAATACAACATGTTGGATTTCTCTTATTTGCAGTGGAAGTGGTCTCGATCACAATTATCTATTACTCAAATTTTTAAGATATAATTAATAATGACTCCACAGTCATTGGGGACGTCAAAGATGGACAAGAGTACAGAGAGCTAGAACACTGCTTTGAATGTCAACAAAACAAGGCAGAGGATTGTAGATCTCAGAAGAAACAGTAACAAGTTGAACTTACTTAGACTTAGACAAACCTTATAATTTTGTATAGTCTCTGTGAAATTTCGTTTTGTACAGTTCACATGACAATTCAATTTCTTAAAGTGCAGCAGTGATCAGATGTAAACATTGGGAGAAAACAACATGGTACAAAAAACGCTGCTGAGGTAACAATATTAGAGCTAGTGACATAAGAAAGCTTGACAAGCTAAGTAAGAAAGCCAGTTCTGTTCTGGGAACTCCTCTAAAACCTCTAGAGATTATTCACAAAGAAGTATTCTTCATAAAGTGAAGAGCATCGTCATCAGAAGATTTTTAAACAATAGTGTCTTCAGTAAAAGGCTTCTCCAGATCCGGTGCAAGACAGACAGCGACAGAAGATCCTTCCCGCCTACAGCTGTCAACACCTACAACACCTGTTCGAAATCAATAGTTACTGCAACATTTAATTTGGGATTCTCTTTGTGATTAATAAAGTATTTTTGAACTAAATTTAAATGTATACTTGCATTATAAATTGTTTGGTAAAGTCATCACTTTTGCAGCACAATTATTTTAGAATTTTGGATTTTACACAGTCTTTATATATAGATTAAATAGCAAATATGTACACTTTAGTTATTTACCTTCTTTTCCCTGAAATTGAATAAGTACAACCCCTTGCAACTGGGCGAATAACTATTATGTTCTTTTCAAATTGTGATAAATTATGGTTAATTCCTGTTGTATTATTTCTCTGTTCCTTTTTTTTCCCATGACACTGGTGCCAAAATCTCAGTTTTATTATTTTTCAGTAACTTTTTCATTTTGTCTTCCATAAAACATACCGATACACATGCATATCATCACCAAATTTGATCTGGATATTTTGACTCAGTTTTTCATCCTTGGCACTTCTTTCGGTGGATCTGTAATGAAGGATAAAAAGCTGCTCCACATATTATTTGCATCAGGAGGCTTCACTGTTGGCATTACAACAAACTCTGTTGTTTATGTTTTCCTCTCTAGACAGAAGATTTTCCAGATGCTCTCTTACTTGCAAATAGTAATTCAGCTCAGCCCACAAATCTTCAATGGGATTGAAATCCATGCTTGACAAAACCATAGACATTGTTAACCTAAACCCGCTTTAAGGATATGCAGTGTTCCGTTGTTTGAGTCCAAGCTTTAATCTATTATCTCTGCTCAAAATTTGGAAACCTGATGAGCTTATTATTTTTTTGTGAATATTGTGATTCTTTTGGCTCCTTAGGATCATAGCCTTCAGAATGAAATGAAGCATGAAGTGACTTTGTGACTCATGGAAGGGAGGAACAGCAGATGTTTTTTAGGCTTTGTTAAGTTAGAAGAAATTAGGTCTGGTGTGGTGAGAGGTGGATAGTAACATTTACACAGTCATTTTATTTGAGTTACTTAAAAAAAAAGAGTAATACTAGGTACTGTACTTTGAGGTAGCTGTGCTTTATTTTTTTCTCATTGAACTGATATTTTTGAAAAGTATTCCTCTTCTTACAGTACTTGACTAAATTTTCAGGTTACCCTACCCACCAACTTGAGCTATTCAGATCAATTGAAAATAGTTAAACGGTTCTTTATCCTCACCTAAAATTGTCAGGTTTCTGTTTCTGTTATGTTTTTCTTTTGAGTATCCAGTTTTGCTTTGCTCCTTGTTTTCTAGTTTTAGTGGGTTAATTCTTAGTTTATTGAGTTCTTTGATTCTTTTCTCAGTTACTGTCTTAGTCTTGGTTCTGTTATATTTTCTTTTTAGTGTTCAGTCTTGCTTTACTCCTTGTTTTCTAGTGCTAGTGGTTTCATTTTTATTTTGCTGAGTTCTTTGTTTTTTTCCAGTTTCTGTTCTAGTCTGGGTTCTGTTGTGTTTTCTTTTGATTGTTTAGTTTTCTTTTCTCCATGTTTTATAGTCCTAGTATTTTAATTATTATTTTGTTGTTATTTCCAGTCTTCCAGGTTTCTTTTTGATGCTCTCTGCTGCCCTCTTATGTTCTCCTTTTTCCTTAGCTCTTTCCCTCTCTTGTTCTGTGCACACCTGCTCCCAGATTCCTCATTAGCCCTCTTTGTCTCAGTCTCCCTTAAAAACCCTCTCTCTTCAGTTCCTCTTTGCTGGGTCCTCGTCATGAACCGTCTACCTCATCATCACGGTCCAACTTTGTCTCTCTGAGCCTTCCTCCTTGAGTTTTGATTCCCTGATGTCTCCATGGTTTTCTGGTTTGTTTTCTACTTATTTTTTAATGTTTTGAATTTTGGATTCCTAGTTTCTTTTTTGTCTGGACTTAGTTTTTTTTCAGTTACTCCTTATTAAATCTACCATAAATTCACCTCTGCCTGCCTGCCTCTGCTTTTGGGTCCACAACCCTCAAACAAATCACGACAAAAATATAAGCATTACCACTGTAAACATTAGTTATATACGTTTATGTTAAGGAACTGTTTGTGTTTGAGTGTGTCTTCTGTACAAAATTGTTATGTAATCATGTTATTCATTTATTACTATTCATATTCCTTTTGATGTTATTGCTTAATTTCATGTAACTGAATTTCCATATAACTATCAGAATGCTTATTTCTAAACATAATAAAATAAAATAAAAATGGGTTCTTAACCCACCTTTGGTTGTGGTGAAAAAAGTGACAGAATGAGGAGCAATATAATAGGAAGGGGCCATGAAGAAGAGGTCTTACAAAGCTTTAATAAAACTAGCAGTTTAGATGAACTCACTGGATGGGACATATATCCACTTTTCCCTGGAACACCCCAGAATGAGGTAGAGATATTAGTCTGGATTTCTTTTCACAAATATTACACCATGACCTGATCTTAGATTTTTAAAAAGTGCAACTCTTTAATTAATCAAAACAAAATGTTTTGATTAATTAAAGAATCATCAAAAATTAACAATACATGAAATGAAAAACTGGGGAATATGTGGGGAAACAGGGGAATATGTGAAAACCTTAAATATTGGACTTCTAGTAACTGCTGCTGGTATAAAATCACCACAGTAAAATATATATATTGATAAATTTGGCTCATCTTTCCTTAAGAAATCAAAACAGTAAATCAAATACAAGAATACTACAAACCGGATTCCAAAAAAGTTGGGACACTAAACAAATTGTGAATAAAAACTGAATGCAATGGTGTGAAGATGGCAAATGTCTATATTTTATTCGTAATAGAACATAGATGACAGCTCAAAAGTTTAATCTGAGTAAATGTAACATTTTAAAGGAAAAATATGTTGATTCAAAATTTCACAGAGTCTACAGATCCCAAAAAAGTTGGGACAAGTAGCAATAAGTGGCTGGGAAAAGGATATTGAGCATATAACGAACAGCTGGAAGACCAACTAACACTAATTAGGTCAACTGACAACAGGATTGGGTATAAAAAGATCCTCTCAGAGTGTCAGTGTCTCTCTGGAGCCAAGATGGTAAGAGGATCACGTTTTCCACCATTGTTGCGCAGAAAGCTAGTGCAGCAATACCAGAATGGTGTTGCCCAGCGTAAAATAGCAAAGACTTTTAAGTTATCATCATCAACCGTGCATAACATCATCAAAAGATTCAGAGAATCTGGACCAATCGCTGTGCGTAAGGGTCAAGGCCGTAAAGCTTTACTGGATGCTCGTGATCTCCCGGCCCTTAAACACCACTGCACCTCAAACAGGAATGCTACTGTTAAGGAAATAACAGAATGAGCTCAGGAATACTTCCAGAAAGCATTGTCAGTGAACACAATCCGCCGTGCTTTCTGCTGTTGCCAGCTGAAACTCTACAGTACAAAGAGGAAGCCATTTCTAAGCAAGCTCCACAAGCTCAGCCATTTGCACTGGGCCAGGGATCATTTAAAATGGAGTGAGGCAAAATGGAAGACTGTTCTGTGGTCAGATGAGTCACGATTTGAAGTTCTTTATGGAACACAGGGACGCCGTGTCATCCGGACCAGAGAGGACAAGGATAACCCAAGCTGTTATCAACGCTCCGTTCAGAAACCTGCATCACTGATGGTATGGGGTTGCATGAGTGCTTGTGGCATGGGCAGCTTGCATGTCTGGAAAGGCATCATAAATGCAGAGACCTATGTTCAGGTTCTAGAACAACACATGCTTCCATCTAGACGTCATCTGTTTCAGGGAAGACCCTGCATTTTTCAACAAAATAATGCCAGTCCACATTCTGCAGCAATCACAACATCATGGCTACGTAGGAGAAGGATCCGGGTACTGAAATGGCCAGCCTGCAGTCCAGATCTTTCACCTATAGAGAACATTTGGGGCATCATAAAGAGGAAGGTGCAACAAAGAAGGCCCAAGACGGTTAGAGGCCTGTATTAGACATGAATGGGAGAGCATTCCTATTTCTAAAGTTGAGAAACTGGTCTCCTTTGTCTCCAGACGTCTGTTGAGTGTTGTTAGAAGAAGGGGGGATGCCACATGGTGGTAAAAATGGCCTTGTCCCAACTTTTTTGGAATTTGTTGACGCCATGAAATTTGGAAATAACATATTTTTATCTTAAAATGATACATTCTCTCAATTTAAAATTTTGATTTGCGATTTGTGTTCTATTCTGAATAAAATATTTGTTTTTGACACCTCCACATCATTGCATTCAGTTTTAATTCACAATTTGTATAGTGTCCCAATTTTTTTGGAATCCGGTTTGTACATTCAATTTTGACATTTCTTAAGAAGAAACACAAAAAAATCAGTTTTTTGAATTTCTTTTTTTTTTTACTGTAATCTGGGTATTGTCATGATCTTGGTACTGACGACTGGCTTACTCGTAATTGTTGTTTTTATTCACCTGTCTAATTCTGCCCAGTTTCTTGTTACTGTTCATCTGACCCACCTGCTCTTGTCTGTATTTAACCTTCCTGCTAACCAGTCATAAGTGCCACATTATTCTCAAGCCTTTGGTGAGAGTTCTAATTGCCTGATCCTGACCCGTTTTGCCAATGGAGCTCTGATCCTGCCCGTTCAAGCTCTGATCTGTTTGCCTGACCTGTCCTCGGACTTCTGCTGGATTCTGCCTGTTAACCGAACCTTGAACTGATTCCTGTCATTGACCTGGATTTCCCTTCGGAAACTCTTCGTACCTCTGATCTTCAGGTTCTGAATCCTTAGCACATCCTGGACAGTGGCTTTGACTTCACTCTCTGGATTATCCTGCCTTTTTTATCTGCTTGGATCTGATCTCCTATCAGTTCTGTAGTCTTCAAACTTGACTGTCTGGAACTCACTGCGTGGACACCACTCCGTTTTGTCAGCCGTCCAGCAGGAATCAACCTCGTCCTCTGGGCACAGACTAAAACCAGGTTAGTGACTCATGCTTTCAAAATCTTCCTCTATCAGATTTACGTGGGCAATAACCTGAGTTTTTTTTCTTCAGAGGTTCCTGCCTTAGATGCCCAAGCACCTGTTACCACAGATCCGTGTTTTAAATAAACACTTTTTGTATAATCCCACTGTCTGTCTTGCCTTGAATACTGGGTTCTCTGTTTTGAGTCGTGACAGTTATAAAGTGACAATAAGACTAGATGTCTCAGATCTTGGTTGTTTTAGTTGCAAATTCCCAACATTAAGAATGAAAACACACAAAGTAAAGATTCTTAATGATTTTTTTCACCACTGAGAGTGAAGTTGTCCAACAAAATGAAAATGTGTTTCTTTAAACAAAGGGAAATTGTATTTTCCCTAAATGCTGGTCTGTGGGCAAGGTTGTGAATCAGCTAAACAGTGGATTCAGAAAACATTTCAGATTTCTCACAATTAAAAACTCGGAACTTGGAGAATCTGTCTGCTAGATTGGGAAATCGTCTTGCAGTTCAAAACAAACAAAATGGCCGTTTGCTGCTGAGTTCTTTGAAAATGATGTGCAGAGTAAACAACTTAATCATTCTATAGGAATCTTACATCATTATACAAATTGTAAAGTGTAAGGAAATGGACTTTTTCTAGAAATAGAAATGTTAAAATTATAGTGTGCATTTGTATTCATCCCTCTTACGATCAGACACCCCTAAGTAAAGTTAAATGCAGCAAGCTTCCTTCAGAAGTGATTTAATTAGTAAATAGATCAAAAATATGTAATGTAACATACTTGATGGACACAGTTCTTTTGTAAACAAGTAGAATCATGATAACAACAAATACCACTGGGAGGTTGGAAAAATAGTTGGAAGAAGTGTAAAGTTTTAGTCTAGTTGTATGACTCTAGTATACACTTAAAGGATTAATATTTGTTATCATTTCTAAATTATTATTATTTCTAAAGGATTACCATGTCTTACACAAAAAAAAATATTAGTTATTTCTGTGTTTAACCCTTTTTCTTTTCATCAGTTTGTTAGTGAATAAATCATTTTGTGTAGGCTATACTTGCAAAACCAAAGGAGGTATGATACTGTACATATGCGCAGGGGTTAACATAGAAGTAGCTCACTCTGGCTAAGTGGTATATATAACCTGATTTTATAAAGTTCAAATATTTTTTTTTGTCTTATTTGTATATGCTGATAATTAAAGTACTTCTTGACATTCTAGAATTGTGCTGCTTAAGGTGTCTGCATGTTTGGGAAGTTCTGCTAGCTTCATTCTACAGTTCTTTGTTAAGAGATCTTTAGTTCCTTTGTTTGTGGATCAGTGTTTTTTGTCTGACATTTTTGCCTCTGGTGTTGAGTGCTGTGAAACTGGAAGAATTTGTAACAATGTTTTTTTCAACATCGATAAAGCCAAAATAATATTTCAACTTCTTCCGCAAGGACCAGCTGTGTTTAAAAGGAAGCGCCAGGGATGCAGAGAAGGAGAAAAGAAAAGAGAGAGGTGCAACTCGCAGCTCCAGAGCCGCATGCTGCTCTTTAGCACCCCCCTTGCGGCTTCCTGGAGCTTTTTCAAAAAATTTTGAAAATTGATTGTTTTTTTGTTTTTTTTTGTTTAAATATGGTGTGCAGGAGGTCAAACAAAAATTATGTTTTCCAATTCTGTAAACATTCGTATAATAAATATATTTAAACAATCATTTGCATCATAGCCATAGAAATTAGTGGTCATAACTTACAACCAGCGTGGCGCGTTGCCAGGCAACCAAAGCGGTGGGTATGTCTCTGACCATGGATCCCAAAGGGAAGAAAAGGAACATAGCTAATGAGAAAAGAGGATTCAAAGAATAGACCGAATCATTTGCTTTCATTACCGATGCGCAAGGATTGCCTGCATTTTTTCTTTGTAATGACAGGTTGTCAAAAAATAAAAGTTTGGAAAGGCAATTCCATGGAAGGCTAAATATGCAGCCGACCACCAAGTTGGGAGTGAGAGAAATTATTATTATAATATTGCAATACTTAGAGATTGCAAACCATAACAAGAGTATGCCAAATGCTGGTAAAAATTGTCAGCCATCCAGGTCATAGTCATTCCAAAAAAGTTAAAAAACAACAACATTGGACTTATTTTCCAAGTTTGAAGATGTTTCGCTTCACATCCAGGAAGCCTTTATTCTTCAAAGTTTGAAAAAGCTTCCTGGATGGGAAGCGAAACATGTTCACACTTGGAAACAAAGTCCAGTGGTTTGTTGTTGTTTTTTTAACTTTTTTGGAATGAGTATGCCAAATATTTGGAGAAAACTCACTGTCAAAAATGTCATGGCTTGTGCCATGTACTAAGCACCACAAGACCACAGTTCAAATAAACACATAGTGTTGATTGATCCTGTTCAAATCTGATACAGTTTTCTGGTTAAAAGTATCCAGTCCTGATCATATAGAACATTTTCTGTTTGCTTGTAGATCAATAAAAAAAAAAATTCAGCTTATGAATCCTTTATATTAGAGGAAACAACAGCAATTTATTTGTGTGCATCTCTCACATAACTGAAAGCTTTATAATTTCCCTGAAAGTTTCACTTCACCATTTCTCATTTTTACACTGACCTGAAATATTGATTGTGCTGTCTGCATTCTTGTCACAGACAAAACATGAAACTAAGAGATTGCCTTTCAGAGCACTGAGATTTTCTTTTATAAGACCTTTTAATTTTCCAAGTGGGCCAACATTTTGCTTGGTATTGATATCAGCTTGTTAAATTAAAGATTTAGATTTACATTTAATAAAGAATTGATTGCAGCTTATATTCTTTTGGGAGCTGCATATCTTTATTGATAGTGTGCAATTTCATTCAATAGAAAAATGATCTTTGTAGACAACATGTTAACCATCTCTAATCAGACAGTAAGCACCTTTCCAGCATCCCTTTGTGTTCAATATCACACAGCTAGTTTTATTGTCATTTTCTTTTGTTTAGGGCTCTGAGATTAATAACATCAGATTCTTAATAACATAACACTATTCCCACTGAACCCTTCAGTTTAAAGGCTAGTGACTTCTCTGTCCACCCTAAAAAGTTTCGTATGTTTTAATGATCATCAAAAGATCCCAAGTGGTTGAAAAAAATGAGGGAGATAGTGATGGTAGTAAGCTGGGAAATACTGAAAGATTCATAGGACCTTCGCTCAACAGGGGTTACCATGGCAACACAACACTCTTTGGCTTAAAGAACCGAAGGCCTCGATGCAGATGCAGCTCAGCCGCCTCAAAGACTCTTTGATTTCTGAGTGCAAAGGAAAACGCTTGCAAACACTGCTCACTCTTTCTGCCGTGTGTGTTTTTGTTTTAATCTAATGTCATGAAATATCTACTCTCGTTTCTTTCCTTTGAAATCAGCCTAATCTCATTCCTGCTTTGCAATAAACACTTGACTTGATTTTCCAACATCTCAAAGGCAAACAATGATTTCTTTTTTTCTCAGCTCATTAAAATTCCACAAAGGTGTTTAAACTGATTTCACAGAACCATACAATTGATCGGAGGTATTTTCTTTGAAATAAGGAAAACTGAGTATATTGAATTTGAAATGAGTTGTGGTACAAGGTTTTACCATTATTAAGTCACTCTAATCGCCAAGAATTTTGAAAGCCTTACAGTACATTTCTTTTCTTTTTTTTTTTTTTGTAAATGATGCTTCTCATACCCGGTCCCCTCTACACACACAAACACCCCCACCCCCACACTTGTTAAATAAAAATATAATATGCTCAATTGTCCGCCCACGGTTAAAGTTTTCTTTATTTCATGAATAAACCATCCGCTTAGTGAAACAATTAAGTGCATAAACAAGGCGTTCTTGTTCCAGCATCTCATCACCTACAGCTACGACTTCGCTGAGGTCTTCTTGCATCTGTCTCAAACTCTGCCTCATGCTTACAGGCTCAGAAGCCCCCAGAGCAACATCTGCTAACAAAGTGTTCAGCCCAAACTGCAGAATGCTAAATATGTTTACCTCTGTGAGACGAGGCAATCTAGCGATTAGAGAAGTAATACGATTTTCTATATTATGGTAGTCTGTGAAGACTGAATGGGTAAAGATTGTTCTGTGGAGTAAATACTGAATCTTCTTACTGCATTTTAAGTGTTTCTTGGCAACTACAGCTGTTTTGAATTAAAAAGAAGCATCAGATGCCAACTAAACCTAAACTAATAGTCTTATTGTGGGAAAAACTACGTTATAATCAATTTTGTAAACACCAAACATTTTTTTGCAAATACCCTTGTAACCGTTCCACATTTAATCATGTTTCAAGCACAAACTCAAATGTATTACTGGCATTTTATGCCATAAAACTTAAAGTAAAAAATATAAAGTATAAATAAAACATTAAAAAAGTATAAAATAAAACATAAAGTACATAATGGCTTTGAGCAAATTGGGTGTACTTACAGGTGCAAGTCTTTTTGAAGGATGCCCCTACCACCTTTCCACATATTTGGGCTGAGATCTTTACCAATCTGACATTGCAAAAGAGCTTTGGTTTCTCCAGGTTGGATGAAAATTAGTTCTTACTCATTGCCACTATTTCCTGATTGCATTTAGATATATGAGAAGGAATGCTTAAAGGCTACATACTTTAATCTTAACCATGGACGTTTCTCTTTTCTTTGATCTTTTAGATGTGTTCCTGCTCCAGTTTAGCTCATTCAAATAACAAAATCTGATCAGTACTGTATATCATCTGGCTTTGAGGTAGCGAACTATTGGCGGTGTAAATTGAAGTTTTTTTTACGAGCGACACACACACACAAAAGACATGCCAGTAAGGCCTAACTTTAGACAATACTTACAGCATCAAATATGTTGCATCATGGGTCTGGCTGTTGTTTAACATTTTTGGAGGGTGAGCCTTAGTCCGTGTCCCAAGTCTTTTGTTGTCCCTAACAGGTGTTCTTCTAATATTATTCTCCACTTTGCTTCATCCATCTTCCTATCATCTCTGATTAGCTCCCCCTGTGTATGATGTAGGGATGATGTGTTCTGGTTGATATTGTTGGCATATAAGCATTACAATTTAAACAAATGCTAACAAGTTTAAAATAGATATATAATTTTACATAAAATAGTCATGATTATTTGCGTGCCATTCAATAACTGTAACTATTCTTACTTAAAGTTGCACACAAGCTGATTGTGTTTTTATGTTTGTAATAATTCCTAATACTGGATTTTGTTTTGGTAACAGATATAATGTTTTATTTAATCAAATACTCTTATTCATTCTGCACACCTTCACAATTAGGTTCTGCTTTGTGTTGGTCTTTAAAATATGATTTTGTTTATTTAAATACAATAAAGTTTTAGGCTGTGACAAAATATTTTAAGACGTTGCATATCAGTAGAATTAAAAAGAATGCCCTTACGAGATCGGAAGGAATGAAAAGCAGATGGTAATTGAAAGCGGCTTGATTCATCACCTTGTTTGTATTTGGCTTAGCTAAAGTCCTTGTGCCCAAACATTTACGAGAAGCTGGAACATGCACAAAGCAGAAAGCAAGGCCAGAAAACAGTGAATACAATTCTTAATAAACTGCAAAAAGCTTTTCAGAACAAAAATTCTTGTATTTCTCCTGATTTACACATATTTCTTGGACGTGCTTTCCTTTCACACTTTTGATTGTTTCCTTCTAGTAAAAAGCAGCAGCTGAACAGATTTTTTTCTGGTTTGTCTAAAGTGTTTGTAAACCCAGTACAACTTTGGATGACATGCTGTAAACATGATTATACCTGAGCCTATACAGCTCTGTTTTCTCCTTTGCCCCCACACATCCATCCAGATTCTCCATGGTCAGATTAAGAGCTTACTTTCTTGATCTCCATGTGTCAGGAAGGGTGGGTAATTGGGGTCGCCAAGAGCAGGATCAAAATGTGGGATCAGAACAAGGTTGAACTGTCTGAAAGGCTTATATAGAAATATATTGTTAATTTGTCTTATTACAATAGTTATGCTGATATTTCTACATCCAACATGAAAAAGCCTGTTTTTTCACTGTCAAACCAACACTATTAGACAGCCACTAAGAGTCCTGGCAGTTTTCTGTTGAGATTTGTTTTTTTGTTCTTTAAATATATAGACAATAAAATATTACACGTAAAAAGCCTATTTCAGAAACATGAGAATAATTATTGAAGAGTTTAAACAAGGAAACATGTCAAACATAAATCCCGATTCAAAAACTACAAAAAGAAAAATCACAAAGGCTCAAGGACAGATTCCTATCTAGACTTTTTGTATCAGATGTGAGATTTTTTTTTTATACCAATGAAAGAACATAGATAATCTCTTAAAGTAGCAGAAAGAACTTTAGACTGCACTGCCCCCTGCTGTTGACTTTCCTTTATCACAATTTTTTTTTAGTCAATGTTTTAGTCTTATTACAGCCTATTCACTCCAATGATATGTAAAGGCAAATTACTTTATTTACAAAATGTATCAGTTTAATTTGCTTATGTTTATGTTTCTAGGTTCTATATGAAGGCTTTATGCAAATATTGACCGACCTACTGAGTTTGTTACCTAAAATGTGTATTTGTTACATTTCATATACCTTCAAATCATTCCTTACCTCTATTGAACATGAGACATGATATCTGCTCTTTATTCAGTTGTGTCAGCTGGTTAACAAGTCAAACTTTCCAGTTCAGTGTACTGTCATTGTTACGTCTGATTTGGTCGACGCCAGCTAAGGGTTAGATACTAACATTTTTAAAACAATATAGAGAAGACAGACCATTACAATGATGGAAAAGATTTAAATAGAAGTAATAAAAATCAAAATATTCCAATTATTATAAAAAGACTTTTACAGATTTGAAAATATTATCCTGATAGATAATTAAATATTTTCATCTTAAACATCAATATTCAAATAACATACACCAAAAGCTTTTATATCATCATCTGATAACGATCTAAAGTGTGTTTGTATAAAAAGATGATTACAATCACAGTCAAAAGACATGTTTCATTAGTTTCAAAAAGTAGTATTAGCCTTTTTTTCCCCAAATATATTTATTAAAATTTTAGCAGTTTAAACAAACATCTTGAAAAATATACAAAATATGGTCACAGCAATACTAGTGTTACTTACTGTTCAAGTCAAAATAAAATACAGACAACAAATTGCCTCACACAATATTGGTTCCAATGCGACTGATCACATTTCGTGCTTAACCTCTTATACTGAGAATTAAATTTGACAGTATATGTCCTCCAATAAATTGTCATTAACCTCTTTTTTAATTATTAATTGTATTTTCCTTTTAATTGAATCAGTTATGTAAGCAAAGGTAATTCTAGAAGTTTAAAAAACAATCCATCAAGTATGAATTTTATCCAGCGGCTCATAAAGAAATATTCTCTTTTCTGTTTGATTGACTCATGATTTATGGTATTGTTTATCTTTATTCCTTATGCATACTTAGAATGAACACATAAAACAAGGCAGGTTTAGCTATAAAGCATGTTTCAGTGATAAGACAATTGCAGACATTCAAAGTGCTGTACATAAAAAAAGAGAAAGAAAAAGTAAAGTATTTTGCAATGGCATAGGGGCAGCACAAATAGCTAGAGAATCAAAGTGCTGCATTCAAATAAAAGGATTATATTAAAAAATATGAAACAATTGATAGAAAGTAAAAAAATATACAATTATTGAAAAATGGAATGAAGGTTAGACTAAAAACGTAGCTAATAATGTTTAGATGGCGTAGCTAAGGCCACTCTAAACAAATTCATTAGTATTTCAATTTAAAACAACTTAAGGCTTTAGCATTTTTACAGCTTCCTGTTAGTTTATTCTAGATCTGTGGAGCATTATAACAATTTCTAAACACTGCTTATCAATGCCTTGTTCTGTATTTCGATATAAAAAGAAGATTAGCGTCAGAAGACCTCAGAGGTCTGAGTGGGGTTACAGTGACACTAAGTCTGTAACGTGTTTTGGAGCCTTTCTTTGACAAATAGCTGTTCACCCTGATGACACACGATGGCGTTCCCACGTTCACCACCTATTACATTGTGAAGTTCACAGACACCACAGTGCTGGGCCTCATCAGAGAGAACAATGGCCAGGACTACAGACAGAAGGTGGAGCAGCTGGTGGACTGGTGCAGAGATAACAGCCTGATCCTGAACATGGAGAAGATTAAGGATATCATCTTCGACTTGAGGAAGAACCAGCCTAACCACGCTCCACTGCTCATCAACAGCTCAGCTGTAGAGGTGGTCAGCAGCACCAAATTCCTGGGGGTGCACATCACAGACAACCTCACCTGGACTGTAAACACTGGTCAAAAGGGCACAGAAGCGCATGTACTTCCTGCGGAGCATGAGGAGAGCCCACCTGCCCCCACCATCCTCACCACCTTCTACAGAAGCACCATAGAGAGCATTCTGACCAGCTGTCTCACTGTGTGGTGTGGAGGCTGAAATGTGGCAATGCCATTAGACTGCTGAATGCTGAATAAAAAATAAAAAAAGCTAAATGTTGGAAAACTGTAAATCGTAACTCAGTCTTATGTTTACATTTGATCACCATGTTTACATTTTATCACTGCTGCACTCTAAGAAATGGAAATGTCTTCAGAGCTCTACTGAACCGAATTTAGTTTTGAATACACTCTGTGTGTACAAAATGACAATAAAGTTTGACTACGTCTAAGTCATTATACCCACATATCAAGTCCGATTAGTGTTGTACTATTGTTGATTGAATAAATAGCTGATAAAAAGCTCAAAATAAATAATTATGAATTTACTTTTTCAAGCAAAGATATAATAATTTTAAAAAGAATGTACAAGAAAAGCAGGGTGGCTGATATCATTTGTCAGCCTCGCTAAAAATTAGTTTTTATAACAAAATTAGTGACTGGTTGGGTAGTCTTCATGGTTCAGTAAAGTAAGTCGCCAATAATAATAATAAAAAAAGAAACTACATCCAAGCTTGTAAATTATCAGATTATTGTAGTACTGTATGTGTCATGATGCGATGGTTTTCTAGCCCATATGCAGACTCACAGACACAGAGGGAGGATAAAAAGTCTAATGTTTATTGGCACTCAGAGGAATCTTCAGGTTCAAGGCTCAGACATGATGGCACAGGTAAGACACACGATCCAGCACAGAGAGAAAATCACATACAGCTTATATAGGGAGCTTCCTTAATCAGCAGAATAACAAACAGCTGATCAAACTGAGTCCAAGCTCCCCAGGCTTGGATCCACTGCGCCCTCTGGTGGGCAAAGTCCCGGATCCTGACAGTACCCCCGCCCTCAAGGGCGGATTCCAGACGCCCCAAAGAAAACAAAAAAACAACTCGCCCATGGAGGCCGAAGGGCGAACCAGGGATGCCAGAAAAAGTCTCAGGTGGCCGGCCATGAAACCGGCAGCAGAGCAGAGTCTCAAAAGCTGCAGGGGCCTTGGAAGAGGGCGTCAACTCCGCTTCAGCAGGAAGCACCCGGAGAAACTCTGTCTCCGCTTCCGCATGAAGCCCCGGGAAGGACGCCGTCTCCGCTCCCGCAGCTCTGCAACAGGTCCGCCCACTACGGCTCCGCCTCAGGAACAGAGGAATCCACCGATTGTGGCTCCACCTCAGGAACCGAGGGATCCACCGATTGTGTTTCCACCTCCGGAGGCTCTGGAAGGCGCAGAGCAGGCTCAGGGGTCTCTCAGACGGCACAGAGCGGGCTCAGGGGTCTCCCAGACGGCGCAGAGTGGGCTCAGGGGTCTCCTAGATGGCACAGAGCGGGCTCAGGGGTCTCCCAGACGGCACAGAGCGGGCTCAGGGGTCTCCTAGACGGCACAGAGCGGGCTCTCCAGGAGCGCGTAGAAGGAGTCTGCAAGGCTAGTCTGTTGGCTGGATCGTTCTGTCATGATGCAATGGTTTTCTAGCCCATATGCAGACTCACAGACACAGAGGGAGGATAAAAAGTCCAATGTTTATTGGCACTCAGAGGAATCTTCAGGTTCAAGGCTCAGACAGGCATGATGGCACAGGTAAGACACACGATCCAGCACAGAGAGAAAATCACATACAGCTTATATAGGGAGCTTCCTTAATCAGCAGAATAACAAACAGCTGATCAAGCTGAGTCCAAGCTCCCCAGGCTTGGATCCACTGCGCCCTCTGGTGGGCAAAGTCCCGGATCCTGACAGTATGAAAACTTAAACTAAGAATAGTTTCACTTGTTTGCTATCACTTTTAAATCTCTTCAGTTTCTGTATATCATATACCAGCTGATTTAATCATTTACTTTTTTAAGGACACGCTCCCCCTGGATGAGCAGGTGGCAAAAGCAGACATTCACTTGCATTGTGATGTTGACTCTACAGTCATCCCTCACACTGGGCATGCATGCAGCGACAATGGAGAGAAAAAACTCATCTATAATAATAATCCAGCAGAACCAGGCTCATTGTAAGCATCCCTCTGCCAAGGCTGATTTGGGAAACATAGAAGCATTGATCCATAAATACTCTATGTTAATAAGGTAACAGTAAACTAGCTCCATAGCTGGCTCTGTAAAGGAAAACAATCTGATGAGCTCTGAGGCAGTTTTTATGCCAATAGGGATGAAATAGAGCATATACAGTTAGTCACAGTAAAAACAGAGCCCATAGATATGTCCAAGAATTCCATTATTTCCAGAGCATATCAGCTGGAACCAATAGAGCACAATTTTCCCACAGTTCTCTAATGGATAATTTCTGTTTTTTTTTTATACATACCATTTCATAAAATAAGGAAAAACACGAGGTGTACTATTTTGGCATTGAAAATCACCACATGCAGGAATGCACATATGTTATTTTGATTTTAAATATATAGATAAACTTTATCCAAGGCTCACTGTTTGAGGAGTATAAGGCATATTCTATGATACAGTTTTGTAAATGAAAATTCAGGTGGAAAAATGTAATATCATAGTCAGCAAACAGAACTCTAGCACTGTAAATTGGTGAAATTGCTTCTTCATGCGCACTCTAACATTGGGAGCGGTTGCATGATTCGGTATAGAATGGTTTCACAGGTAATTTGCTTTTTTTTATTTTGCCTTTTTTTTTCTCTTTACCTGTTTTCCTTAAGTATAAAAACACAAAACTTCCAATTATGTATTTTTTTACTTAGTTAGCCAGTTAATAATTTGGCTGTTTCAGCTAAAGAGTATCTTAGTCTTTGTTTGATACAAACAAAAATCTTTATTCAGGTTATATTATATGACAGTTTTTGGTCTTAGTTTTTAAAGGCCATTAAAATATAATTCAAATATAATAATTGTTTTTTTTCTTATTCAAATATTTCTGATGTACTGCTATTAAGCTAAACAAATAATATATTGCTCAGTTTCTTAAATCCTTACACTTGTATGACATATATATTTAATGGTGATGATAACATTGCTGGAATGCTGATAAACCTAGTCTGAAAGATTATTTTATCAAATTCAGCTGCCCCATATCTGTAGATTGCTATCGGTCATATCAGTTTCAGCCCCTTTTCCTCATAATTTTGAGTATTTTGTAATTCTTCATAATAACAAGCTTTTCTCCTCTTTGTTATAATCTATCTGCCCCTTAATGATTCCTCGTCTTGTCCTTCCACCTGACTGCAGTCCTGGTTCTTTCCTTCTTTAATGTGCTGGAGGATCTCTCAGTCTTCTTCTTCCTTGAGTCTCTTCCCAGAAAGAAGGCCATGCCAATTAATGGCTGTCATGTTTGGTCTTCACTGGAGCTGCGTAAGCGGTGCAGACAATTTGTATTACAGAGGGTCCATCACATGCATGGCTGAGCTGGGTGATGGGGCCTGGCTGCGCTAATAGGCTGTGAATGGAGAGGCTGTAGACCCCGAGCACTAAATAACAGAGAGGCTTAGGTTGGTTCTTATAAAAATACAAAACTAAGCCATCAAACTTGGAACAAATATAAAGGTAGCAAGCTCAGAAGACAAAGCATGACAAAGGCAAATGATTTGTTGTATGTTTCCAAGTCCTTGTTTGTGCCTCTGCCTTGCAGGCCTTCTGCTATTTTAGGACCAACAGATCACCTGTCATTACTCAAGCTGACAGGGTTTGTCTCATCAGTGTTGTAGAAGAAGAAAGAAAACAGCAAAAGAAAATAGGTTGCAGGACCACATTTTGATGTTGCAAGATTGCACACACTTTGAACCTTGGCAAATAGTTGTAGTTGAACTATGCAGTATTGAAGGATACTGAAACAACTGATAGAATTATAAAATAGGGACATTATGTTGTGCTGTTTTGAATAGCAACAGAGCTTTAGAAAGTGTTTTTCCTAAATTGCTCTTTTATTTGGCATAACTTGGTGTATCAAGTACAAGTGTTACTGATCATTAAATTTTTTTTCCCACATTTCTTTGGAGATTTTACCTTTTTTTCTTATTTTAGTTTATCCAGTTCGGTTTTTCAAGCATTGCAGATGCTGAAATACCATTTCAACCCGGAGAGACTCACACAGAGAAAGAAAATGCGATTAGAAAAGTTTATTTGGTGGGAATAAACCTTCTTTTGTACTCGGGCCTGGCAGAAGACTTTATGCTAATTGATGAAGAGCGCTTGGATGAATAGCTTACGAGGTTTATTGTGTCTTCCTCCAGGGCCTGGACACTGATGGTGGGAAGCCATACGGTAGTGGGAACCTAGAATCTTGCATCAAGAGGTGGAGGAGAGGAGGTGGTGGGTGAAGATCGCCTGGTAAGCAGGGGAGAAGCTTGGCTGAGAACTTAATGAAAGAAGTCTTGCAAGATCACTGGCTTCAGGAAGAGGAGCTGTCCCACGATGATAGGCTGGAGCTTTGGCGAGGAGCATCAGTAGGTGATGCAGGTGAAGATAAGTGAGCTTAATAATATCCTTAGGATTATTGGTATAGCTTAGGTGCCTTAAGGGCAAAGACTGATGCAGGTATTCATTGTTTTCCTTTTAATCAGCTTCGGTTATTGGCTTGAAACTTTCATACAAATACCCAGATGAGGCATAAAATAACAAGGCACAATGAAACCAACACACCACAAGGAACCTATCATATACAAATTGATAAACAACAAAACAGAAAAAGGTTTATTGAACTTCCCCTGCTGTTCAGAGTTGTGATTGTAGAAGGCATTAATAATATTTTGGGTATTGCTTTTCTGGCCAGTGGGGCTTTGTATTGTTTCCCTTGCCTAATGGGAGGAAACTGAATGAGTTTTAGAGGGTGGGAGCGTTTATTCTGCTCAGGATGGCTTTTCTGATCACAGAGCACTGATGCAGGATGAACGGAGAGATTTCTACCATCTATTTTGTTACCTTGATTTCTTATGCATGATCTCATGGATGATTTGGAGATGTGCTCTTGAGGTCATTTTTTAGGCATTCCATTCCTATGATGTTTAATTACTATTTTTTAGTTTTTCTCCATTTGGCTCTTATGGTCATGATCCATATGTTTGTGTTTTGGTTTATCATTTATGTTTCCATTCCTATCCTTCCTGGACTGCTTATTGTTATTTTTAGGGTCTTATCATATGACTTCAGTAACTAGTGGTGAGAAATCGCTGTGAATTTGTTCACACTTAAGCTAGTGTTAGGTTTTTTTGAACCTAGAGAATGTTGAAAAGTATTTGTGGTTAGTTCAACTCTCTGTTGTTGCTGTTTAATTTCTGTTAGTTTTTTTCCCTTATTTCCCTAAAACAGTGACATTCTCCCTCTTTAATATCACTGTTTTATTCCTTGGTATCTAAAGCTACAATCTAACAGCGGGTCTTAATGCTCAAATGCACTTTTTTTCTTTCAGGAAATCTAATTTTTGTGAAATTTTCCCATTACTTTGAACATTTTGCCTACATCTGATTTCATTGTGAATCGTTTGTGATTCCAAACTGACCAGCATGCATACAGGAAGGGTAATGGTGCGTTCAGACCGCACGCGCTAGCTGTAGCGAAAGCAGTGAATTCACTTGGAATTCCTATACAAACTGCACGGTGAAGGGCGGTAAAGCGGCGAGCGTTGAAAGGCCAATTTATGATTCTAACGCAAAGCCTCTACAACTATTAAATTTGTATCTGTTTGCGACCGAGAGAGCAGAGTGTTGATCACTGAAGGTAAAACGAGTTTAACCTCTCTATAAAATCGAGACACGGCAGCCAATCAGAGACTGGTTGTAGGCAAAGCTTTTTTTACTTAAAATGGAGTAAAGAGAATGATGATAGAAAGAATGCTTAAAAGCACTGCAAATGAGGCAATGGCTTTGAAAGCAAAAGGTGCATCACTTTCTGGATGATATAAAGGCAAGTGGCACCTATCCATAATTATTAGGTTTTTCCACAGAGATATATAGCCTTATTCACAGATGCCTTGATAGGTATTCCACAGGTGTCTTATTTGTCTCATATTGATCATCTTGTTTGTTTAAGGAATCATTTGTAGACCCACGTCTCACAAGAGGGTTCTAAATCTAAGAAGAGCTGAGAGTCTGTGGGAAAGATTACATTATCTGCAGAATTTTATGTAACAAGTAAAATGAGAAGTGATTGAATTTAGTCAAGCAGCAAGTGAAATGACACAATTTGTTATTTTATTGGCCTAAAAGGAGTGCTTGCTTCCTCAGTACTTAGTGGGAACAGGGTGTCAGCTTAAGTGTATGATGCACTAAAGGAGATTTTGGTTGAGATCATCATAGCTTGTGTTTTCATTTCTTGAGACTAGTGTTAATTTCGTTAAAGCTACAGTGTGTAATAATTACAGGCATATAAAGTCAGAAATTTAATATATTATACATAACTATGTTATTTATCATCACCTATGAGCTCAGCCTTTTAACCATAATATTTGCGTTGCCTTAGAATTCGTTATTTATAATTACATAGGAGCGGGTCTCGCAGCCATGGAGGCTGACATCTTTGCGCTACGGCAAGCGCAGAGGCAACAAACTAGCGATTGCGAGATCTCCCATGACGCTCAAAAATAACTACGGCAAGTTGAGAGAGATTAACTGAGACGGTACTGAACAGTAGATGGCAGTATTATGCCTGAGAAGCGTTTAGTCTGCCTGAAACCAAAGAAGAAGAAGAAGCAGGTATACTGCGCCTCAGTAACAAGAAAGGTGAACAAGGCGGCAGGCGTGAGTGACTTTGCAAACTGTTTGGCACTGTGTGGCCAAACATCAGACGAATGGAGGATCATGCCTACTCTGTATCACAACGAAAAGCGGCGGACACCGAACCCCCGTCATCTAAGAAGCGGAAACACGACGAGAATAAACGCAAGCGTGACAAGAAACGGCAAAAAACACGGATCAACATTGGCACGGCATTTACACGATGGAAGTCACTGATGGAGGAAAAAGGTTTTCAAAGTGACGCTCAAGTTGCCAGTTTTCTCTTGGACAGGTAATTAATCCTACACACACAATTGTCTAATATCACTGCAGTTTTTGGAGTACAGGATGCTCAGACCTGTCTAAAACAATAACATGCTGCGTGATGATGCTGTTACTCTCCAGTATACTTATTCAGCAACGTCCCTGACGTTTCACAGGTAATGATTCAGTAATTTTCTGTAAAATAATTTTCTGGATATATACCTCGGTTACTTCTCTCCGGCTCCTTTGGAGATCTTCAAGCCTTTCCTCCTCTGCTCTCACCCCGCTGGCTCCCCTCTCTCGCCTGGCCCTAGCTGCACGGCCTCCCTGCCTTCGCCCTCGTCCTCTCCCTCTCCCTCGCGTTGTAACCCCCGTGCCACCAAAATGACTTGGACTCTGTAAACGGGGGATATATATTCTTCCAGCGAACACAATCTCGCTGTTAAACTAATGACTACAATTACTTCGTCTGTTTATATCACCATGCAAAGCAGCTCACCAAGACGTCACAACGATGTAGAAAAAATAACGGGTATATTTATTATCTTAAGTCTACATGAAATCTATACCCTACACAGACTAATGAAATACTATCTGTAAAATTATCTATGTAAACAAACCTCATCACTTGAGAGGGTAGGTGATGTGGACGTCGTAGAAGAAATTTTGTCCCGTAACGCTCGCCGTACTGTTGGGGGGGAGAAGCGGTGGGGGGGAGATGTTCATGTTGCTGCGGTCTGTAGTCTGACCGCTAGATGTCGCTGAAAATTACACACTGTAGCTTTAACGAAAACTAAACGAAAATATTTTCGTCCACGCACATTTTTCACCAAACGAAAACTAGACGAGACGAGACGAAAATCCCCACTAATAAACAATAACTGGGAGTAAATCAGAAATCATTTTTCGTGGACTAATAAAGACGAGACGAAAATGCAGTTCGGTAAATAAAGACTGGACTAAAATCTATGGACATTCTAGTTCACGAACAAAGACGAGACGAAAATTATATATTATTATTTTCTGTTTTTTTCAAATGTCTCGTCTCCTCCTCCTCCTCGTCAGCTCCCACACACCCACTTTCAAACCCGGAGCGGGCACAGAGTAGCCTACTCCGGGACTCGGGAGAAAGAGGAGACGTGCTATATGGACACATTTTCGCTTTTAAGTGGAGAACAAACCCAAATGCTTGATTTTAGTGGAAGGGAAGGAATATGGCCACATGATAGCTGGAAAAAACACAACAAACCTGAAGAGACACGTCGCAGTTCACCACAAAGACATTACGGTAAGTTAACAGAAAGATTGGTGGTGATTGTTTATAATGTAACATTAAATCAACGGCTATAATGTCCCAATGATAAACTAACTGATGTTGGCTAACTTTCATAGCATTTAGTATCCAGGCTGGCTACGTTACGTTAGCTTGTTAGCACGTAGCGACGGTAGCCACTTGTTGATAGCATTGTATGTAAAGTTAAATTTATGCTAACTTGGATATGTTATACTGGCCGGGCAACTATAGTTTCTGTTAAATTGCAAGTTTGATTAAAGCAGACAGACGTTTTAGGTTATCTAGGAGCAGCAAGTGAACTATAGTTAACACAGAACAACTCGGCAGCTACACATGTATGCTAAATGCTAAAAGGAACTGACAATAAAAATAATATGCCAGACATAATTCAGAGCAACTTTAACCCAGATTTTCATATACAAAATAGTAGGGGAACCACTGCAGGGATGTCTTTATTTGGTGACATAAAATGCTGCTCTGTTTATCTGCATATTACTATTACAAGGACATTTGAATTGAATTGGCATTAATATTGTAAAGGAAGAAAATATTCTAACATAGTTAACTTTGGAAAAAGGTTGGCTTTTCATTTTCTTCCCTCTCCAGGTCCACCCGGCGAGCTGCGTTTGGTAATAAAAACCAACATTGCGTGTTGACGTCACAGAATTACAGAGTTTAATCCAATATAAGGCAATGCATAAACTTAGAAATAAGACAATGCACAAACCTACACCAGAAACTGCAGAACAACAGAGACATACATTCCATTACCTGACATAGGAGGAAAGAAAGCAAAGACGTACAAGACATCTTTGGAGAGTTTGCAAGGGCAAAATCTGATCTTTTTCTTCTATTTAGAAAGCTTTATCCTCTTGTATCTAATCCATTCAAAAAGGGCTGGCCCTCGGTCCTCCAACCAACAGCCATCTCTGACACTGCTAGGGCTTCCCCTTATTTACTGCAAACATCTGGGGTCATTTGCTTCTTTGTTTTAACAAGAAAAGGCGGAAAGCTTGTCCTGGCATCTAGCATTCCTAAAGTCATAAAACACAAGATAAGCTCTCACAGACAGCTTGTGGAATGCGGGGGGCCTCACTTTTGACCTTCTGTAAACCAAGCAGAAATCTCTCCTGCAGGCTTAACTGTTATTCACCCCCCAGGAGATACTCATTTTAAGGCCTCCTGTGCTTTGAATACTTACCCATTAGTAGTTTTAAATCATTAACACAGCCTTGTTCAAAATTAAGAAATATGTTCAAGTGAGAGTGTTTACACATGCCATAAGATTAACTGTAATAAAGTCTAAAAAATAATCATTTTTCTTTAACAGTCCCCGTTTTGAGGTCTGAGACATACAGACCTCACAAATAAAATGATTAAGCCTTCTAATAGAGGAACCAAAAAACTATTTAGTATACTAAAAAACTAAAACATTAGCCCAATTTTATAACAGTCCCCTTTTTAAACAGCACCTCCTAGGTCCACTGCCAGGTCATGTGTCTAAAGCTAAACTCCATAATCTAAACTTATCAAATGTATCTTGCGCTGTCCAACAATTTAATACTCACCTGATGAACCACAAAATTTTAACCAGTAAAAACTAAACTAAAAAATACATTTCACTTATCAAACATGAAAAATCATAAAACTCAGTTATGTCAATAGAAGAAAACACACAATAGAAATATTAGCCCAAGTATAAAATTAGAAAACCAGAGCAAGATATCTCGAAATTACCAAAAAATGCTCAGCAGACTCAAAAGACAATACTCGCCACAAAAATTACAATTTGTCAATACAAAACAATAACAACATAAAAAATACATCATAAACACATAAAAATTACAAAAGACCTTTTTTTCTTTTTTTTTCACAATTCAACAATAAGAAGTTAGAGTTCGTCTCTATGCTCCTTCGATAGTCTTTCAAAAATGAATATGAATTCTTCGTCAGGAAACGATCCAAAAATACGCGCAAAA
Source organism: Cyprinodon tularosa (assembly GCF_016077235.1). NCBI lineage: Eukaryota > Metazoa > Chordata > Actinopteri > Cyprinodontiformes > Cyprinodontidae > Cyprinodon > Cyprinodon tularosa. Next base: position 216,255 of record NW_024039478.1, on the reverse strand, counting down.
AGAAACGAATGTTCTTGAAGAGTTCGCAAAAACGAAAACACGCAATAAAAAGAAGATAAGTTAATGATGATCTTGTAGCTGGATCCTTCACGTGTTCCTCCTCGGTTGTAAACCTCAGGTTTTCACCTGAGTGTCCGTTGCTCACTGAAAATTGGAGTATTATGCCAATTTAACAGTGAGTTTAAGGAGAGGGTGCAATCTCCTTTTCTCAATGGAAGGACACCGGAACAGGATTATTGTGCCTGTCTGGGCCTTTTAAGCCTTGTAATTCAGGAAAATGAAGTGGTTTTGGCAGACTTCTGCCCGGAAATGCAGATCCTCCTCCGCGCTGTGATGGCCCTCAGACACTCCTCGACCGCAGGTTGAGACTGTAGATTCTCCTGTATGCCCTGCAGCGTGCGTTGTGGCTCCTCAGCTGACTCCAATGGAACCACGTGTCTCCTTCTCTCTTGTAGACGGACAGCATGAGATGTACTCTCCACGACTCGGTATGGTCTGGCGAAGCGAGGTTCAGACCACTTTCTTTTGATGACCATCAGGCGCACCCAGTCGATTCCCCGAACTGATCCCGAGCCTGGACGTTCCTGTGACGTCTGGTATTTTGTAAATTCTGCTGCCAGGACCTGTAACTCATTGAAGAAATCTTTATGAGATAAATGTGCAAGCTTACCTTTCCATCCTGGAATGCGGGTAGCAGGTCCTGGAAACATCCGTCCTGTCTGGAGCTCATATGGAGAGAACCCTGTTGATTGGTTAATGATTGATCCTACACTTTATGACAGCTTCACTGTCTTCCTTTTGTATTATAAATCTGCTACTTTGGAGTTGTATTTTATCAATCCTTTGACCCTCTTTTTATATAAGGCCTACATGAGAAATGAAAGTTTCCTATCATGTTAAACCCAAAACTTAACTGTATTTTAGAAGCAGTTCCATAACTGTTAATTTGTAAATCTCCAATTTAGACCAATTTAATTTCAATCATCATATTTTCTATTTTTTAAAACCTTAAAGAATGATCAGCCTGCTTTACATGAGTCACTAAATATCAAAAATGACCTACTTTATTCCAATCATATTTTAAATCCCAAAAATTTCAACCATTTTACCTTTGATCCATTTATTCATTTGAAAACCTATTTATAAAATATTTAATTGAATAATGTATTACCCTTTTTATATTGTTTATCAATTATCAATGCCTTTTCAGTTTTGGAGAGAGATTCAATACAGCTAAATTTATTAAATGATGTAAATCTTTAGTTTAGACCTTCCTGGATGTCTTAGTTAAACAACTTATTTTAAAACATATGAATAGAGATACAACAATCCAATGATCACCTTCCTTAGTTTAAGAACACTATTTTATGTAAATTATTTGATAGTCAATATTTTGTTTAGTATATTCAATTTATACATTTTACTTATTTCATATCCAAATAGTTAGCTCTTCTTTAATGCTGGTAATACACCGTAAAACATTTAATGTATTTTGATTTAACTTCAATAACCTCTTTTTCCGAAAAGTAAATGCAGAGATCCAAACTAAAAATTTGCTTATCAGATCAATTCCATTCATGTCCCCCTGTTTCTATAACAGAACAAAGGTTCTGTCATAGAATACAATAAAAATCCTATACAACTCATTGAGATGAAATCCGCCATCACCACTAACCTTAGCCTCATGTAACACAGTTGGATGCAATTCAAACATGGTGTCCCAGATGTTGATACAATCTGCACACCTCAATCAAAGAATTCTAATGTTTGATTAAATTTATGAAATCAACACAGAACTTGGTGTCATTTGCTCAGTAAGCTCAATAGACACCCATCAATCCACTTTGACACCTTAATTTCAAATTCCATTTAAATTTAAAATTTATTTTTACTGAATGGTAGCCTCTGTACTATGTAAATAAAATTTAGATCATCTTCCCTAGTAGATGAAGCGTAACACACAATGCAATTCAGCTATAGTTAAAAAATGTAATTGCAATAGTTAGTCCCTGCCCATTCTTTTCAGGCAGGAAGGGAAAAAAAAAACACACTAGCATTTTGTGAAACAAACAGAGTGAATCATGGAGGAATGCAGTGTCGTAACAGTTGGTGCACACCAACCCCCAACTGCATTGTAAAACCTCTGACCCCAGGAGATGGGATGTCCTCAACACTTAGAATTACACTGCAGGGCTTCAGGACGTGAAGAAAACAGGGCGCCTCAGTGCTATACTAAAATAAGAAGAGAACAATGGCATCACACACTACAAAAATTTAAAGAAAAGAACTTATTCACCACTACCAAGTTGTGTTGGCACCCATTTCGTCTCCAACCTGCAGACTGAAGGGAACCCCAGGAGTGGGCTTTGGCGCCCAGGTCACATGATCAGAGGTGAGAATCCAGGATCAAACATGAGAACACACAACAGGACCACCGCTGAGCGACTTGCCATGCCCCAATTCTTTATCTGCTGAATCAGAAGGTGTCCAGAATAGCAGTCATTCCAGCAGTGCAGAAACATCTGGATACAGTCCCGCTTTGATGAACTTTGGTCAGCCTTTCGTGGTCGACAGAGCAGGACATAGAAACCAGCAGACCAGTCATCTACTGAAACCCCCGTCCGGGTTTGTCTATGATCTTTGTGGTCCCGACTCACTGCTGATTTCCAGCCATAGAAGACTCCCACAGATAACGCCTGAGTCCCTTTTGTTTTCAGCCAGGCATGAAAAGCAACAGTCAAAGGAGACATCTGTTGCTAGGTCCTATGAGCAGCACTTTGCAATCACGTGCAGCATCATCATGTACAGCAGGAGAACAGTTCGCTTTCACTGACCTTCGTAATCGCTCAACAGCGTTCGGCTTTCATACAACAGTCCAGCAGAAGATGGGCACAGTTCAGCATCATCATGTCTTTGTTCAGCAACAACAGCGGCCTGATGCGGTAATCAAGAAGATCCCTTCAAATACATCTTCCCATGATCTCTGAGCTTAAAAGACCCTTCCCCCAAGATCGCCATCAAGTCAGAAGGAAGGAGAACTGCCAGAGAAAAAATAATACAAAGTAATTAAAAAGCAAAACTTATATTTGCCACATTTTGTTACTTTCACTATCATAAATAAAATTTATCTTGTGATGCCTCCTCCCGTGTGGCGCTAGATTTGTTGTTGTTATAGCACAAACGGCCAACTGCCCCAAATCCTGAACTGCAAAAAGAATAAACAGAAATTTGTTAAAATAGTCCACGATCGGATGTGCCAGAATTAAGAAAATAATGACACTTACTGTTCAAAATCAATAAACGTCAATACCTCGATGACATTCACTCTGCTTGTGCCAAATATCAACTACAAATTCTAAAATCACAACCTCACAAACTCATTAAAGAATTAGAACAAACTCTAGAATGTCCAAGTACTGATACTTATAAAAGTTGTGATGGAATTGCCCTTGGTCAAATAATTATGAATTGCATATTGTTCTACTAAATACCAAACATCCTTATCATTGTCCCACGCTTCAAGACAAAGTCCTATTTCAAAATTTCAGAAATCCTTTACATTTTATCTGAATTTCATAGCAGTTTTAACCAAAATTTTCCTCAAAATTAACAATTTACACCCAACTGTATATAATCAAAGTCAGCAGTGATGCAGAAATCTATCAACAATTTTAAATGTAAATAGACATGGCATAGATGTTATTTGAAACCGTTCAATTTGAGATGATCAAATCTAATTTAGTAGAAGCTTCTATATCACATACACCATATTGTAGTAAAGCAGGAAGGCCATATGACTCTACATTAAAGAAATCCATAATTCACTATTGTTGAATCGAAAAAATCAAAATTATTGATTAACTAATTTACCATTAACCATATCCAAAAACTTACCAGGAATTAGGGTCTACTTCTGCTTCTCCCCCTGTTGATATAATAAAATTCTCATTTTGAAAACAATTTGGAATCTATGTCACTTTTATATAATAATTTGCTGAAAAACCAAAATATCATAAGATGTTCCACCATTTCTCCAAATCTTCCATCTAGTATTCAAACTAGACTGAGATTATGTAAATTTCAAAGTTCCATCTGTAATGTCTTATCTTTATAACATCCCCCTGTGTTTTCTTATTTCCAAAAGAAAAACAATTTAGAGGTGGAAAAACAAAAATGGAAGAACTTACCCCCATTATGCTAAAATTTCAACATGTCCAATCAGTCACCCATATGAAATATAAACCAAGTTTATTTAGTTAGAATTTAGGTTAGTTTGTTAGTGTTGTTAGTCAAAGTGGATAACACAATTTCCTAATAACTACATCTATCTGCTTTAAGCCAAGGCTGAATTCTCGTTTCATATTAATTTCACTGCACAAGCAGATGATTCAGCTTCAACCAGATTGTGACACCAAAATATGAAATCGTCATTACCTTAAAATTGTCCCTTAAAGCAGTAATAAAAACATATTTATGAAACAAAACCTTCAGTGTACCTAAATAGTTTAAAATAAGAAAAATATCACACAGCTACACACTAAACTGAGGTCATATTTACATAGAGCATCCTAAAGCCCATCAAAGGCCATCTGCCTCCACATTCACTCTCATTCACACTCAAGCAGACTCATCAACACATTGTAAGAAAGATGCAGGATGTTACCCCAGATTTCAAACCAAAATTCATCCTGTAAAAGTCTTAAACACAAATATTATAACACCATGGTTGAAAAAAATAATAAAAAGACATTATTATCCAATAGTTGTAATATTGTTCAGTTTTGAGTGAACCTTTTAAAAAACTCCAAATTATACACACAACCGTATTTCATGATAGCCCACTGTTATTAAATGGCTACCTAGACCCCCTGTAGGAAAACCCAAAAACCGTTCATGTGGTCATGTAATATGCGAAATGGGCTGCACACGAAGATCGTCCTACAAGAAACAAAGTCATTCATTAGTGTTTCAACATGTCCCACATTAACAGTGTAGAAAACACTGTTAAGCAGAAAAACATCCATATGTTCTCCTGTTCCAATCAGTGAGGGTGTTCCCTCCTGTCAGGAAACCTAGAAATTTAAGTGATTGTCAATGTTACAGTATTATAATAAACAATTGGATCATTCCAGTGCTCAAGCCTGGAACTGATGCAACACATTTCACCCGCTGAGAAAGTAAAAACATCTGTAAATCTGTTATTTTGTACTTTTCATTTCAACACAAAACACAGTCCTAAAGCAATTCACATCAAAATCCAAGAATCCTGAAAGCGTGAGCTGGAAATAGCACAGAACTGAAGCACTCCCAAAATGCAAATAAGGGGGGTCAATCAGTCCCCCTGCTGTGAAACAAAACTTGCATCCAAAACGGAGACACCTCTGTCCCACAGAAGCACATTTTAACAGAAAGTTAGTAATACAACATCCAGCAAAAATATTTAACAATATTTCAGAACACAATCTTGAAACACAAATCACTTCCGCACAATCTCAGCACAATTCAGACACAGACAGACGAATAGACAGCAGCGCGTGGTGGGACATAGGCTACAGTATAACGGGGGAAGACAGACACACAGCCACAAACACAAAGAAACATACAAAACACAGAAACACAGACAACGTTGTAGTTCAGTCAAGAAAAGACAGAAAAAAAAGAAAAGAAAACGTCAGGAGCCGGCTAAAAGAATGTATGACGCATCTTTTAATGGTCCAATTTCAATTTTACAAATCCCTTTTATTCTCATTTCAACTTCTCAGTCCTACACTTCAGAGCTGGGTCAAGCTCGAGGCGAAAATAAGCCTCAATTTAGTTTATTCGATCACTCAATCCGCCCAGTGACAAAAGGTTTTTTCTTTTTCAGCTGGGGAGAGCGATTGAACCCGTATTAAATCAAATAATTTATTTTAGTCCTTTATTTTCCACGAGTGATACAACTCGGTCCAATTAACCCGCTATTAGTCCTTTTCCATGAGTGATACAACTCGATCCAATTAACCCAAATAATTATAAGTCCACTGGAGATGAGTCGAAATCTCCGGCTGATACAAGCCAAAACTAACCAATACACAAATTTCCAAAATACTTTTTTTAGAGGCCCAGGCATTGCTCCTCAGGGTAAAAAGAATAAATTAATCTTTATTAATTAATCAATTAATTAATTAATCAATCAATAAAACCTTCTTTTAAAAAACCCAGCTTAAGTCAGAGTTAACGTAAAGGCTCTGTTTGAACTAGCCACAGTTCCCTGTAATGTGTATTTATTCAAATCCTTAAACAACCGACTCTTTTAGAAGGGATTTTATCTACCTCTGCAGCATCTGAATTCTGTGAGGCCGCACACAGCAAATCAGCCCCGGTCCGACCACACGGCGCTTCAGACAACTGAAAAATAATCAAATACTGTCTTACCACACCGAAGCGTCGGGCCGAAACGGATCAATCAGGACCAAACAGCCGTCCGCCGAGACTCCAGAACCGGCACGAGCCCCCAATTGTAAAGGAAGAAAATATTCTAACATAGTTAACTTTGGAAAAAGATTGGCTTCTGATTCTTCCCTTCCCCAGGTCCACTCGGCGAGCTGCGTTTGGTAATAAAACCAACATTGCGTGTTGACGTCACAGAATTACAGAGTTTAATCCAATATAAGACAATGCATAAACTTAGAAATAAGACAATGCACAAACCTACACCAGAAACTGCAGAACAACAGATACATACATTCCATCACCTGACATAGGAGGAAAGAAAGCAAAGACGTACAAGACATCTTTGGAGAGTTTGCAAGAGCAAAATCTGATCTTTTTCTTCTATTTAGAAAGCTTTATCCTCTTGTATCTAATCCATTCAAAAAGGGGCTGGCCCTCGGTCCTCCAACCAAACGCCATCTCTGACACTGCTAGGGCTTCCCCTTATTTACTGCAAACATCTGGGGTCATTTGCTTCTTTGTTTTAACAAGAAAAGGCGGAAAGCTTGTCCTGGCATCTAGAATTCCTAAAGTCATAAAACACAAGATAAGCTCTCACAGACAGCTTGTGGAATGCGGGGGGCCTCACCATCCCTGGACCTTCTGTAAACCAAGCAGAAATCTCTCCTGCAGGCTTAACTGTTATTCACCCCCCAGGAGATACTCATTCTATGGGCTGGTGGTCTAAATACTTATCCATTAGTAGTTTTAAATCATTAACACAGCCTTGTTCAAAATTAAGAAATATGTTCAAGTGAGAGTGTTTACACATGCCATAAGATTAACTGTATTAAAGTCTAAAAAATAATCATTTTTCTTTAACAATATTAATACAACCAAAATGCATGCACACCTAAAAATGTCTGCAATTTATTCCTGCATTAAATGATAGTTAGGTTGTTTGTATGAGTTTGAAATGGATGGTCAAATGTAGTTTTTATAGAGACTTAGTTTTTGTTAAGGAAAAAAAGAGACCTATATGCTACTTATACACTTGGAATTGTGTTATGCTGTGCATCTATCTTAACATTGTATTAATTTCTGTTCCAGATTGAAGATACACCACCACCACCAACAACAACAACCTACCAGCCACCCAGAAACAATGACAGGCCAGCTAAAGCTGGAAGGAAAGCACTTTTGTTGTATCAGTTGGAGTTTTTTTTTTTTTTTTTTTTTTAACAACATTGACCTCAAATCTATTTATTTTATTATTCAATGTGAACTAGCTTTAAACAGCCAGCACTTGTGTAAAGTTCATAAGACACCTTATTTTATTTATTTGTTTCCTTTGCCAGGTGTGTTTTATTTGTTTTAATGCAAGCATTTGTGTTTGTGTTCAAAATAAATATGCAAATATTGTCAGAAAATCCTCCATGTCTGCATGTGTTCCTTAAAATTGTGTTTTTTATTAAAAAGATGAGAGAAAATGTTGAAATAATTTTAGGAAATCTTAAACGTTATCTGCTGACAAAAAAGTAAAAGGTTAAAATTATGTCCTGACTAAAACTAGACTAAAATGTTGACAGTTTTTGTTGACTAAAACTAAACTAATAAAATTATGTTTTCTTGGGCTAAAATAAAGACTAAAATGCTCTGACTTAAGTCGACTAAAACTAGACTAAATAAAAATGCGATGATGTCGACTAAATGTGATAAAAACTAACAAACGATGCTGAAACTGGACTAAGACTAAAACTAAATTTAAAAATGGCTGCTAAAATTAACACTACTTGAGACTTCAACAGTTTAGTAACACTTCCCCCTGATAAGTATGCATAAAGAAAAATTATGCTTTTTGTCAAAACAGCCGTGAGTTTATTTTGCATTTCTTCGGTTGATGGAGTCGGTGTCACACAACTCCCTTCCTCCACAAATGTCATGATTTTATCAAGAGCTCGGACCCACATGCAGAGAAACCAATTCAGAGAGACCAGGGAAAAGGTTTAACAGGTTTATTGAGGAGATAATGAAGAATCAAGTGTTGCTCTGAACACTGCTCAACCGTAACTGGAAAGTGACTGCGGTTAGTTCGGGCTCAGTAGGAAATTCGATTCTTGGACTTGAAGAGAAGAATTAGATTGCTGACTTACGTTTCCAGAAAAGTGGTTGACTCTTTGACTCCAGTCTGTGTGCAGTAGTTCCAGTGTTTGTCTCATTCGGTGGAGGGCGGACAGGGTTTACCCAGAATGCGGTTGTTTGTAGGTGAACGGAGAAACTGACTGCCAGTCGGAATTTCCTGCGGTACTTGAACGGGTTGGTGTGGAGATGAATCCCTTGCTCAGTGTGAAGCTCAAAAGATCCCTTGGAGGAAAGTAGATCCAAACCTCCAGTTTGAATCCCTTGCTCAGTTTGAAGCTCAGATGATCCTTCCAGAGAGAGAAGGCCCGAAAACATCCAGTTTGCAGGATGACTTCTTACTTCGGTTAGGTTGTACTCAATATACCTTGTTAGTGGAAGTCTCCAGTAAAAAAATAAAATAAAAAGAGTATAATTTTTATGTTCCCTTCACCTCCAAAAATCACAGCAAAATATAATATATAAAAAAAAAATCAAACCAATGAAGCCCTGGTACTAAAAAATAAATAAGTAAATAAATAAAAATGTCTTGAGGATCCAGTCAAGACATAGATTAGGATTGCCCAGTATTAATGACAAATGTGCCCGAAACAATGTCTATATTCCACTAATTTTGAAAATGAAAATTTGTTTGAAATGAAAAGTTTAGCAATGGCAGCATTTACATTGAATGAAAAAATACAGTTAAAACTGCATGTGAATACGTTTATTCAAACGATAAATAAAAGCTGCGTGACACCGGCAGATGTAAACACATATACAGGTGCTGGTCATAAAATTAGAATATCATGAAAAAGTAGATTGATTTCAGTAATTCAATTTAAAAAGTGAAACTTGTATATTATATTCATACATTACATACTAACTCATATATTTCAGATGTTTATTTTGTTTAATTTTGATGATTACAAATGACAACAAATGAAAATCTCAAATTCATCATATCAGAAAATTAGAATATTGTGAAAAGGTTCAAAATTGATGGCCCCTGGTGCCACACTCTAATCAGCTAATTAACTCAAACCACCTGCAAAAGCCTTTAAATGGTCTTTCAGTCTAGTTCTATAGGCTACACAATCATGGGGAAGACTGCTGACTTGACAGTTGTCCAAAAGACGACCATCGACACCTTGCACAAGGAGGGCAAGACACAAAAGGTCATCGCTAAAGAGGCTGGCTGTTCACAGAGCTCAGTGTCCAAGCACATTAATAGAGAGGCGAAGGGAAGGAAAAGATGTGGTCGAAAAAAGTGTACAAGCAAGAGAGATAACCGCACCCTGGAGAGGATTGTGAAACAAAACCCATTCAAAAATGTGGGGGAGATTCACAAAGAGTGGACTGCAGCTGGAGTGAGTGCTTCAAGAACCACCACACACAGACGTATGAAAGACATGGGTTTCTGCTGTCGCATTCCTTGTGTCAAGCCACTCTTGAACCACAGACAGCGTCAGAAGCGTCTTGCCTGGGCTAAAGAGAAACAGGACTGGACTGCTGGTGAGTGGTCCAAAGTCATGTTCTCTGATGAAAGTAAATTTTGCATTTCCTTTGGAAATCAAGGTCCCAGAGTCTGGAGGAAAAGAAGAGAGGCACTTCATCCACGTTGCTTGAAGTCCAGTGTAAAGTTTCCACAGTCAGTGATGGTTTGGGGTGCCATGTCATCTGCTGGTGTTGGTCCATTGTGTTTTCTGAGGTCCAGGGTCAACGCAGCCACATATCAGGAAGTTTTAGAGCACTTCATGCTTCCTGCAGCTGACCAACTTTTTGGAGATGCAGATTTCATTTTCCAACAGGACTTGGTACCTGCACACAGTGCCAAAGCTACCAGTACGTGGTTGAAGGACCATGGTATCCCTGTTCTTAATTGGCCAGCAAACTCTCCTGACCTTAACCCCATAGAAAATCTATGGGGTATTGTGAAGAAGAAGATGCAATACACCAGACCCAACAATTCAGAAGAGCTAAAAGCCACTATTAGAGCAACCTGGGCTATCATAACACCTGAGCAGTGCCACAGACTGATCGACTCCATGCCACGCCGCATTGCTGCAGTAATACAGGCCAAAGGAGGCCCAACTAAATACTGAGTGCTGTACATGCTCATACTTTTCATGTTCATACTTTTCAGTTGGCCAACATTTCTATAAATCCTTTGTTTTTATTGGTCTTCAGTAATATTCTAATTTTCTGATATGATGAATTTGAGATTTTCATTTGTTGTCATTTGTAATCATCAAAATTAAACAAAATAAACATCTGAAATATATGAGTTTGTATGTAATGTATGAATATAATATACAAGTTTCACTTTTTAAATGGAATTACTGAAATCAATCTACTTTTTCATGATATTCTAATTTTATGACCAGCACCTGTAGTATTGTAAGATTTATCCATATTTCAGCCAGTGTTACAGAAAATGGAAACACAGCTATTGTCAACTTAAATAGAGCAAGAAAGAGGAACAGGTAATGAGGGAAGCGCGGGTTAACTGAATCTACTAATCACTAGTAAATTGATTGTGTTTTTCCATTCAATATCAAAATACACAAATTGTAATTACGAAAATAAATTAACTAAATAGAAACACTGCTAAAAAAAGGAAAGTTGACCTTCAATGAGGTGGTTTTTCAGTTGATATTCTAATATTTAGCAAAGCTGCGAAGAAAGCACTTATTTTCTCATCAAAACAGGTACATGATCTGCAACTGGACCTTACTGCCTTGTTGAAGGATGATGGTGCCCACTAGAGCTGCTTACATTCAGAGTATTCACATGCAATTTTAATTGTATTTGTTTTATAAATAAGGCAATTGAGAAACTTTGCATTTTCGAGATTAGCAAGACATTAACATAGTTTTGCACACAAACCACAATGCAACATAACAAAGTAAATCATTTGACTCAAAAGACTCAAATCCATGAGAGCAGAGGTGTGTCACTCTGGGGTATATTTTATCTAAAAAAAAAATTTACTCACAATGGGCAAAGTAGGTTAAGGTTGTACTGTCATTAAAACTAGTTTAGTAAGACCAGCAATAATTCATCTTTTTTTACTTACATAATGTGAGTAAATGTAACTAGTTCCTATCCGTCTCTGTGTAGAGGCCATCACAGCTGAAATAACACTGCCAGCCCTTGTACCAAGGCTTTATATAACAATTTCAATGAAATTTCCATATGATCTTAGAACTGTCTATACAAATCTAAAATCAATAAAAATATATTACATTTCAACATATAAGTTAAATTACAACATATAAATTACAAAATATAAAATAAAGTGTCTCAAGAACAGCAAGAATGCTTGGAAAAGTTTAATTTAAACATACATGTTTTTAATTTATTCATACATGGAAACACTTGAAAAGTGGAAAAACAATATTGTAACATTATGCCAATATATAAAAACAGGAAAACGTTTAATTGTTAAATTTCATTGAACAACAATGTGCCTGCTTACAACATATCATGCAACCCAGAGATAAATGCTACATTGGAAAGCCCAATGATTGTCTACCTTAATACTTTAAAATTAACTTCCTCTAAAGCAAGCAGATTAACAATGGAGAGTTTTGGTATTTGCCTGTTTTGCTGATCATTCAATCTAATTTAAATAATTTCCCCTGGGTGAAGAGCGTTCCTTTCATAATTTGTAATTACATACTGTACTATTGTGTTGTTTTTTTGTTTTCTCCAGGAGATTGTCGTCTCACTCATCTAAAAGCCCAATTTCAGTTTTCTTTTCTTCACCCCATCCTGTCAACATGTCAGAGAGGAACAAATTGCAGACAGAAGTGAGAATTATGATGGAGAGTGGTATAGTCAGAGTGCATGTAAAAGGGCAGGCTGTATTATAGCTGAAGGGAGTTATTTCCCTTCACAATTTTCAGAGTATTTGTGTTCATGGCTTTATTAAGGTGAATCCATCAGTGTAAAAAAAAAACAGATGTGTACAGTAAGCTACAGATGACACTATGTGGAAGAATTGTGTATATATTGTTAAAGTTGCTTGCAATTAAGAGAGAAAGGCAGATTGATTTATTATCTAATGTATTACAATGTGGGTGATTTGCATCATCCATCAGCATCACATAATGAGTCATACTCTTCTAAGAGGCTTTGTGGGATTTGCTGTAACTGGTATCCTTTTTTAATGTCCTATGATGCTCATTACTCATCATCATTAGATCTCAACTAGAATTTGGTTCCAAAACACAGGACAGTTTTTATTTAACAATATCCTTGATTCATGTTATATTCTTTTGTGATATTCTGTTTTCATATAAACCGATTTACATGAGAGATCATCTTAAAATAATTCATTACTTTACCTTAAAGAAATGAATTATTTATGTTAGAAATTTATGTTTGTATTGCTTTGTTTTCCTCCTTTACTTTACCGGTAATCTAATGTGCTGCCAATGTCCTTTAATTGCAACAGGATGCAATCTGAGGTTTTTTTTTGTTTGTTTTTTTACATTTTAGAGAATAATGTCTTATCTATAACTAAAGGAGCAATTTCAAGTCATAGTAATGCTGCCCCTGCCTCCCTAATCTACAACATCCCACATTCTTCTAATTACACTGATCCATTTTCATTTCACTCACTAGAGGGCACTCATCGCTCATGAAGCTGGAATTCTTAAAAACGTATCTAAAGCTAACTTTTGAATACATTACAATGTACAAAAAAACATGCAAAAATAATACAAAAAAAAAAAGAAAAAAAAATTTGTAGCAAGTACTTCCTGGTAGGCTGAAGAGAGGCTGAACTGTTTAATAGAGCAAAGCACAGTTGCTCTTTCGGGCATAGCAGTTCTCTCATCTCTCCCCAGGTACACTGCTGGACCTAGGAGAGCAGCTTTATCAGAAAATGTGTCCAGATTCTTTGCCATCTAAATACTTTCCACAGAGGTTTAACCCTCACTGAGGTGAAATGAGACATACAGAAAGGAAGACAGAATATTAAAACTAGAACTGGGAACTGGTTACAGCTTTAAGGTGTAAATAAAAACTGAGGCTGTTTATTGACATTTATTAATTTTAAGTAAGATACAACTGAACTATCTCACAAAATACCACTCTTAAATATTAAATTTAAGTTTGTTGATTGACTTAGAAATGGCAGTAATCTGCTTTGCTCTTAACCTATTTTTTGTTCTGTTAGTCTGAACTTATTAAAAGTTATCTGCTACACAAAGGGTACTACAACAATTGATTTCCACACAAAATCCCTCGATAAAAAAATCCAAACTATGTTATTTAGAAAATATGATATAATTACAGCAAAGTTTTCTATGTTTTAAGAAAAAACGGAAAAAAGGTACGAATATCACTCCATGCTTATACCCCTTATCAATAGTCTCTACATAGGTCAGCTAAGGCCACTTTGTGGAGTGTTTGACGGTTTTTCATAAGGTTACAAGCTTATTTCTCCTCTGCTCCAGAGCTGGTAGGATCAGAGCTGAGTGGGGATTCAATACAATGTGAACAGTGTGGTATTCATTGATGGGACCTAGAGAAATTACTGTTGTTAAAAGTTAAATTGACCAGTCCCTAAATTTTAGGTACTACAAGAAATAAAGCTTGCAGAACTAACCTAGACTAGTAGGGTGTTCTTCCCATTTAATCTGACACAGGTTATAACTTTTAGGGCAGCTACTTTCTTTCTTCCCCTTCCTCCTGCATAGGGGGCTGGAAACGTTCTGGCCCTTCACTGCCAGAACGCTGGCTGTAAAGGATGGCTAGAGTTGCTGGCAATACCTTTAAGAATATGGAGATGATTTGTTGTAACAGCAGTGGAGGATTTATTTTAAAAATCCCATTCATTTAAAGTATTTAATACTAATTAGCCCTGCGTAGCAAGCCAGGTTTCCCCGCTGTGTGTTTTCTACTGGGGATGTTGCGGTCATTTAGCCATCATCCTCCGGCTCAGAGTCTGACTGTAGGCTAGAGCTCAGCTCTGGATGGTTCTGACCTCTAAGGTGTGATGCTTCCATCTTCCTCAGCACACCACCCGCTCCTGAACTTAAACTGGCTGATGGGTCAACCACACAAACCAAATCTAGCCTAGATGTTCTGGAACACTCATCAGTTTTTTCATCCATCTCTATAGAATGTTGAGCCAGCTTCAAAATTGTTCTCCCTCTGACGTCAGCACACAAAGATGGGTTTTTACAAGCTATCAATCATCATTGCTACCATGATACTGCTAAATGGAGGATATTTGTGTTAAAAATAAGCCTGCTTACAGTCACCTGGTATGTCCTGCTGTATATGACATGATCTTGACGCTGATTTCTGGCTTATTTTCTTTTTTTTGTATTATTTTTTTGCATATGTTTTTCTTGTGGGTTACAAAAGTGTTTAATGTATTCAAAAGTTAGCTTTAGATACGTTTTAAGAATTCAGGCTTCATGAGTTTGTGATGTAAGCGATGAGTGCCCTCTAGTGAGTGAAATCAAAATGGATCGGTGTAATTAGAAGAATGTGGAATGTGGTGGATCAGGGAGGCAGGGGCAGCATTACTATGACTTGGAATTGCTAATTTCTTATAGATTACTCTCTAAAATATATAAAAAAAAAAAAAACTCAGATTGCATCCTGATGCAATTAAAGGACATTGGCAGCACATTAGATTAAAGTAAAAAAGGAAAACAAAGCTGCATAATGCAATGCAAACATACAATGCTCCACTGAGTTAAGGTAAAGTCATGAATTATTTTAAGATGATCGCTCATGTAAATCGATTTATATCAAAACAGAATATAACAAAAGAATATAACATGGAGGAAACTCAAATGTTCCTAAACGGACATGTTAGTTAAACATTATGTTTTTAGATGATTTTGATCATTTCATGCTTTTACTGATTTTGAGCTTTCTTTATATGCTAAAACAAGCTTTTTTTCACTAAGGTTTTTAACTGATAAAATATGTTCATGTTTTCTCATATGCTCTTTACATTTCGATTACCTAATCGCTGCAGGCAATTTCAAATAGGGTAAAGAATGATTTAACTAAAGGTTATTTGCTACTGATTAAGCAAATATTTCGATAAAACGTTATTTGGCCAAATAATGTTTTATTCACCTCATAGATTTTCATTGTAAACTGATTTGAGAACATTCCAAGCTCTCTAAATCAGTAGAAAGCTAATTTCACATCTCAAATTCTTCAAGATAAACTTTGGTTCTCAAACACAAAATCCATGCTAAACTGTGATTTGAAACTATGTTTTCCCTTCCTCTTTGTACTTAATAGTTTGAGTTTCACTAGTTTTTAGTTTTAAAATTTTTAACTGAAATGGTTTTTGTTAATAAACTCTTATTCCATGCATGTGCAGAATTGTCTGTTTGACCATGATTGGAGCTTGACTCATACTTTCATTTGCTGTTCTAACATACAGCCAGTAGGGCTTGTTTTCATAAACAATGTATGACAGTCCGAATAATATCTGATTAGATAACATATTTTCCACCCCTACTAGGTTGTGCAATAAATATATTAAAGTTGCACAACATGCTGTGGTATTTTTTCATCAGCTGCAGACTTTTTAGTGGTAGTAAGGAAGAGGAAACTTTCAAATGACTCACTGGACTGATGAGTTGGCTGTATTAATCTCTTGTTTAACAGTTCACAGAACATATGTTTGTAGCTAATGTTCAAATGTACATATTGTAGTCCAAAAGTATGTAGCTTATACAATCTTATACACTAGAAATTACTTGGTTCCTACCAAATAGAACAAATATTTGGACTTATATAATATTTTATCTGTTTTTTATTGAATTCATGGCTTATTAAATATGTTGAAATATTCAATATAATCTTAATTCGAGAAATCTTGTTAAGTGAAATGATCTTTCTGAATGGACAGAAAATGTCAGTTTTTTTAATGTCACCTTTTCACTCACATTTTTTGTCTTAACACATTTAAAAAAAAAAATTCTTTTGCTTTGTAGTTCTTAAAAATGATAGAGCTGTACTTTATTTATAGTCTGTTTTGGTTAACTATTCAGTAAGAAGACTTTATAATATTAGGAATTACAGTACAACAATGTATGCAGTGTCACACACTTATAATGCCAAACTATCATGAGTAGAAGCATTAAGTCTTGATATCTTAAAAGTCTCAAGGCACATCCAAAAACCCAATTTATTCATATAAAAATCATTGCTATCAGCCAGCACCTGACATTTACTTTTCTCAGGCTGACATTTCATTGGCTGACGAAATTATTTAACATCAAATGTCATTTAACTCACATATCTTTTCAAATGAAATGTAGGTTATTAGTTTTGTGTATGTATGTTTGAATTTTCTTTTACAATATTGATCGTCCTAAGCAATGTTTGGATAGTAGGTTCTCTTTAGGATTGAATAATATTCATATTATGTATGTATGTTCCCTTTCAGGATGGATGGATGGATGACTGACATGTATGGAGCATCAGTTTCAATACGGGCACGTTTTATGGTGATAGTATGGTATATCAGAAACGTTTATAGGCACTTTGAGCATACTTTTATTTATATGTCAGAAACATTTGCAATGTGCATTAGAAAAAAACATTTAGCTGGAAGATCACCAGCATCAGAACAGAGCCTTGTCTGTGAAAGGTGATATTTGGTCATTTTCATACATAAAAGTAATTTTTATGTTAAAGAATAAAGTATGACCACATAGCAGCAGAGCACCCACCATGCTCAAGGACTGCTACCCACATCCTCTCAGACAGCTGCAAGGCATCAAAGCAAGACAGAACATCATGGCTAAAAGCCAGGTTCATTCAGAATGTCTTGAGAGTGAAGCACTCTGTGGGTGAAAGCTGTTACTGCAGCAGCCTTTTTAATATTCTTTTTTTATCAGTATCATTCATGTATTAACATATATAAACCATTTTTTTGTTAAATGGTTCCATCCCCACTCAATGTATGGATCTTAAAAATAATTACATTTCAAATAAAGATATTTGAACTTGAAAAGAAAAAAATAAATTTTTAATTCACAACCCCTCTGCTTTCATATATTGATGTAAAGTGGATCAGGACTGCAGATAGAATCCTGGACCTGGGAGTATTCCACGAAGAGCACCTCAGTGTAAAGAATTTTAAAGTTCGGAGCTGGCAGTAGGTGACTGTTCAAATTGACTGGGTCAAAATGTGAGTCCAATACAGTGATGCCATAGGGAACTAGTAGAGCATTTGACTCTTCAAAGCAGAGTGGAGAGCACTTTGTAAGTAAATTACCCTAATGATTCAGGCAATAGAGCTATAATTACCAGTAGGCAGGCATGCATGGCTAAATGAAGCAACCTTTCTCTCTTACAGAGAATATTTCTAACCACTAGTATTCTAAAAGAGTAGAACACTAGTGCAAATTCAACACAATTAATATATATATTAATTGTAGTGATAAACTGTGTTATCCCAAGCTTATCACACCCTTTGCTTCTTTTTACATCTTTTGCTACAAGTATAAAATTAAATGGGCTTTAACAAGTTCTATGTGAAACTCCATGTAGGGGATATACACTATATTGCCAAAAGTATTTGCTCACCCATCCAAATTATTGGAATCAGGTGTTCCAATCACTTCCATGGCCACAGGTGTATAAATTCAAGCACCTAGGCATGCAGACTGTTTTTACAAACATTTGTGAAAGAATGGGTCGCTCTCAGGAGCTCAGTGAATTCCAGCGTGGAACTGTGATAGGATGCCACCTGTGCAACAAATCCAGTCGTGAAATTTCCTCGCTCCTAAATATTCCACAGTCAACTGTCAGCTGTATTATAAGAAAATGGAAGTGTTTGGGAACGA
Organism: Cyprinodon tularosa; assembly: GCF_016077235.1. Taxonomy (NCBI): domain Eukaryota; kingdom Metazoa; phylum Chordata; class Actinopteri; order Cyprinodontiformes; family Cyprinodontidae; genus Cyprinodon; species Cyprinodon tularosa. The sequence goes on along the minus strand of NW_024039478.1, from coordinate 197,881 downwards.
CAGCAACTCAGCCACGAAGAGGTAGGCCACGTAAACTGACGGAGCGGGGTCAGCGGATGCTGACGCGCATAGTGCGAAGAGGTCGCCAACTTTCTGCAGAGTCAATCACTACAGACCTCCAAACTTCATGTGGCCTTCAGATTAGCTCAAGAACAGTGCGCAGAGAGCTTCATGGAATGGGTTTCCATGGTCGAGCAGCTGCATCCAAGCCATACATCACCAAGTGCAATGCAAAGCGTCGGATGCGGTGGTGTAAAGCACGCCGCCACTGGACTCTAGAGCAGTGGAGACGCGTTCTCTGGAGTGACGAATCGCGCTTCTCCATCTGGCAATCTGATGGACGGGTCTGGGTTTGGCGGTTGCCAGGAGAACGGTACTTGTCTGACTGCATTGTGCCAAGTGTAAAGTTTGGTGGAGGGGGGATTATGGTGTGAGGTTGTTTTTCAGGAGCTGGGCTTGGCCCCTTAGTTCCAGTGAAAGGAACTCTGAATGCTTCAGCATACCAAGACATTTTGGACAATTCCATGCTCCCAACTTTGTGGGAACAGTTTGGAGCTGGCCCCTTCCTCTTCCAACATGACTGTGCACCAGTGCACAAAGCAAGGTCCATAAAGACATGGATGACAGAGTCTGGTGTGGATGAACTTGACTGGCCTGCACAGAGTCCTGACCTCAACCCGATAGAACACCTTTGGGATGAATTAGAGCGGAGACTGAGAGCCAGGCCTTCTCGTCCAACATCAGTGTGCGACCTCACAAATGCGCTTCTGGAAGAATGGTCAAAAATTCCCATAAACACACTCCTAAACCTTGTGGACAGCCTTCCCAGAAGAGTTGAAGCTGTTCTAGCTGCAAAGGGTGGACCGACGTCATATTGAACCCTATGGATTAGGAACGGGATGTCACTTAAGCTCATATGTGAGTCAAGGCAGGTGAGCAAATACTTTTGGCAATATAGTGTATGTTGAACTGAGGAAAATGGATAGATGATAAAAAAAAGATTTCACAAATTAAAATTTGAACTGTAGCATGCCTTTTTAATCTGCACCCCTGAGTAAAAGGTTTGACTCAAGGTCACATCTTTCACTGCAGTTAAAGATGCACCTTTCTGGTGAATGGCTCTGACAACTTTTACACATGCAGAGACCTGAAACACCTGTAAGAATCTGTCCTGGGAACCAAAAACAAAAAAAAACAAATGTGATTCAAAAAATGTATTTTAATTAAAACTTGGGAGTTTGAGAGGAAGCCAGCAGCAGCAAAGTCAGGAACTCTGGAGGAAGAGACTAAGGTTAGAGGCTGGGCTGGAACTAAGATGAAGATGCGTTTCATAATAGAGTCAATGACCTTCTCAGAATCTGTAGGAGAGAAGGGCAGCCAAGTTTCGGCTCCTCAGTCTAGTAGGCTAGTGACAGCAGGGTGATGTCACTGAAAACTTGACAGGTTATATTTATAATATACAGAAATAGAGTTATTTCCAGAGGCTCCAATAACAACTCAAACAGAAGTAAGGAACAACCCAGGGAAAATCCCTGACTATAGATCTTAATTTGGTTGGATTATTTAGCATCTCTTTAGATCCTTGAATCCATAAGGCTTTGGCAGGGTTATGATTATTATTATTACATTTAATATGGAATGGAGGTTTGTAGCTTTATTTACTACACTCATCAGGACAACCTAAACTACTGGCAGACCAAGTGTTGTTCGTTTGTATGTGTGTTTGTTTTTTGTGCTTGCAAGTTTTGGAGTTTGCGTTAATACGTTTTTACAGCTTGTTTCGTTGTTAACTGTGCGCTTGCACCTGTCGGCCGCAGTACTTACCATGTTGAAGATCGAGGTTTTTCGCTGACTGAAAGCTGAGCAGCAAAATTAAAGGACCAGTTAAAGCCAAGCATAGGGGAATAAATCACAAGAGCTCTAAATGCTGTGGTTGCACTGTTACAGATATAAAATAAAATGAATATAAAGGAACAAAATGATAATGAAAATAAAAAACATTTGATCTGAAAATGGTTCCAAAAACTTGTCTAAGAAAAGCAAGACAGTGATGAGAACTACTGGTGGAGGCGGGAGGAAAAACATATATGATGTAAATGCTTAATATGAGTTCACTATCAAACAACACAACATCCTTCAAAATCTCCTTTTGAAACACACACACCTTTACTGTACATCTCCAGATGATGCTTCTCATTCCTTCACCGCACTCTTCATTCTCCCACACATTAACATAAACATGTTAATGGGAAAATTTTTATTTGATGACTTCAGATAGCCAGAAACCCAAACATTCTGCATTTTGTGTGATTCAGGTCTTACTGATAGATGAGTATCAATGAGCAGCATGTTGCTGAACCTTCTTTATGAACTTTCTATCCATTTTCTGTTCCAGATGTTATTTCAATAGTAGCTTGAGCTCACATAGAGCTCACTGATTGCACTTTGTTTTGGAGAAATTACAAAAAATTTAAAAAGTGTCCCCTGGATAGTGATGGATAGACAGATATGATTGTTTACCAAAAACACTAGGTTTGAATAACTGCTGACTCTTTGCGTAAGACTCCTACAAGTCTGGAGCACTCATTAAATGTGTTCGTGCTTGAGAGAAGAGTAGAAATAGAAAAACGCAGAATGAGTGTTTTCTTCTAAATCACACAGATGAACAATTAAGGAACAAATTCGTACAAAGATCTTGGATGACATCCATTGTTTAGTGCAGAGGCAGGACTTAATGACTTTAGACCCATCACCTTGATCTCTGTGGGTATGAAGTAATTTGAGCGCCTTGTGCTTTCACATCTAAAAGAGATCACTGACCCCCTCCCGGACCCCCAACAGTTTGCCTACAGAGCCAATAGGTCGACAACGCTGTCAACTTGACCCTTCACTACACCCTCGAGTACCTGGATTCCGCAGGTACCCACACCGAGATACTGTTTGTAGATTTCAGCTATGCCTTCAATACAATCATCCCAGCTCTGCTTCAGGAGAAGCTCTCCCAGCTGAGTGTGCCTGACTCCACCTGCAGGTGGATTATAGACTTCCTGTCTGACAGGAAGCAGCACATGAAGCTGGGAAAACATGTCTCTGACTACCAGCTTATCAGCACAGGTTCCCCCCAGGGCTGTGTTCTGTCTCCTCCGCTCTTCTATCTGTAGACCAACAGCTGCAGCTCCAGTCATCAGTCTTACAAACGTTTGAAGTTCACAGATGACATCCCTCTCAAATGACTTATCTCTGATGGGGACGAGTCTACCTACAGGTGGGAGGTTGACCACCTGGAGACCTGGTGCAGGGAGAACAAATCACATTGGGTCCGGATTAGCCAGCAGGTGGGTCCAGATCCGGATTGCGGTCTGCTAATCTATCTCTGCCTTACAGACTTTACTGCATTGAGTTTGGATGTTCTCTCTGCATGTATAGGATCTCTCCGGGTACTCCAGTTTCCTCCCACATTCCAAAAACATGATTTAGTTTAACTGGCATCTCTAAATTGTCCTTAGGTGTGTTTCTGTGTCTGTGCATGGTTGTGTTCCTTTGTGTGTCTCTGTATTGCCCTTCAACAGACTGGCGACCTGTCCAGTGCATAACCCGCCTCTCACCCATTGACTGCAAGACATAGGCACCAGCCAAACCGTGACCGTGATGGAAAAACCTGGAGAAGATAGAAAGACAGGAAAGACATCCCTTTTTTCAGTGGTTTTCTCCTAGGCCCTAAAATCAACATTTATCAAACTGTAGTTGACAAAGAGCAAAGCTGGTATTACAGAACTATTGGACTATATCATACCTATCCTTCATTAATAAGATTATTGATAAAGCTATGTTTCAAAAGTTAAACACCTATCTAACAATGGACCGTCGGCATCTTTGTGTCAGGCTTCTGTGCTGATGGTGCTCAATGAAATCAGTATAAATGCAGATTGTGGAAAAACCACAGTGCTGGTATTATTAGACCTTAGTGCAGCATTTGACACTGATGATCACTACATTTTATCAGAGCGCCTGGAAAGCTGAGTCAGCCTTTGTGGCACAGTACTGGACAGGTTTAAATCCTATCTGAAGGACAAGGACTTTATTGTTTTTCAAGTTTCAATTCACCTTTATTGTAGAGGTAACTTTTGATCAGATGCTGCAAATGTAGCGTTACCCAAGGATGCATCTTAGGCCCCTGCCTATTCAATATCTACATACTCCCCCTAATTTAGTTTTATTGAACAACAACATAAATTGCTCTACCTATGCAGTTAACACACAGCAATATATCACAATATCACCAGGGGACTATAAACCCATTCCAGTACTGGAATACTGGGAAACCTCTGATAGTTTACTGAGAAAAAAAGATAAGAATAGTTAGAAACTGGAAACCAAGGAAGGTGATGATATGAGATTAGTTTGACAGGCTATGGTCCGTAGAGGAAGATGAGTCCAGGGTTTGACAAGTTTTGACACAGAGAACTGACAAAAGCTGACAAAGAGGTTTCTATTTTCAGTCAAAGTACTTGCAAGAGGATAAGAGAGAAAGAACAAAGTTGTTATTTGATCCAAGGTTGTTGGGAGGAAGGACAAGCAGGTAAATTCACATCATCTCAAATAGGTACGTTTTTACAGGTGAGTTTGTTGGCGGTTGGGAAATAAGAGAACAACTTGGAGCGAGAGAGCTTCAAACATACAGTGTGCACACAGTTCTGTGTTTATGACAACACTATGTTTAGCAGCAAGAGTGTGAAATTTCCTGAAGGCGTTTTCTAATATCCCAAAACTTTAATCACATCAGTTCATGTACAAAACCGGTAAGATGTTTTTAAAAGTTTTAGCTGTAAAATTTGCAGCTATTCTACTTATATTGAGAACAGCATCTAATGTAAAGACTTAGTTATATTCGACAGTTACTTGACACAGCTGCCTGCAACTGAGCAAATGTCCTCAATATATTCATCTTCACAAATAGCCCATAAACAAAGAACTGAATTTGACGATGATAACTGTGACATGGCATGTCTGAAAAGCCATGCTGCCTCTTTGAATGATGAGGAAACCAATAAGTCAATGTAACAGTTCATTAGACTATTGACACTAAGTGGTGTAACATGGAGAAGTAAAAAAGCAGGGGAAAAAAACAAGATCTGAAACCACTTGTTTAAATTAAGTAGACACTGTACGGAATACCTCTGAAACCTCCAAATTATGTTATTGATTTCTTGGAGATTACATGGCCTGCTCTAGAGTATAGCCTTTGACTCCTTGTTGTTTTCTTCAAGATGTTTTGTGCAGTTTCATAGCTTTTGTAACTCATACAGTAAATTGTATCGCAGAAAGGTGTGGTTGTCGCGTTAGCAGTGAAAACAAGCTCAGTGGAAATTCATCGCAGATATATCGAGATATATGGTTTGACCTCAATGACACTTCATTGCAGGGAAGACACCAATGTTTTCCACTTTTCTTGTCTTTTGAATGGTTCTGTCTTGCCCAAATGAACTTGTCTGTTCTATCGTATTGAGTCCTCCTTCACAATCCATGCTCTTTTATTTCATACTTCTTCTTTGCCAACTCCCACACACTGCAGGCTCCCATGGAGCTATTGGTTCCCCAAATTGCCTCTCAGTTTTCATTTGGCCTCTTTGATTAGTCAGTGTGCCTGCTCCACTTTTGCTTTTCCCAAATTACACAAAACTCTGCTCTCAGACAGATCAATGGCACAGCCCCTTGAGACAAAGAAATGGGGCTTACTGACAGTGTGCAAACTCTCACCTTTTCTTCCCATTGATGGTTTTTGGCACTAGTTTAAGAGGGACTAAATGTCTTTCGCTCAAACCTTTCTGGTTCATTGCATTTCTTTGTTAAGAAGGAATTCATCACCTTAGAAAAAAATTGTGAATATTATATATTTTGTATACAAATTGTTTGCTGATCATCTATCACATCCTCACACAGCTGCCGCCAGGGGGGACCAAAACAATGTCTCAAAGGTACAAAACTTTTTCTTCCTAATAATCCTGAAAGCAGTATTCAGGACCACCTACTTATCTGAAATACAGAGATGTTTTCGTTGGAACAGTCATCCCTTCCTATTCACTTGAGCAACATGCCTTACATTGCAGGTATAGTATTTGATTATCTCCTGCTCTGCTTCTGCCTACAGATAGAGTTGGACTCAGCATTTTTTGTCAGATAAATGTTGCTTATTCTGGTGGCTGGAATTAAGAAGATTCTAAGTGCCCTTTACTGATGGGGCCCAAAAGGAGAAAAAAATATATAAATATATAATATATATATATTTAAAATACAAAAAGAACAGTAAACAACAAAACAAAGCATAAATATATTACCACCCCCCTCCCATGAAATTGCAATAAATGGTATGGTCCTTGGGTCCTGCATGTGGCATCAGGTTTCCCCGTCTGTCATTGGCAGATTGTTAGTACTGGAGCTTAACTGCCCCACACCTGTCGTTTCAAATCACGATAGTATAAATTATTTGCCTATTTTTTTTAACATAAGATTGAACCTATAGTTTGTTAAAACAGCTGTGGATGTAAAGAAACTATGTTCAGCAACTGAAAATGTTTTACAGAAAGAGGTGGTTTCATCCATCCTTGGAGGCCATGTCCCCTCCTCCTCACAGAGAGTGGTCCTTAGATATTATGTTGAACAAAGGCTGCATATGATTTAAGACTGCCTCATCTATGGTCGAAGAACTCATCTATCACATCTACAGCTGTAACGGAAAAAAACCCTGAAAAAGGACTGATACCATAGGAATATGAAGCCGAAAGAAAAGAGGCAATTTTCCAAGCTGGTTTTCCACTCATCAAGCCATTTTCCCATCACATGAGCCCCACCCAAGGCTACATCCCTGCAGAGCTGCACAGTTACAAGCAGGGTGCATTATGTGTGTGTGTTCACCTTAGGTTTTTATTCATTTTTCATATATTTTGGGGATTTCACAAGTCATTTAGAGAGCTATAAAAATGGTTGTACTAACATGATTTAAGAGCTAGAGTTATAGGGAACTGTCTGCCCTAAAGGCCTCGTAGATGTGCTCTTTTGTTTTGTTTTTGTTGTTTGCTTCTTTGTGTTGTTTTTGTTTAGTCAAGTCAGGTTTCCTTTTATGGTGATTGGTGTACAATATCTCACTAGAAATGAGAAATTATTGAGCTTTAAAATATTTGTGTGAGTGTGCATGAGACGAGCAAGCTGGAGGTAATTTCAGACACCTAAGTCAAATCAATACAGGTTTAAGAACAAGAGAAAAAATCAATGTCCTAATTTTGTCGGTAAATAGAGAGGATGGAGGAAGAGCACGTAAGCCTTTCTCTGCAGCCAGAAACCAGAGACCCTAGTACATATAAACATGTGCATATATAATTATACATGGCTTTGTGGATGATTGATTCGTTAGACCATTAACATTAAAGGAAATAAATGACCAGAGGAGGTGTGCTGTTGTTTGTTGGATTAATCAGAACCTTTACATTTTTTCTTAAATGTCTTTCATGTTAGTGATTTAGCTTATATGTGGTATGTTTACATACAAAGTTAAATCTGATGGAGGATCTGTGGAAGGGGCTACAAGCTAGGTTATCATTGACAGACTTAGAGACTTGGAGCTCATCCTCAAAGATATTAATTTTTCTTTCTGGCTTTCTTGGAGAGGTTGTTCAAGTTAATCCCCCAGGGCAATGTAAAGTAAAAGTATCACATTATATAAACATGTCTTATCTGGCATGTTAACTAAAAAGGTATGTGACTGTCTGCAACTGCTGACAGTGATAATTTTCATTTTAAAAATTCAGTGGGTTTATAAAGATGGCAGCACATGTCATCTCAAGGCACATTGCACAGACATTTCACTCAGATCATACAGTCAAATTGGTAGAAAGTTTTTATCTAAGTAAAAACAGCTGATTGTAGTGAGTCATTGACTTGCAGGACGTGCTCCCTCTGGATGAGCAGGAGGCAACAGCAGATATTCACTTGTATTGTGACGTTGACTCTACAGCAATCACAAGAATGCATGCAGCAATAAGTACTTTTTTCTCACATTATACAGAAATAAAATTTAAAAATGTGTTAACTTTTTTAATTTTTTCAGTGGCCCTAATCCTCTTCCGTAAATGAGGGAGAGGAAAAACTTGCTTTTAAGCAGTGGAACCTCCAGTGGAACAAGGCTTATTGTGGTCAGCCTTCTGCCGAGGCCGATCGGGAGTTAAAAGAGACAGAACTAGACACACAAAAGAAACATAGAAGCACTGGTCCTAAAATAATGTTTGTTAAAAAGATTTCTTTAAATTAGCTCCATATATGGCTCTGTTAAGAAAAACTGTTAATCTGATGAGCTCTGAGGAAGTTTTCACTTTCAAAGAGTAAGATACCAACTTATCTTACTCTTTTTGACACTCTTTTGTGAGAGTAATTCGCTACCGGTTCTGGGTTCCTATGGAACCTGTTTGTCATGTAGCTGTTATTATTAAAGCTTTTTAATTTCCTGTGTTTGGTCCTCTGAGGATAATGTGTGAGTGTGCTTTTCACCTAATGGCCCTACTGCATAATTTTTATTAGGTGTTTTCTTGTGGGACTTTTTGTTTGATGAAGCTTTGATGTGTGTTTACTTGGAATGATGATAGCCTATAACACAAGCTTCGGTTCACATCTGGTCTCAGGTCTAGGTCTGCGGAACCTCCTCTTCTCACCTAACTTTTTGTTGATGATAATTGCTGCTATAATGTATTTAGATTGAAATAGTTACATTAGGTTTGGTCACCAAAAGAGTAAGGTAGCCTGAACAAATATAATTATTATTTAGATATGTTTATTTTCATATGAACTACTGTATGTTCAAATAAAATATAACATCTAGACCTTGGTGGGGGTGACCTTGATACAAAAAAACAATAGTTTTCAAAGAGCCACTTTAAAAAAAGACCATTTGAACAGCTGCTTGTATTTGATTGGAATTCAAGTGTGTGTTCTTTGGTGTTCTGGTTGGTTTCCATTGAAGTATTTGGAGCTTTTGGTTATTTCTATTGTGAAAGAGCACTTCCACTGAGTCAGAGAGGGTTCTTTTGAATTTCTGGATGATTGAAGGTCAAATGGATGCATTGAAGTCAGAGTAATAAAAACAGCTGCATCAGACAGGATATGTTTCCGTGTTGATGCAGTGTTGTGTTTTACGGAATAAGACTTTTATCCCTTAAATATTGCTTTATTGAATCGCTTTTTATATTTTTCTTTCAAAGACATTTAGGTAAATGTTTGTCTCTTACGATGCAAATTATATTTCATAAATATTGAATATTTGAATTGTTTGCTTACTTCATTTAGGTGTTTTTAAACATATAAAGATGGGTTTGTAAAACGATTTCATATTTGGTTTAGACGTTTTTCTGGCTTCATACTTTTTAAACTCAGTTCCTTTTTAAACTGCATACATGAAAGTTTAATTTGATTTACTACATATATCTATGCAAAACCAAGGTTTTTAACTAAGAATCTGCATTGATTGAACTGTCTCTATAAAGTGCTGAGATGTTTTGTGTACTGGCACAAAAAATTGAACTGAGTTAATTGGTTTTCCTGGTTATCAATGATATATCTGCCTGTGTTTAACCATGTAGAAATGTTATATATTTTATGCTAATAAAAGTTTTAGTTTATAATTTCTGCAGGTAGGTTTTTCCCTCAGCAAATGGCATGTTTAATATTTTGACTACCATTACTCTAAGTAATAGTTCAATTCGTTTACTAGATGAGGTAATGATTCTTTCAAAAGTTGATTAATTATGATTAACACTTTCAACCCAATAGCACTTTAGTTTGAAAGTTCTGCTGGTCACCATTTTACTGCATCCTTTTTTCTTTTAATACTTTATTTTCAATTATACAGTTACAAAACAGACAGTAAGAATCAGGGATTTAGACACATATTGAAAGTAGTTATGGCTATGCCAACCAATGCATGTCATGCTACCTAAGCCCAAGATGCACGGAAAATTTGGACAAAAGCAAGCAAAAAATAATAAAACTGAAAAGTTAAAGAAGAGAGAGAGAAAAAAAACTGCTTATAAAATATCTCAAGGTATATGTACAAACACTGAAATGCAAATCTAAATACACAGTATGTGTATGGTCTATTGTTCTATTGCATATATGTGAATAAGCTTAAAATATAGCCCCATAAAAAACCTACTAAATGCAGTAAAAGACCAAAACAAATGACAAATTGTAGCAGGCAACTTTTTACATCTTGGACAGCCATCATCGGAGGTAGCATAGAGTCTTGCCAGTCTGGGTTTAGTTAAATAAGCACGGTGAAAAAGTTTAAATTGTATTAAAGTATGTTTAATACAAATAGATGATGAATAAATGCGGCTGATATTATACAATGCAATGATAAACCTCTTAGATTTGACCTCTGGTGATAGGTAGAAGCTGTTAACAGTTCTCAAGGGGAGAGGGGGGTGGTTTGCTTGTATAAGTGGCAAAATGTTTTAAGACGAAGCTGCAGACATGCAGATACCTAAAAAAAGTGAAATTTGGGAATATCAAACTCCCTACATAAGGTTTCAAATGCCATGAAGGAGCCATTGACACATAAATCATTGAAGAACATGATTTCCCTCTTTCTACATATTTTAAAAGCAGGGCTGTCAGGAAAAACGGGTTTCATGTAATAGGCAGTGGAGGCTGGTGAAAAATATTTTTGGTGGGGCTGATATAGCCTAGTGTATGTCTCCAACTAATCCGGAATAAGAATTCAAATAAACAATTGGACAATACATACAATTTAACAGTAATGATTTAATTTACTATATAATAACAGTAACAGTGATGATTTGGGTCACTGTGACGGGGTTCTTTGGCCTCCAAGAATCCAGTCTCAGTCGGGTTACCGGTGTTGGTGATTTATTGACCTCAAAAACTCAAAACAGGGTGCAAAAGAAACTAAACATACAAGATACTCTGGGCCTCAGCCTCCCTCCGGTTACCAGCAATGTAACAAAGAAACAGAAAACAAAAATTGCCGCTTTTCTTCCCACAGCCCTCATTAAATAGTTTAAGCCCCTCACATCAGGCTCTCTTATTTCTGATTTCTTCTCATTAATCAGTTTTGTCCATATATTACCTCCACAAACAATTGATGTACAAAAACAAAAAATTTTTACAACTTAATTCTTTTACACAGATTCATTGACTTATTCAATTACACCAAACTGGGTTTGAACCCAGCAAAGACGCAGCCAGACTGAAGATGACAAGTCCCCGTAGCATAAACACGTACACCCCCCCCCCCCCCCCCACACACACACACACACACACACACACGGCTAACCCCACTGAAATATTAAGTGTGCACCCTCAATATGCCAGCAGGTAACCAGGAACAGCTTGTGTGTTTTAAGTTCATGGAGCTACTGGTCTCAGCGCGAGTGTATTGGTCCTCACAAACACAGTATAACAGGAATGTGTGTGTGGCGCGCAAAGTTAGAGAGGTAGTTTTAAGCGACGAGGTGGATTCGTCACAGTCACAATAACCATGACATGAAATGTTCATATCCTACAACAGGGATATTCTTCTGGCAAACGGGTAGATAAATAAGGATCTCACCGAATTTGGTGGAAGCTGCATCTCGGTCGTTACATTCGCCATCCTTCCTCTAACTGTCTGCACCTGCGCTTGGGTTCAGAAGCCTGTTAAAGCGCAGTATTTTCAGCGCCCCAATACCATAAAGTTCCGAGACGCTGATTGGCCATTAAATTCACCTAGCAATAGTACATGATTGACAGATTCTCTGCAAATGTGGGTCAGTCTGATCAACGCCCCCAGAACAGAGACGGTAGGAGTCTGTCTGTGGAAATCCACAACTTAATGACAGTAGATAGGGAAATGTAGTTTATATAATTTGTTTTGCTTATAGGTACACAGTCTAGTCTAGAGAGTAAAACTGACATTTGTGAGTTAATTTCTAAAAATATATTTTACGTTTCTCTCTTCTTATCAGGGAGGGCGGTGCCCCAGCGCCCCCTATGGGCCGGCCGCCACTGGTAATAGGAGAATAACATAATGTTTGTTTGAGGCCAAAATGTCTGCAGCAACCAAATTTTAAGTCAGTTCCTCGTCACTGGGTTTGTAAAACTAATTTCCTCAGTTGCTGGTAATGAAGTACACATAAATACTGTGGATGAAGCAGAAAGATTAGAGCCAAGTTCCAAGAGCCAAGGAGCACCATGATCTTCCTTACAGGTGTTAAGCCAGGTGGCTAGTTTCAATATATTTGCTGACCAATAGTAGAACAATAAATTTTGCAAGGCAAGCCCTCCTTCAGATTTAGCACATTGTATTAGCACATCTTAGCACATCTGGTATTAGATATTAGTGGGCATTTTTTGTTCCATGCAAATTAAGAAACCAATCCATCCAACTTTTGAAGAATATTAAGGGGAGAAAGAGGGGAATCATCGGGAAGAGATACATGAACCTGGGCAAAACTAACATTCTAACTATGTTAATGCGTCCTGCTAGAAGATGGTTGGAGCTGACCATTTTATGAGGTCTGACTTGGTTTTATCATGAAGTAAGGAGAAGTTTAAATTAAAGAGCTTATTATAGGTATTAGGGATTTGGATCCCAAGGTAGGTGAAGAGATTTTTTCTACTTTAAATGGAACATTTAAAAAGTCTGTCTCTCTAGCCTGTTGGTTAATTGGAAAAAGTATACTTTTACCCAAATTCAACCAGTATCAGGTAGGCAGGCAGGTATCCAAATGACTTAAGCATCTCTATCAATCTTGGGTCAGGCTTCTCCAGCTCTGTAATATACAAAAGTAAATAATCTGCGTATAATGACAATATATGAGTATGTTTACTGCGGTTGACCCCATTAATCTCCCCATCTGCCCGCATTGTGATTGCTAATGGTTCGATTCAGAGTTTAAAGAGCAGTGGACTTAGGGTGCATCCCTGGCGAGTACCTCTATGCAAAGGGAGAATCAGAAACAATGTTGTTGGTGCGAACAGAGGAAAACGGCTCTGGTTATAGAATCCTAATCCATGATGTAAAACTAGGACCAAAATCAAACTTAAGCAGTACAGATAGCAGTTACTTCCACTCAACACAGACAAAAGCTTTCTGGGCATCAAGTGAAACTATCAACTCAGGATGATCATTTGAAGGTTAAGAATTTAAAACATTGAATATGCGTCTGGATTTAAAATGTGAATGGCAATTGGTTAATGAAACCTGCCTGATTGTTGTAGATAATGCCGGGGACTATCTTTTCAAGATGAAGTGAAATTATTTTATAGTCCACATTAAGTAGACAGGCCGATAGGTTTCACATTTTTATGGATCCTTATCTTTTTTAAATTACTGAAATTCTAGCTTGGGAGAGTGTTTGCAGCAATTTATTAATTGCCTGAGCTTCCGTTAACACATCACAAAGTAAAGATGTTAGTTTATTCACAAAGGCCTTGTAAAAATCTGTTTAGAATCCATCAGGGCCATTTCATAGAGAGCCAATAGCTAATAATATTTCAGCTGTGGATAAGGGTCACTCAAGTATCTGTTGCTGATCTAAGTCAATTGTAGGAACATTTAACCTGTCCAGGAATGAAATAATTTCTGCAGTAGTGCACATAGTTTGAATAGTGTAGAGCTCTTGATAGACATTTTTAAAATCTGTATGGATCTCTTTTGGGTCTGTCGTTATTTGGCCTGAATCTGCTCTGATCTCTGATGTTAGATGACTTGAAATTGACTGACCTAGCTGGTGAGAGAGAAGTCTGTCCTCTTTTTCCCCATGTTCATATATCTTTTGCCTTGTTCTAAGAAACAGCCTCTCTGTTTCCCTGATTGACAAAGTCTCAAACTCTGATTGCAACATCAGTTTTTGTTAATACAAGTGAGCAGATGGGTTACTAGGATATTGCAAGTCAAGATTCCCAATGAGTTCAGTTAGTTCCTTTAGATGATCATAGCCTTTTTTATTTTTCTGGGCAGTAAAAGAGATAATTTGGCCAAGTAGGTAAGCTTTGAGGGACTCCCATACCACAGATTTTGAAACATCTGTAGTATCATTTACTGCCAGGAAAAATCAATGAGACACAATATATTTACGAAATAATTGATCTGATAATAGAGTTGAGGCAAAGCGCCAAACTAGCTGTGGCACACAAACATTAAGGAATTAAATATCAACCTGCATAGGTTCCTGATCCGATATCATGATAAGGTTGTATTTGCAAGCAGTAACTTTTGGGATAAAAGTATTGTCCAAAAAAAAAAAATCTATTCTTGAGTAAGAGTGGTGAACTGGAAGAAAAAAAACAAGAATACTTTGCACAGGGCTCAGTTGTGCGTGGGTAAGAGACGCCATAGTTTTGGAGAAAGGAGTTAAGCACAGAGGTTGATTTTGAAATTGTTGCCGATTGACGTGTCCTTGACCTGTTAAGATCTGGATCAAACACCAGATTAAGATCTCTAATTAATAAGTGTCCAGGTTTGGTAGTCTACCTATCAACCTTGTGAAGAAATTTGGGCTGTCCCATTTCTTTTTATTGAAAATAGCCTTCATCTTCCATTTCTATTAATAAACATTTTAAGATTGATGGTTTTATTGGATAATCAGCGTTTTTTTTAATCTGTGGCAAAGAGGAACCCATCCATCCATCCATCCATCCATCCATCCATCCATCCAGCCATCCATCCATCCATCCATCCATCCAATTTCTCTCACGATTATCCCAAGTGGGGTCGCGAGGGATGCTGGTGGTTATCTCCAGCTGTGTATGAGCGAGAGGCGGTGTACACCATGGACAGGTCACCAGTTGGTCGTAGGGCAACAGAGACAAACAATCATTCACACACATGAATTTAGGAGAATTTAGAGAAGACAGTTAACCTAACAGTCATGTTTTTGGAGCCTGGGGGGAAGCCTGAGTACCTGGAGAGAACTCACTCACGTTAGAACTCAGGGAGAACATGCAAACTCCATGCAGAAAGAGCAGGGCCAGGAATCGAACCCATATCTTCTTGCATCAAGGCAGCAGTGCTACCCACTGAGGAGCCCACAAAGAAAAACCTTCCCTATCAGTCCACTTCAACAGTTATTGACAAACTACTTAAAACAAAGTATTTAGGTTGTAGTTACAAAAAATGTGTTCCTGATATATTGTATTGAATTTCTACACTGTATGACAGTCAAGATATATTAATAAAAAATTTGCAGATTTGATTTAATTTTCCCTTTTAAGTTAAAAATTAAAAATGCACAACCCAGCTAGTGGGTACTGTAATGGTTTCTTAAACTGCAAATTATGCACATTTCAATTTCTATGTTCCGTCGATATTTACTGGATTATTTTTGTATTATCCACACATTGATGGTTGACAGAAATTGTGTAATGGTTGAGGAGAATTCTCTTTATGAATGGGTCAGAGAACAACTGAAAGACCATAACAGTGTGCTGTCCCACCCCCACTCCATGCCCTTGTGCTGGAATTTAATAGAGTCATAAATACATGAAGATGTCCCGCGCTTCACAAGTGTGGCAGTGGACTGCTTCAGGGTTGTCATACATCCATGCAACAGACGGGTCATGTATAGTAGAGCCGAAATCTATCAGGAGATATCAAAGGACAACGGTACCTCAGTAGGAATGGTTGATGTTGATGACAGTCTATGTGAGGTATTGCGAAGGCCTAAATATATTTTCTGAACAAATTTGTTGAAGTATAAGAGTAAAAATAACCTCACATTGAACAGCCCTTACAATGAATCAAGCAGACAATACATTTCTTCTGAGCTAACCATTTTTTTGTCCTAAATTTCAAATATTGCTAAAAAGATCAAACTGACACTAAAAGCATCTAGGATGATAGGATTGTTATTTTCTTACTTCATTTGACTATGCCCCATTGCACATGACTGAACAATGGCAGTGTTATGTGTGGTTACATTTATAACCAGAGAGCCACTGCTCTTATCCACAAAGAGAAAACAATCCAGATGAAGCAAAAGAAACAAGCAACACACGCAATGAGAATAGTTGTTCATGCAAATTGCATTGAGCACAGTCATCTGAAAATAATATCTTAACATCAGAGGAAATTGGGTTTATAGAGTGAAAACTATGGCATGGATACTCGATGGGGCAAAGCTGCTACACAACACCAAGCAAAACGTGCAGTGGCAAAAACCAAAATATAAGCAACCTATAGTATTCATTAGAGTAAATTTTTTTTTCTTTTTTTCATTTAAATTATTACCTCAAGTAACTACCAGTTTAAGTCAGCCAATTACAGTTTAAAAACCCAGAAACCTACTAAACGGTAATGGCCAATGATGGGCATATGGTGCATACAGTAGATGTTTTGCAAAGGTTTATTAGATCCTGATTATTAGATCCTGATGTAATAAACTGTAGATAACCAGGATGGCCATACAGATTTCAAGTTTATATAGTAGAGTAAACCTCTGCATTTTTTATATTGCTGAAGGAAAAACGTTAGAAAAATATATTTTATCAAAATATTATTTAAAGATGAACTTATCAAATCAATCAGTATAATGGGCCTTGTGATTTGGGTCCTTCCTTGGATTACAATTTTCCAATTTCTGAAGGCAGCCATCATCAAGTAATAAAACAATTTTGTTGGCAAAGCTTGAAAGTCATGTTCAAACTGGATGACCTTGAATGTCAACATTTATATCAGTTATAGCCCTTTCCCAGTGGCCAAAATAGCTATTTTATTTATCTATTTATTTATTTTTTTCTAACACTGTCCTGATTGGCGATGTCTTGATGCCAAAAAGAGTCCAACAGATTTTTCTTTCACAGGTGGAGCAGTACGGCTATCGCCATAGTGTTCTGCTTGATTTATGCACATAAATAGCTTTATTATAATTCATGCAGGGAGTATTACAGGTTATATGGACACTGCCATGTAAGTAGAACAGGAAAGGAAAAACAAAAAAGGAGAAAGGATGAAAGAAAGAGGAGATAAAAGGGAAATAACGATAAAACATCTTCAGCCTCCGGGTTCCCGGGGCCGTGTGTTTGAAAAACCCAGGTTAACCTGCTCATTTCAGCGGGAAAGAACTTTACACTGGTTCCAACAAACTAAAAAGGAAACTAGGAAAGATATTAAACATTAAAAATGACTGTATTATTTTCATTCGTACTTTTTATTGTTGTGTATTGAATTTGAATATGTCTAAATCTAGTTGAACTGATTTTGTTTTTTTTATTTTTATTAAGTTTCATCTGTTTATTTTGCATTATTTTGCATTGTGGTCACAACTGACTGACACAAGTTAAACGGTTCACAAGACAAATAGGGTTTGTTGTTCCTCATCTGTTTAGGGTTTTTGTGAAGCATTTTGCAATTCACTTGAAACTTGGTGTTTGCATGATTATCTATGGTTTACCATATTCTGGTTGATTGGCTGGCTGGATGGATACTTCCTTAAAATTTAGCTTTAGATAACCTTACAGTATGGTGCTCGAATTAGTTTTTGTTTTGAAAAACCTCCTAGGTCAGTATTGTTTGGTCTTTCATAGGTTATTCTAATAATAAGCATGGAAACATTTGATGGTGATGTGCCAGGTTGGAGCAGAAGGCTCCAGCCAGCTGCCACCTTCCAGGATACGACTGCTGAAGTTGACAGATGGGCTGTGTCCCTCCATCCTTACTTCTCTTTGATCTTTGCTGTCTGTGACTGTCAGTCTGCCCTACATCCAGCTGTCGCAGGCAGGGTGAGCGCCAGACAACGCAAGTTGTTTTTGCAAAAATGCCAGATGCCTGGAAGCCCTGAAAACAGTGTCCTTAAAAACTGCAGCAGATTTAGAGAAAAAAATCTCCAATATCATTCAAAAATTAAGAAATGAGACTGGCTTGATATTTCCCTTTCAAAATTACATTAAATAATTGTTTTTTTTTTCTACTACAGGTCTTCGGAATATTCAATTTTATAAATAATCATAAGCTTAAAAATCTGACATACCTATTCATACCGATGACATAATCATAAAAAAGGCTATGCTCTTTCTATTTTGTAGCTGCTATATTGATGCACATTAATCTTTTTGCTTGAAAAATGTTTTACATGAGTAATACATAATATACACCTCCAATATAAATGTTTTCATTAAACTTTACATTAAACTGACTGGTTAATTTATTTCAGTACTTTAGATGAATTGGTGAAATGATACGGTCAACTGTCTGCCTCACGGACTCAAACTGGTAGTTGGTTCCACGGTAGGGGTGCCTGATAACTAAAAGATCTCGATCCCATTCTACGTTTAGAAATTTTAGGAACCACAAGAAAACCTACAGATCCACAGCAAAGTTATCTGTTACAAACCTTAGGAATAATAAGATCTGTGATATAAGAAGGGGCTTGGTTATTTAGGGCAATTAAGGCAACAGGAAGGCAATGGAGATAAGTTAAGAAAGGAGAAAGATTATCTCCTTTTCAAATATTCATCAGAGCTGTGGGTGTAGCATTTTGGATCAGCTAAAGGCTTTTAAGTACAGTTTGAGGACTTTCTGAAGAAACACAGCAGTCCAGGCTTTAACTAGCAAATGTATGGAGTAGCTTCTAAACATCACCCCTGGACAATATAATGCAAATTCTTACAATAAGAAGGAAACCTCTTCGATATGTGATTTAAATTAGCTCTAAAACCTGATTGAAATTCTTGAAACAGTTAATTATGGTGTAAGTGGTCCCACACTTATTTAGAAAGATTTTCTTAAGTAAAGTTTCTTAAATAAAGCTTTAAAACAGCTACCTTAAAAGCCTGAGTACAGCTATCCCTGTTATTTTATGACCATAGGTAAGATTAGGCAGCTGGAGAGCACCAGCACCCCCTCGTGACCCCAGCAGGGATAAGCGTGACAGAAAAAATGGATGGTAAGATTTGGAACGTAGATATAATTGACCAGTAAATCAAGAGTATTTCTTCAACACACAACATATGTAGGAGCATTACTGTAGCAGCCACACTGATCCATCTATCAATCTCTCACTTCGTTATCCCCTCCCCCTCTTAAACAGGATGCAAGATACTTGAACTCCTCCACTTGAAGCAGAACCTCACCTACAACTTGAAAACCATTGCCTTGTGTTTGGAAGAACGGATTACTATCCTGGCCACTTCACATTCAGCTGCAAACCTTTACGATGCATGCTTTATGACATGACAAGAGGGAGCCAGCAGGAGGGAGCATGCAAAACCATACGTCTGCAAAAAGCAGAACACAACATCCTAGTCCCCATACTGACTGATTAGAAGATTGTAGACACCTGTGGACACACATAATTTAATGTGCTCCATTGGACCCGTTATTTTCAGTCTTTTCAATGGATACTCATTTTTGTCCAGGACTGTTTAGAATAGAATAAAATAGAACAGAATAGAATAGAAAATCTCTTTATTGTAACACAATGAGGAAATTCTGGTGTTTACAGCAGTTTTATGAATTTATGTATTTTTTTTTATCATTCTTTTAAATCATGGTAGAAAAACAATGTTGGACTTTCATTTTTTTCATGTTCGTGATTTTTTATAACTAATTTACATATTTTTTTTCTGTGACAACTGTAGGTTTTTCTTTCATTAAACGATGTGTACCGACAATTTTAACCTTTTGTGTAACACATATATTAATCAAGATTTGCAACTTTTTAACAAAATATTTTTTATAGCTCACTCATTCTTTACTTTAATTTGCCTTTTGAAGATGCATCAACTTGCAAGTCTAATATTTCCCAAAAACAGCAACAGAAAACAACTGAAAAGATGATTTGAATGTTTGATAGGACAACGGGACATTTGACACATGGCTATACTTATTTAATGTGGCTTTAACTTGCTGAAAGGCACATTAAAAATACATGACTATCTGACACAGCAGAGACTTATTTTCTGCATTTACAGTAAATTATGTAACAAGGTCATATGTTGCATTTATTTATAGTTTTTATAATATGTATTCCCAAGTGTAGAATACAAGGATCTTATTTGCGAAAAGTTGCAAACCACAGAGATCATTTTGTTGCATGTTATTATATACCTACTATATAAAAGCATCTTATAACAGCAGGGGTTTCTAGGGAGAAGAAGGAAAACAACACAGGTAGATGTGGAGAAATTGAGAGAACAGAAAGCATAGATTAGAATGAGTTTTAACCAAAAAGGGAGAGTGATGATGAGAACATGGAAATAGAAAAATACACAAACCAGACTTAGTATTACAGATAAAATTCCTGTCAGGCCTAGGGTGGCTGCTAATCTGCCCTTCACAGAGAGATTTTAGAAGCATATTTTGTACTGTATTTCTCTAAAACATCAATACAAATCTTCATGTCTGCAATGCTACCTTTTTGTTTTGTTTTGTTTTGTTTTTTACAAATGTTGTGGGGTTTTTTGTCTTTAAGTAGCTGTCTTTCTTAAAGAGAAAATTCTTTGCTATATTTTTTTTCCATTTGAAGTGCTTTTACTCCTAATCCTTGTGCATGTCTGAGACTGCCGGCCCTTCTTCACTTCATTCTGTTATAATGCAACTATTAATCTATTGTCTAGGTTTGTAACAGGTGAAAAGAGGAGAGTGGATAAATGGCTTCAGTTGGACTAAAACAATTTTTTACTTCCTTTTAAAGCAAAAAATATTTCAATGGAATGAAAAGTAAAAAGAAATTACAAAAAAAAGAATGAATGGACATTTTTGTGTAATTAATAATGGACCACTTAGTTTCTTGGACTGAATAATGACTCTGAGCACCAAAAATAAACTAAACCTTTGACCTCAGTCTGGTTAGGTGGAATTGATTGATTGGCCTTTGGCTCCCTTTAGCTTCCCACCTGGCCAACTGACAAGGTCATTGATTCACTGACCTTTTGCAAAACCATGAGAGGTTGAGATCTCATGGAAATCATCTGTGAACTGCTATCTAACCGAATCCGTTGAGAGATAAACGGTTTCAAAGCCATGACCTGCCCCTTTGACTTCATGGAAGATACCTTATGCTGCAATGAAAATGTTCATGAATATGCAATGATCTCCTTCGCTTTCTCCTGATGCCGTCAAGAGAGGAAGTATTTCACCAGCTGCTCTTCACTACATAGCTAAAGAGGTGCCATATGCTTTTAACTGTCAGTCCTGACTGCACTGTTAAAGAACCAGAAATGGTTTTTTAACAATGTCAGTATGAACTTTCTCATTGCCAAAGCTAAAAATCTAAATAAGCATTTGTTATATAATTTAAATAAGTTCCCTTGATTTAAACAAAAATAAAGACAATTTGCCAATGATATGCTATAATTTCTGTTTAAGATAGGAAAAGAACAGCTCCATCGTCTTATTTAAACTGCATATTATATGATTGTTTCATTTTAAGGGAAAACTACTCATATCATTTTAGAATTATGTCATTGATTTTCTCAAATTAAGAGTAAATTCACCTATGTTTTAAATAATTATTTTTACCTATTTTAGATCTGTGTTAAAATGTGCCCCTGCTTTTTGCAGAAAAACTGTATTGTGGTGTTTATAACACATCAGTCCTGTGTCTTAAAATTCATACAGTGGCCTTTTATTTTATTTCTTTGCAACAATTATTTTCTATTGCATCAATATAAGACAATATAAGAAAAACACAATAAGAAATGAAAGCCTAAAGCAGCATTTTAATGGCCCTGGCAGGTCAGTATCACTTGGGTCTACTGCGACCTCGGAAGCCGCACACCACCGCTTCCGTGCATATTCCTAGCCAGCCACACTTCAACCCCAAGACAATACTTCTGTATGAGTACGACACATCCTGAGCTTTGATGAGGAAAGTTGAAACAACTTCCCTCAAGCTTGAAAGAATGTGTGAGCACTGCGTGAGCACTGGGTTAAACTAAACATCACAAGATGCTTGCAGTGAACTGTGGGAGTTTTAAATGCAGCTTTCCACTTGTCCTCTCTCACTTATCCTGATCAACTTTTAGACATTCTTAAGTTGTAATTTTGTAAAGACAAAGGCTCCTTGGACAATACTGAATGCCAAATTCCCAATTGGAGGGGGAACAAATCCTTATAGTAATCATTGTTGTCCCCCCCCTAAAATAAATACATGATTGTGGGGACCAATCCTTTTAGCTCATGCTCTTGATTAATATTACCTGTTTTGTGTGCATCATTGATGCACACTGCAAAAGGTTTGATCAATAGTCCTAAAATAAGAAAAAAAGTCATACTTATATAGGTTAATAGCATTACTGTGGCTTAAGTTGTTTGACTTCCCAGCTCCGTGGTGCTCGTTTCTTAGATTTAGTCTTAGCTGTAGTCCTTGTGACTACACAAAAATCATCCTATTTATTTTTTTGATTCACCTTGCATATATTTTGTTCCCTTCTGACCTAAATGCTAATGTTGGTTATTATTTACCTTTCTATTCTCTAATTTTAACATGTTCATATCTTTCTTTCCTTTTTTGACCCAGACTTTGAATTTAGCATGACATCATATAGTTGTGGGACTAAAGTTTTCCAAGATATTTTCTGATATAGTAGTATTCTACTGTAGACTCCTTTCCCTGCTTTTTCTGAGCATTTTTTTTTTATGTAAAACATTGTGACCATGCTGATGTTCTCGTCTACTTACCTCTTCAAAATGTCTAAGTGCTTTCCTTTGAGGAAGCATGTTTTTGTCCCAGTTTCTATGATTTCCCCCAACATACTTAACTCTGACACAGTACAAGCTAGTAGTCAGTCATATCCCAACTCCTTCTGGCCAGGTCAGGCACCAGATAACAGAAGTGCAGAGGAAAAGTGATGAAAGAAAAGTAAAATGGAACAAAAACAAACCAAAACCAAGGGAACTGCCAGATCCCTGGTGTGTTTGATATATTAGCTTAACCTTCATGGCAAGAATTCTCCCTCTCTGTCATGTTGTGCCCTCATTGGTCTTAGACCTGTATCTTCAATCTGTGTGTGCTGTGAAATAATATTAGTTTTAATCCCATTAGATTTGAAATCTATGGTTTCTAACTGACATTGTTGGCTTGATTAACAATCGTATACATCAACATTTCTTTGGAAGAAAAATGCATTGCAGGGAAAGTTTAACAACCATATTGAATAAAAACTATTTATTTAGGGAAATATTTCTGATATAAATAGAAATGTTTTATTCAAAGCATTTAATTTGATTAAAAAAATGCTTTCACAGCACATAGAATAACTTTATTCTGTCAACCACAAGTCTATTTAAATAGTTACCATGGAAATTCTAACACATGGATAAAGCTAATGACCATCTAATATCAGTAAAGTTATTTATTGCATAATAGGAAATTAAAGGTGTTCTTTTAGTATTGAACATTTGGCAAATGCCAGTTTAGATTTGGTCAAAATATATCACTATTATGATTTTTGGCTAAACTCCACAGTCCTAGTAGGTACATTTGAAGATTATTTTCATTGTCCTTTTAAAATGCTAGTATTTTAACAATTTAAAATTTGTCATGGTTCCTAAAGTGGTTTTATCCAAACAAAAAACTCTCCCAGGAAACAGTAGAAAGTTAAATGGTTTATTGGAGATATTTCAAAGGGAGACAGGCCAGTAGCAGAGTTGTGAGAGTTGTGAGCATACTCTACCCATGGTAGAAACTTGTTACAGTCTGAAGGACTGGAGGCAGAGAGGCATCTGAGAGTTGATTCAAGTTCTTGGTTCATTCTCTCTGTCTGACCATTAGATTAGAGATGATAACCTGAAGTGAGGCTGACCTTGGTGTGGAGAGCATTGCAAAACACTTTCCATTCTTGAGAATTGAATTGGGGGCCACAGTTAGCCTGATAAACAAGACTAAATGTGAGAATAAATGTGTAATTTAGTCTGGCCCCGATGAATGAGACATCGGAAGATTGTTGATGAGAACAACCCGTTGTTTTTCAAACCGTGTCTGTAACTATTGGCCAACGCTCTGACCAATGAGCGCAACTGACTGTGACGTAGTCAGAGCGTCAGAAAGCTCCTTGGAGGAGTGCAAACAAACAGCCTGTCGGTAAAATGGCGACTATGTCCTTAAAAATTAATGAGCGTAGAGCCTCTTCCTGCTCACGTTTCAATGAAACCCCAAGTCTAATCCTTCCAAAACTGATTCCAAAGCTGAGTCAAATGAGAACTGTTCAATAGTTGTTGCCATCTTCCTTGTGCTTTCTCCAGCGTCGTGCAGCTTTGTCATCCCGCCCTCAAAACCCCGCCTGCTTCTCATCCAGAAATTCAAAACACATCTCTGCGTTGTGATTGGCCCGCCAGTTCTAGGGCCTGGGGCATTGATCAGGGCTAGACAACTCACAGGCAATTTTTTTTGTGGTCTACTTTTTTTTTTTTCTTTTTTTTTTCTATTTTTTAAAAAGTAGGTATGAGAGAGGGGGAGAGACATACAACAAAGGAACACAGGTCAGATTCGAACCCTGGTCACCTGCGTCAAGGACCAAGGTCTCTATACATGGGCCGTGCACGCTAACTACTGTGCCACCTGCATGCCCAGACAGAAGACGTGTTTGATGAGGAGGTGGGCAGTCTATAAAGCAGATGGGTGTTTCCTGAGGGAGACAAGATGACAGGCCTTACAGAAGTGGTTAATTATGGTTAGAATGGTGATCATACCTTGAAAGGATGGAAGACCAGTAATGAAATATGAGACCAAGGGCATTTGAGTATGGCTTAGGAATGAAGGAATCCAGTGGGAGTTCGATGAGATGATTTATTGCTTCCACCAAAGGGACAAGCGAAGACCAGTGTAGTTTTCGTCAACGATTACTAAATTATTTCATTGACGCTCCTTTTTTCATGACGATAATGAAAACTGATGAGCTAAACATGGATTTTTGTTGACAAAAACTTGACGATCCATGGGTGTGAGTTTTTGTCAATGAGACGAGACTAACAAAAATTTTTTGCAAGTGGTTGGTTAGATGTTTAAAAGGCACCACCTGGTGTGCAACTGTGCACATTCTGCATGACCACAGATTGATAATGGCAGCAGCGGCAGGGGAGAAAATGACCCAGAATGGTTAGGTACTGAGCGCTCAACTCTGACAAACTCTGCTGTTCCAGGTAATTGCGCAGAAATGCGTCTTTGCGCAGCTTAGCTCAAAGTCTGTGCTTCACGCTCCACACCGATGGTTCTCTCTCAGCTGTATGGATCTTGCTGCCCTCGCTACAGTACTTAATAAACTATATGTGGCTCATCATCCTTGGCCAAGCGTAAAAAATCCTTTTGTCTAACTATGAAGATTTTATTTCTTCCAGCTCACAAGGGGTAATGCTAAACTGTCTTTAATTTCTACCGAAAGGAATCGCTAAATTTAATCCATAGAAAATATTTAATCGCATAGTGTTGAAAAGGTACATAAATCTATAAATGAATATTTCTTTCACATAGCTCTTGTTTCTATCTATTTGAAAATATGATGTAAATGTTTCCTTGTATTGTCATTTCTCTGTTTCCTTTAAATATTTCAACATTTTAGTTAACATATTGATTAAATTCAGGTCTGGAGTGCCATGGCAACACAAGGCAATTTTATAAGTTCTCTCTGGGTTTTTTTTCTACATCAAAACACTGTGAATTTAAAT
This sequence comes from Cyprinodon tularosa, assembly GCF_016077235.1. Classification (NCBI taxonomy): domain Eukaryota; kingdom Metazoa; phylum Chordata; class Actinopteri; order Cyprinodontiformes; family Cyprinodontidae; genus Cyprinodon; species Cyprinodon tularosa. Next base: position 172,236 of record NW_024039478.1, on the reverse strand, counting down.
CTACTTTGACCCCTGAGTAGTGGTAACCAAGGGGTGAATTGAAGAACAAAGCCAAAATTGCCAAAGTAGAAAGAAGAATGTTTTTGTTCTTTGCTTTTTTGAGCAATGAAGACATTTATTGACCTGTGTGTAATGCATAATTTATAGTAAATCAGGAAGTATTTGCATTGTGATGGAAACCTTATATGTATAAAACCATTCCTTTATTGTACATTTTGTTAGCTTGTCTGTCTGCTATATTAACCATATGATGTGTTGAACTAGATCTACAATTTTCACAACTTTTGTGAGACACTTGTATAAAGTGGGGCATTAATTCATAGAAAAGTTTATTTGAATTCTACAAATCAAAGTTTTCTGCCCAACAGCCATGATGAACTGCACGGCAGAATTCTATACCCAGCAATTGTAGTATCCAGACAAGAGCTGTCATTCTGGTAAAAAAAAACTGGTTCTTATTCGATATTGTTAAGGTTAACCCCTTTTTGCTACATAAAACAGACTAAAACTAGACTAAACCCTTTTTAAGTTTTTAGTCGACTAAAACTATCACATATCGTTATGACTAAAATGTGATTAAAAACAATACTGGCCAAGACATCTCCTTTATATCTTAAAGGCATACTATGCAACATTTTTCAGTTAATTAATGTGTTCCATAACGTTTTGGATAATTAAATGAGTTATTTCAGGTCGAAGAAAGGTTTTCTCGGCCGCCCTGGTGGTCTGTAGGGGAAATACCGTACTTGCAATTGCAGGAGCCCTCGGTCCGCACCCACAGGCTCAAAAGTCTTGTGCATCGCGAGAGTCAGTCTTGCTTTACAGGCGAGAACTGCTACACGCCCCCAGTGAAAGGCATACTCATTACTAGCGCAGTGGCGATATTTGTGCAGCTATCATGGCAGAACCAGTGAGAAAACAGCGAAAGCCCATGTCGGAGGAGGCAAGAAAGAGGAAAAGGGCTATGGACAGAGAGAGGAGTCGTAGACGGGTGAACATCGGGCGAGCTTTTTCCGAATGGCGAGAGCTAAAAGAAAAAGAAGGCTGCAAAGCTGACGCGGACCTCGCGTTTCTGCTGATGCGATTGCAAGTAACATTGGAATGGTTCCTCTCTCTCTGTGTGTGCATATTCATACTGTCTGCTAAGCTAAAAACAACCGCGCCTGGCTTGACGGAGAAACCAGGAGAACAGCTGAGCATATTTACGACAGTGCACTTTTACTTTCGCCCTCTGGGGGGAGCCTCGCTGGAAAATCAACACCGGTTGCATAGTATACCTTTAATGCATGGAAGCAAACCAGAATCAGCAAGAGATGAGTGAGATGCTGCGGCTGGAAGGCCAGATAAGCAGAAAACCTAGAAGCGTTAAACGATGAATGAGAAAGGATCTGACTGATGATAGAACATAGGTCTTGTTGTGGGGTCCATTCCCAGCGTCCTGTTTTGACTTAAGGGCTTTTTGAACAATATTTTCAATCTGCCAGGTGAGTGAGCTAAAGAGACAAGTGGGGGGAACAATTGGTTTGAGAGTCTTGTCGGAATTATCAGGTGAAATGCATCTGATAATGATAAGATAATGCATCTCGTTTAACATTCTTTGTGCCTTGATGATAAGAAATGGAAACATTACATCTGGATTGTTGAGAGTTCATTGCCAAACCTTAAAGAGGTTACTTTGAGAGGAACTGCCGGAGGAATTGTTTCAATACCTGCTTGGAGCACAATAGAGGAATCAAAGATTTTGCTATCAGCCAGACTGGCTTAAGATAGAATTAGGTCCTTTAATTCAGACTCTGATGGTAATTGAGACTCACAGTTTTACCCCACATGAGCTCATGATGGGTCGACCCTTTCCTGGACCACAGACCAGACCACTGACCACTGGCCAGACTAGGACTGACAGGTGACACCTTAAAGTGACCTGTAAGACGTTTATCAAAAGAAAGTGGTCAGAGCTCTTCTTAGTTCATCTGTCCACATCAGGAAGGAACCAGGAAAAGCTGCAACAAAGCAATTTAGAATAAAGTGGCAGAATGATCCCCCCTGATTTGTTTATTAACACATCAATAGTTTGATATGTTGAAGACCAGCTGTTCTGCAGACAACATTCAAAATGTTGCCTCTATAAGGGACCAAGATCAACAAAACGACAACGACACCTGAAGATGTATCAGCTTTTGGCTTTTTGGTTGTTTAATTATAAAATGTGATTGAGAATGGAAAATGTGTTCTATTTTTATGAAAGATGGATAATTTTTTTAACAATCTGTGTTTGATATTAGTTTCTCAATGCAAAAGAAATAACAGGTGTTAGATGACCACCTGATGGCTGATTTTAAGTATTGTCAGAGATTTCTGGATTGGAGAATGAACTCTGATGATAGGGTTATCTCAACTACTATTGGGGAAGGGCAGTGTTGATATTAAACCTCTGCCTTGTCAAATCCGTGCTTTGACTGACTGATTCTAAAAAGCTGAACTAATCTGTATCAAAGATCTTTGTGTTATGATTTTAACATTTTGCATTGAGATTGATCATTTTCACGCATAATGAAGTTTGTTGCATTTAGGAGCTCAGATTAATCATCAGTAGACATAAAGGAGTCTATTTTTCAGCTGATTTGACCTTTTCACTTTCCTCTTTTTTATTTTTAATAGTGTTTAGTCTTGTTAAAATATATTCACAATTTTAGTTTCTTAGTTTTCTTTACAAATATTAACACAAATCCTTTGTACACAAGGGTAATATCCTTTTATATCAAAAGGGTGGGAATGTGATCGAAAAATGTAGTTTCTCTTATTTTGTTTATCAATTTATGCTATTTACTCACTATAAAAGTTTTACTCAACCTGTTTCACCTGACTCTGACAACTTTTTACTATTTTAAGTATGGGGGAACGAACGCTGCCAAGGCAGAACAGGACTTATTACCAAGCAATAAGGGCTGTATAATTAACTGTTCTCTCTTTGCAAAGATAAAAATAATAACAATAATGGCTAGAGCAATAAGTTCATTTAAAGAACTTGGCTCATCTAAGCGAGCCAACTCATCCTTCAATGATTCATTAAGGGCTTGAAAGAAATACGCTTTGAGGGCACAGGTATTCCAACCTGTAGCTGCCGCCACAGCAAAAAATTAAAATTAGAATTCACATACTTGTCTTAATCCTTGTTTTAGTGACCAAAGTCATTGAGAAGCCCTTGTATGCTCAGATCGTGTTTGGAAAATTTTTTTAAATTCTTGAATAAGGTCCTCAATAGAACACCGGAAACCTGCATGGTCAGGAATTCAGGCTTCAGCCAATCTGACGGCTTTACCCCTTAGTAAACCAATTATGTATGAAATCTTGACATCATCGTGAGATAAACTGTGGGGTGAATGATTAAAGACCACTGAAGCAAAAAGACTGAAGCAAATACCCTCCACAACTACGTATTTGACCAGAGAATTTGTCTGGAATAGGGAATCTGACATCACTGGAGGTGAGAAACTGTTATGTAGTTAGGGAAGCAGTAGCATCATCTGCCGAGAAGGAATGCTCTGCAGGATGAAGATTCTGAAATAGATTAGCCAGATAAGATAGGCATTGGTTAGTGGAACTCTATTGATCTAACACAAATCTGAAGTGCATCATTAAATTGAATTAGTATATTCTAATCTGAAAGGGTTCGCCTGAGAGCATCTGTGAGGTTGGTATTGATGGAGTTTGTCATGGAAGCAAAGAAATCAAGGTGAGCACAGGGGAGAGCAGATCAGGTTGGATGGAGCAGTGACCTTAAAGTTGCTTTGGGTTGGGCTTAGTCAACAAAGGTTAACTCTCTGGCAAGAGAGAGCCACCAGCAGGGTCCTTAAGTAGTCCACTGGTTGATAGGGAACAGGTGAAACCAATCAACCTGCCACTCAGGGGGAAAGTGCTTGAGCAAGGGCGTAGGTTTGATTTCAACTTTGGTAGGGACACTATTCTTCAGTTTCATTGGTCCTTTGCAAAAATATGCATGCTCTTTTTTATGCTTAATGTGAGCTCCAGGGCTCATTTTGTTTAAAGAGAACAGCAGCATTTCTTACTACATTTACACAAATCTTATAAGCACTACATGCACTAGATGCTGTTTATCAATATTTAAAGCATCACTGGCTCTGATGAATGTGGAATTAGGACTTCTTCCACTTTGAAAAGGATTTCATTTAAATTTACCTGCTACTAAGACAGTGTCTGTTTAACCAAATATAGTTTATAATATGTGGATTTATCCTGTGTTTTCTTCTGAAGATAGAGAATTGTGCAGAGGTAAAACCCACTCTTATTTTTTTTATCTAATATGCTCTCTCTGGATCATGCAAAATAATACATTCAAGGGACAGCAAATAAATGTATTGTATTTACATGTGCACTGGAACTAGAAGAGGAACTGACACTGAGCATTTAAAGTATTAATACTAAAAGTTGTACATCTGGGCTGTAGTTACTCTGTGTAGCTAATTTCATGTATTTTATCTATGGCTGAAACAATTAATCATATTAACAAATTATTTAAATAATCGTGAACTAATTTAGTAATTGATTAATCGTAAACTGGAGTATAGGGCCACTAAAATGTGCCTTTAGCCGACAGAGCGACCCACTTAGAGCAGGAATTATACCAAGATTGTAAAAAATATGTAAACATTTTGCATTTAAGAAGTAAAAAAAAAAAAAGTTTTTGTCTGTCAATATTCTACAACCAGAACTCCTCCAAAGGAAACGTTTAAACGTTTCTGTTTCATCTGGTTTCATTTCATAAAAGATCTTTAAGGAGCGTTTGGCTATCTGATTAAAAGATAAAATAAAAGAAATCCTAACGTTGTTAACTTACATTTCTCAAGTTCCACAAATCAAAAAACTCTCTCCTGCTTCTTTACAGAACTCCAATCAGAAGCTTTCGCCTGTTTTAGCGTAGATAATAAGTTTTTTAATTCGGACTAGTTTCGTAGCCCAATATTAATTTATTTTAGCGTCTTTTTTTCCGCGCTCCAAGCACCCGCGCGCGCGCACATACAGACTAGAAAACACGCAAACAGAAAGAGAGAAGGCGGAACTTAAGGCAGAATAATCTGAGAGTTAAACCGCGCAGCACAGTTGATGCGCTGCTATGTGAAAGGGACAGGAAAGAGCAGCAGCTGCAGCTACCAGGCAGAGAAGCTGCGAGAGGAAAAGAAGCGGCTGCTGTATAGTAAATTATAAATATGTTGTTCACATCCAATTATTGGTAGGGACAAATAGGTCCATCCAAAATTTTGGTAGGGACATGTCCCTATGGTCCCTATGCAAACCTACGCCCATGTGCTTGAGGAAGACTTCTGGAGGGGAAGCTGAAAACTGGTTAAATAAAAGTGGAGTGAACAAAATTACAGGAAACACAGCATAAAAGAGAGAAAAATAAAAATGAAAATAGAAAAAAAATTACCAAACCAGCAAAAATAGACACCACAGAACACATACAGTAACTCCTAGAAGTCTGCTTCCACACCTGTATGAGACAAGAGGGACAGAAAACAGAGAGCATAACAACCAAAAAGACAACTGACAATCAAAGTAAACATCAAAAATAGCTTTATAGGCAGTGGACATCCCTTATGTGAAGGTGGTCACTGTTCTGCTTTCACCTTGTGCTATTAGGTAGAACTGAGCTGTTCTCAAACACCAGCACTCCATAGAAAGAGTGGAGCGGTGAGCGCTAAAGTTGAAAATGGCAGAACTTTTCTGTGTAATCCAGACACGCAATCAAACAGGGACTGGCTGTAGGCAAAGCGTTTAACCCTGTTAACAAAGGTAGAAATAAGGAATGCTCTCAACAGGGTTTTAGTGGCTTTAAAAATCAAAGCAGTTTTAACTTTGTCCTAGAAGGACTGGTTATTATATTATACTGCTTTCTGCGGGGGTAGATTTGCAAGGAAGTTCCGCCAAATCTGACAGTCATTCAGATGCAGCTCTGGATGAACCAAAGTGGACTCTCTTTTTCAGTAATTTTTTTCTGGCTTTTTCAATAATTGATGGTCTCTCTAAGGTGATTACAGTGAGACCTTGAGAGGAAGTGCTATGGGTTTGTCAGGAGCAACAGCAGTTTAAGCAGGGTCTGGGAGACTTGCGATTTACTAAACATTAAACTATCAATCCAGCGACTAAAAAAAAAGATAAACATGCACACTGTTACATTCAATACAAGCACAAGAATGACACCTGATGTTATGCAATAACTTTTTATATGGAAACGAGCGCAGCACTAACATCTGCAAGTATGCCGATATCATCGGCTGTAATTCAAAATTATACTATTTAAAAACCAAAACAGCACAACACAGCAAAACAGTTTTACCTGCACAGAACAAGTAGCAAGGAAAAGTAGGCTAGATAATTTTTTATTCAATCTGGAATGTAATTGGACCTCTAAGAGACTAACAAAAAAATCTTTAAGACCTCTAAAAGAACAGTACCACAAATGCTTTTTATTTTATTTTATTCATTTTTACAAATTACCATTTAAATTGGAGAAACCTGCACTAATGAAGCATTAACCATTCGGTCTATTTGCTGATTTTTTTTACGTGGTGGGGTGTCACATTCACGCAGATAAAACTCTTCCTATTTGATGACGCGATCCAGGGTGTAAACACTGTGCGTTTGAAATGCAAAGCGATGAACTCTCAATGGGGCTCACTGAAATCATCACAGACACTGCATTAGGTCTGAAAGCACCATAAGACATCCATGTGCCTCACTCTTTTTGTGGGCCACTTGTTGGGCCACTTCTAATGAGTGATCTTGTGAGCTCTGATAATCTTATTTACTTTTAAACAATCAGATTATGGAACCTGCAAATATTTACAAATTGCTTTTCCAAACTTATGATAAAAAAAGTTATCATGAATGTGTTATAAATGTATTTTTTTTATATATATTTCCATTAAGTTTATATTGTTTTAATTCAGTGCTAAAGGGCAACGTCTCTAACTTTCTAAAGAAAATCTAATTGAAAAAATACTTGTTTTTTCATGCCTTAAAAAGAAAAGAAATGAAAAATGTTGCTCTGGATTTCATAATTCATGTATCAGAAAGTTAAGACAAAGGAAAGATAGACATGTTATCTGGTAAGTAGTCATTTAACAGCAGGCATGAAGCAGCTTGTTTTCCCCCCTCATACAGTTATACTGTTTTTTAATGCTGTTATATGTGAGCTGCCATGGCCTTAGCCAGATGTGAGTTTAGTCAGAGCAATTACTGTAGAGAGATTGAATTTAAGTCAATAAGAACTGAGCAACGGCATGCATTTACACATACACATAGTTACACACACACACACAACCACACAACTACATTTCTCTATGATTGTGGGGATATATGATATAAAAAATAAAAAGAAAATTAAAATTAAATTATACAGTTTATATTCTATAATTTATATTTCTAAAAATATTTAAAAATATATTGATAAATATTAAATCTTTAATGATTAGTAATGCGTCATTTATTTTTTTCGTCTAATTTATAGCCCCCCCTGGAGAAAACTCCACCAGCCGCCACTGTCTGCACTGGTTTAGAGTGGAAAGTTATTTGCCATCCAGTTTTTAAACATTTTTCCCACTCTATCAATTTTTATAATTTTGTCAGCTCAAAATGCATCAAGTGATTTTTATTTTTTTTTTTTTTACTTTAAGAGTCTTATCAGATTTTCACATGTCGCACAAGTTTCTTGCATTTGGCAAAAACCACATTTCTGTTTCATTATTTTTTTTTTCTTGCTTTGTTTTCTTTTTTGCACAGCTTAAATATGTGTACCAGCTATCTGCCCTAACATCTAATCTGTTTTACTTTTGAGAAACAATAAAGGAGATAAAGGTGATTAAAAAAGAGAAGGGTGGTACCAAAGAACTATGGAGCAGCTGCCAACCTCCCAAAAAGCTGTAATTACTTTTCCCTTCATCTTTCCCTTGTTCACCTTCTCCCTGAGTCTGATTACTTACCCAGGAGAAAATCTAATTGACACAGCAAATTGGCAAACACACTGTGAGAACTTCAGCACAGAGCCAGTCGATCTCAACTAGATAATTGGGAGAAATATTGCTTTGCACATTCCCAAGTCTTTGCAGGAGGGTTTTATAGGTAGTAGGGATGTGGTATCTGCCTTTTCAACCTGGTGATTAGAATCAAATAGAGTCTGTAATTACAGACTGGAACACCACTGGGAAGGCTAAAGAGCAAGAAAGAAGGAAGGTGGGGAGACTTTCTCCACTTCCTTTGTCAAGGTGCACATAAAGCTTAGATGGGAGGTACTTAGAAAGTATTTCTTAAGCTGGCTCAAAGAGCCTGTGTAATATCTTTGTTTTTTTCTCCTTATCTTTAGCTTGTTGCTGTTAGAAGTAAGTTTTTCTTCAGATGCCTGATAAGGTCAATCGGCTTAACCAAAGGTTTTTCGTTTTATCCATGTGGTAAACTTTTTAAGAAAGTAAGTGAAAGCAATTGAAAGACCAGTTTTTTGTTTAAGTTTTGTTAATATATGCTGTGATATTGTAATGACCTCAGAAACTTGGACCCAAAATTCAGAAAGACAGACCAGGACAATTTTCAGCAGGCTTCATTTAAAAACAAAAACACAATGAGCGGCTGGTCGTCAGCAGGGGTGGATAACTAGATTCTCTGCAGAGATAGGAAACAAAGGTCAGTGATTAGAATGTTGGACTGATCAAAACTAGGTGCAAAAGTCACTGACCTGGTTCAAAGTCCAATCCGATCCCAGAGGAAATGGAAGAATCGGGGAGGGAGATTGTCTGCCGTTTGCAGCCGTAGCCCCGAGTGAGGATGAGCTGACGCCAGCCAACGCCGAGGGAGTAACAGTGTCCGTGAGAAGAATGCAAGCCAAGGTCAGTGAAACAGTCCAGGTTTGGTTACCAGCAGGATCCTGATCCTGATACTGATGTAAACAGTCCAAAAACAAAAACAGACAGAGAAGACAAAGGCAAGGCAAAAACTCGAAATTACCAAAAACAGAAAACAGGTCAGATTCATATTAACAGACAAACTCACTTGATGCTAGAGTTGCTCTCACAACTGCTCGAATAATCTTCCACTTATGGTAGGCAGGCAAACAACATAAATAGCTGAGGGAACCAGGTGGAAACGATCAGCGTTAATCAGTCGTCGGGCCAATTAGACAGGTAGGCAGGACCAAATGAAAAAAACAACCATCAGCTCCAAGACCATAACAGACATTTTGTTTTTTGGAGCAAATTCCTCAAAAAAATCCTTGACTTGCTGTTCATGTAAGACAAATAGGACGTTGATCGAACCAAGGCCAGGATTTATTCTACTTTGATATTGTAATGCTGGCTTTAGAATTTACAGTTGTGTATCATGCCACCGATGTATGCAGAGTCATTTGATTCAAAATTAAATATATATTTCTTAATAAAAAGAAAGGTAGATTAGATCATTAGATAAAAAAAAATATTTAAAAAATACATTTTTAGGTTTTTGTCATTTATTAGATTACTTCAGTATCTGTTCATTTGTTTGTTTAGTTTAAAATTCCTTTATTTGAAGATATATTTTTAATTTTAATGTTTTTTATTTCAAGATATATTTATTTAGTTATTCATTTCAAGATTAAGATCTATATATATAATTATGGATTCAAATTTTTTATCCACTGTAATTCTATTTCATATATATTTAAGGTTCATGTCGTTTCATATTGGTATTTTTTCTTATATATCAACATATGGGTTTCCTCTGTGAGTTTAAGTCAGAACATAATGGAGTGAGGATTTCCCCCAGTTAGAAGGAGCTGAAATATCTTGCAACTTCCGTCAGCTAACATGTTGCCTAAGGCCAAAATACAGCACTTCTTCAAAAAATATGTTTTTACAGTTCGATGCAAAAAAAAGAGGCAACTCTGGAGATAAAAAATATATGCAATGCATTTCCTGAATATACCTTATTTCAATCTGAAAAAACACGGAAATAAAAAGACAATTAGAAGAATTTCATTGATATAATACTTTAGTGTTTGGTGCTTAGACCTTGGCAGGAAACATTAGCATTGAATTTTGTTTTGACATTAATTTTGTTTTGACATCTCCACTCCACTGGTGCTGGAGTGGAGATAGATGAAGTACGTCAGTCCATAGACTGTTGGTTGGCAAGATGGTGTGCTTGAGCTGTATGGAGAGATCAGGGACCTGGAAGATGGAAGTCCACCTTTGATAACACAGGTTGCTTGAACCTGTCCATGATGAGCAAGCATGAAGTGACAGTTTAGAGGAAAAACTCCTCCTAAGGAAGGAACCTCTGGCGCGCCAGACTGGAGTTGTGGCAGGCAGACCGGGCCACAGGCGGCTACGCTCTACCGCTTACATTCTTACATCTAGCTAATCTGAATCGTTCAATTCCATTTTGAGAGCAAGATCATCTGTGGTAGTAGCACTAGACATCTACCAGGTATGTGACTAAAAGTTCAGCGGACAGGATAAATGAATGGTAGCTGGCACGCACGGATGACGTCATACACACTCCGCTTTGTTTAAAAAAAATATAAATATAAAAACATAACGGATGTCTGGGGGACAGTGATTCGCCTACATGTTATGAATGCTGGCGTACCATACAAAATACATTATGAACAGTTTAGTTTGTGCCTTCATGTCGTTTGCCCATAGGAAAATGTTACTTGGATATAACCTGACCAAATATCTTCAGAAAAGCTCGTAATGACACAAAACTCATATGGGTGAGTAGAACATGAAAAATAACGTAAAATCAAGGACCCAATGTAAAAAAAAAAAAAAAACGGTGTTCCCCTTTAACTTAGAAATTACCTCTGAGGAGTGCTAGGCACTTTTCATGTCACCAACAGTAAACTCACTTGTGGCACTACAAAATATCTTGCAGAAGACCAAACAAACATGCAAAATAAGACCTTCATAAGAAAGGAGCTAAATAGCATCAACAGTCCTCACTAATGGATCAGTATTGCTGCAGTAGAGATCTCATCCTGCTTTGAGCACACAACATAAGTCCTCCTTGAGTATTTCACATCTGGTTACCCTCGGTTTTTTTGTTTTGTACACAACAGAGCTAAATGGTTAGGGACAGTATGGTTATTGCAGATGTCCCATGTCTCCAAACTGTTCTTCTGAGCATGTGGCAGCATGAACCAACATCCCACACCCACCCCAAGGCAGCCTGACCAGCTGCGACCATGCTGACAGTGAGAGCAAATGAGATTGAAAAATCGAGAGAAATACAATGAAACAAAGAAAGTGTTAGAAAAAGCTTGACAGGAGGGACAGCACATGAAAATGAAACAGATGAAATAAGATGAGTGCAAGGAGAAAAGCTATAAAGAATTGTGACAGAGAGAAGGAAATGTGTGACAATCAGACAAAATCCTTAGAGACAAAGAACTAAAATAGAATTGAAGGAAGGAGTAAACTTGAAACAGGCTGAAGCAACAATTGCTGCTGCACATTAAAACCCCAAAGGCCATCACAGACCAGTCCTCCAAATGTCAGCCCAGTCAGGACCACCCTTGCAAGCCAGCAAGAAGCTCCAGGGAAATCCACTAAAGTAGATAAGTTCTGACAGGAGAGAGCTGACCAACATCTTACCCCCACCTCCATGTTACCGCGAAGTTACTACATCCGAGGACCTTTAGTTGCCAATTTTAATTTTCCCCTAGCCTTTAATACAATCTTAACTTAAGCCAGCCAGCATAAACACAACACCCCTTTTAAAACGAATGCCATGAGACTTGGAAGACTCTTTGTCTCAATAGATTTAAACAGGCAAAAAACATGGATAGTAGAGGGTGATGCTAAAGTGGCCCCATTCTTTCATTCTTCTATTAATGTAGGGCTGAAGAAGAATAAACAAACCACCCAGTCAAATTGAGCTGTCAAGGAGAATGTGAGGAAAAAGGTAATGAGTTAACATGGAGATGGCAATCCACAAGCAGAGACAGATAAACAGAAGAAAAAAGACTAAAGGCAAACTGCTGTCTCCCTGCTCAAGGGTTGGAGACAAGGGCAAAAATTAAAGCCAAGGGAAGGGGAGAGTTGAAGGAGGGAGACAGAGGAAAATAGGCAAGCTGGAAAGAGCAGTCTGATTAATTGAGACAGAGTCAACTGACCGCAAGTCATTAAGGTGCCACTAGGCTGAGCGCCAGTCACTATTCATTCTCCTCACTACCAGTCTCCTCTTCTCTTCTCTCAGCCTTGATCATCCCTACATCAACTCCCTGCCACTTTCACACACTCACCAAAACACAGACGTGGTTTCTTCCAGACAGAAGGATGCTCTAAAAAAGAGTTTTTTGTCTTCATTAACACATGTACAGGGACAGATGTCAAATGTGATGGTTGCTTTAGAGTTTGGGATGATGGATGATTATTATCCCACTTCTTCAAACTAAAAATCACATGGTTTTGCATTTGAGGTTTTATTTAAGTACCAAACACTTTAATTGGTGCCCATTCCTCAAGGGCTTATTAGACAATATCAAAACCTATACAAAACCAGAGCAATTTGACAAAATACAAAGCAAATCATGAAATAGTAAAAGTCCAAGAAAATTGTGCATCTACAGAAAAAATTGTAATACCAGTAATAATAATAATTGTAATAGTAATAATACCAAAGACAGATACCAGGCTTCCAGAAATTTGATCATGGCTGAAGATATTCTAAAGGGGAATTTGATAACAAAAGATTTATCATCATGTGAAAATAAAGTGTGTTCATTTATAGTGCTTCTACCAAGGAAGTAGCTTAAGAGGTTAGTGCTTGCGACTCAGAACATTTTTTTTTTTGGCATTACACAACTTATTTTTTTGTTTGTGAAATGAATATACCATGTTAAACTAGATATCATTTGAAAATATATTTTTTAACTCAAGTTCAGATCACGTTCGGTATAATGCTGTTTTCTGGCATAGTTAAAAGTACGGTAAAGTACTCTCAAGCATAACTTGGAGGTCTATTCCTAGCAGTATTTCCACCTAATCACAATTATGAATGAAAATAAAATTTGAATTCACAAATATCAACAATTTTGGACCAAGATAAATGTCTTATCATAATTCATAATGTTTTAAAAATTATCAAAGTTTTGCATTCTGCTTTTTGTCCAAAACCCAGGTATGATTTTAATAGCTTGGGCTTTGTCCTATAGATCCCTTTTTCTGAGTATTTAGATGTTGACCACATTTTACCCATGGTGTTCTCAAATGTTGGGCAGGTTAATTAAATGTCATATCCCTGTATTATTGGGTTCAACATTGTGCATCACTTACCACTAATACATACCCCTCCTGGTTACACAGACCAAATATCAAACTTCTTTCCCAGATCTGGATAAAGTCCGCTTTTACCCAAGCTGCATGAGCATATCCTGGGTGAATTGATGCCATTCATCCTGTTATAACTTGTTAAAAAACATATAATCAATGGGCATTTTTCTTGTTTATATGCACACTCCCTGTGGTGGGGAATGTGGGTACAAGTCCACCTGGCTACCTGAGTCATTCACTTTGGGTCAAGAAAATGGAATTTTAACCTAGTTATTCCCTTCTGAAAGAGAGAGAGCCTGCTTTAGGTTTAGCCAAGGAAGAGTTGGTCCTATATTCAAGTAGTTAACTGGTTCTTCATGTAGGGACACTGTGCCACATTTCACACAGTCTACTCCAAGTGACATTTTTCTAAAAGGTAAGAAAATCTCTGATACAAAGAGATCAGGCTCAGTATAGCCTCTTACATTTTAGCTTGAATTGATTTATTTAATTAAAGTATAGAGACCAAAACAGATCTTTAGCTGACAGAGCAATACATTTAGAGCAGTAATTATAAAAAAAAAAAAAAATTGCATTTAAGATAAAAAATAAAATGTTGTCTGTCAATATGCTCAATTCACAATTACTTAAGTGGAAAAGTTTCAACAAATGAGTCTGAGATGATTCACTTTATAACATGGCGCATTATCCTGTTGGAAGTAGCCATCAGAAGATTGGTACACTGTGGTCATAAGGTCCGGCCAGGTCAAGATCCGCAATTGCAATCGCACCAAACAGGAAAAAGAACATCGACAAATTCCGGTTCATCAAATTAAAATATAGCAGCAACAGGTGACTAGAAATTATAGCACAATTCTTATATATAAAAAAAAAAAAAAAACTAACACCGTTTATTTAAATGATTGGATCCAAACTATTGGTTATTCACCAACGAGGAAGCAGATTTCTCATCTTCATCAAAATATTTATTTTATACCGAGGGACTTAAACTTTAATCAAATCCATTCAAAAGAAACTTCTTATTACAGGAATGAAAAGAGATGCTGAGTTTGAGAGTAGTGAACAAGTTCATAAAAAAAAAAGCAGTTTTGAATTATCCTTATCCCCGTTACAAAAATCTACAAAAATATATATATATATATCTTTGGGCAGAAACTGAACATATGCTGGATGATGGTGGGATTTTTTTAATATATCATATTAAATTAAGCGTTCACAGGGTTCATACAGGAATGAGTGACTCTAATTTAATGCTATTTTAATGCTATTTGAAATGATTTTAATGCCATCAACAAGAACCATGTACACAAGTTATTAGTGCACATGAAATATGAAGGAGCTGTAAGCAGAGTTCCATGACTCCTGTATGTGCGTAAACACACACACACACATACATATATATATGTATATATACACTATATTGCCAAAAGTATTTGCTCACCTGCCTTGACTCACATATGAGCTTAAGTGACATCCCGTTCCTAATCCATAGGGTTCAATATGACGTCGGTCCACCCTTTGCAGCTAGAACAGCTTCAACTCTTCTGGGAAGGCTGTCCACAAGGTTTAGGAGTGTGTTTATGGGAATTTTTGACCATTCTTCCAGAAGCGCATTTGTGAGGTCGCACACTGATGTTGGACGAGAAGGCCTGGCTCTCAGTCTCCGCTCTAATTCATCCCAAAGGTGTTCTATCGGGTTGAGGTCAGGACTCTGTGCAGGCCAGTCAAGTTCATCCACACCAGACTCTGTCATCCATGTCTTTATGGACCTTGCTTTGTGCACTGGTGCACAGTCATGTTGGAAGAGGAAGGGGCCAGCTCCAAACTGTTCCCACAAAGTTGGGAGCATGGAATTGTCCAAAATGTCTTGGTATGCTGAAGCATTCAGAGTTCCTTTCACTGGAAGTAAGGGGCCAAGCCCAGCTCCTGAAAAACAACCCCACACCATAATCCCCCCTCCACCAAACTTTACACTTGGCACAATGCAGTCAGACAAGTACCGTTCTCCTGGCAACCGCCAAACCCAGACCCGTCCATCAGATTGCCAGATGGAGAAGCGCGATTCGTCACTCCAGAGAACGCGTCTCCACTGCTCTAGAGTCCAGTGGCGGCGTGCTTTACACCACCGCATCCGACGCTTTGCATTGCACTTGGTGATGTATGGCTTGGATGCAGCTGCTCGACCATGGAAACCCATTCCATGAAGCTCTCTGCGCACTGTTCTTGAGCTAATCTGAAGGCCACATGAAGTTTGGAGGTCTGTAGTGATTGACTCTGCAGAAAGTTGGCGACCTCTTCGCACTATGCGCGTCAGCATCCGCTGACCCCGCTCCGTCAGTTTACGTGGCCTACCACTTCGTGGCTGAGTTGCTGTCGTTCCCAAACACTTCCATTTTCTTATAATACAGCTGACAGTTGACTGTGGAATATTTAGGAGCGAGGAAATTTCACGACTGGATTTGTTGCACAGGTGGCATCCTATCACAGTTCCACGCTGGAATTCACTGAGCTCCTGAGAGCGACCCATTCTTTCACAAATGTTTGTAAAAACAGTCTGCATGCCTAGGTGCTTGAATTTATACACCTGTGGCCATGGAAGTGATTGGAACACCTGATTCCAATAATTTGGATGGGTGAGCAAATACTTTTGGCAATATAGTGTATATCCTTTAGCTTTTTCTCCGCCTGGAGCAATATAATATATCTGATGAAATTGTTTTTATAAGCATTTTTTATTAAAGAATTATAAATACTTCGATAAACATATTTAAATAATTTTAGTGCCAATTAAGGCCTTGATTAAAAAAAAAATGAATGATTTTTTAATTATTTTTATTGATCCGCGGAAACCCTGGTTCATCTCGCGCATGCTCCCTACGATCTCCAAGAAACTCAGAGCGGAGCGGTCTGCAGCCACAGTGGAGGATGTATGCTTTGCTTTGTGCAGGCGGTCTGTTTTGGAGTATGTCGGATTTCGGGGTAAAACTCCTCTTGGACGCGATGGCGACTCTGCATCGAACAAGACGAACTCAAAGAAGAGATGCTAGCGGTAAATATATGTTCGATTACTGCCTGCTAGGCTAAAAGCGGCCTAGCCTAAGCTACGGCTAATAGCAGCCTAGCCTAAAGCTACGGCTAATAGCAGCCTAGCCTAAAGCTACGGCTAATAACAGCCTAGCCTAAAGCTACGGCTAATAGTAGCCTTGCAAGAACAAGCTTTATTAAAGTGTATTTTTTGTGATTCACAGGAAGCAGTACGCCGTCTTCACAACTCGGAGACTAATTGCAGGCGCTATGAACCGGAGCAAGGGTAAGATTTAAAGAATATGCTTTCATTCTGCGGTAAAAGGCAATGGATACCGATCATAGCTTTACATTTTGTTTTCACAGACCTCCTATTTGCTCGGAGCCAAATCAGCAAGTCCAGATTTGCGCGATGTTGATAAAGACGACATTGTGTGTAAGTGACTTGTTTTAATGTTTTCTCCTTCCTTGTTACTGTGACTTGCGTTTGATTTTTTATTCATACCACTCTCATTTAATTGTTTTCCAGCTGCCTGTAAGACGTATTTTCAGACGGTACGCAGGAGCTTCAGATATACGCAGCCAGCCAACACGTTGCGTGCGGAGGCTATCTGCTCGGAGTCGGGCCAGAAGAAAGAGGGTAAGACTTTATTTGGTGACTATTTTTCAGGTGCATTGATAGATGTGTTGTGTCCATACGCAGTGCGCTGATTCATTGTTTTTTTTTTTCAGCTGCTGAAAGCGAGGCAGAGTGTGCTAGCAGATGAGGAAGTGGAACTCTGGAAGTCCGCCACCGTCGGCCTCATGTCCGACGAAGAAGATGGCGTCGTCGGCGGTGTCTCTGGATGGATTGTACGGTCGCCGCCATTTCGTAGGCCGGATCTCACTGAACTCTGTGTTAAGCTGCAGTCCCGGTTAGAAGCGATGCCGAAGTACAGGGCCACGCACAGTAGGCGTCTGCACATCGGACCTGCCTCGGAGGGAAGGCTGCCAGTTACCTCCAACCCCAAGGAAGCAAACGGACCGTTCACGGACTTGTAATTTTTAGATATGCATGTGTTTGGATACGCGTTGTATATAGTTGTGTGTGTTTTAATAAAGCTCTTTCTTTGCATAAACAGCTTCCTGGCAAAGGTTCATTTCCTGTATAAATTCATTCATGTCCTTGATGGTAGCCTAATAATTGTGTAGTAGTGTAGGATAACATAAATACACAGCATATGAATGAATAAATATATGAATGAATAAATATATATTCATAAATATATATATGTATATATGTAAATTTATATGTATATATATATATATATATATATGCCAACCAATCACGAGCGACTTTACTTGTTTAAAAAGAAGTGGTTCCGTCCAATACTCAGTAAGAAAATTAAAGCCTGGCGTGGCCACGTTTGGTTTTGCTGCCAATCACGAGCGATTTTACTTGGTTGAGAATAGTGGTTTCAGCCAATACTGAGTAGTTTATTCAAGCCAGACCTGGCCAGCCGCGCGGGTTTACTGCATTCATATGCTAATTAGGGCCATTAGTACAGCTGATCGCTCTCCACATACGTCAGAGTCCGTTTCCAACAATTTGTGGCACGACAAACGCGGACAAGCACGGGTTGCAAATTGTCGGAAACTGACGAAAATCAGGGAGATCTGCGGGAGTTTACGGGGGTTTACGGGGACGAAAATCTCACTTTTCATGCAGTGCTGGAACCTGCAGAAGATTCCCTCCTCTCCTTATTTTCACATTCCCTCAAATCTTGTTGTCTTTGCCGTTTGGCCATGATGCTCCTCAGAACACCAACACCTGCTCCGCTGGTTGTGCCACTGAGGTTGAAAATGAAATCACGTGTGCCCTCTGGGCCACCGTAATTTTTGCTCAGGCTACTCGTAAGCGCACAGCCCGCCAAATGTTAAGAGGGTAATATTATTGCCATTACTGTTAATATATAATAGAATTTTACACATTCGTTAATAAAATGTCACAGGGGATGGTATGGGGGGATGGTCATTTAAGAATCATTCTTACAGCTTGCAGTTGTGATGGAACAGCCCGTCGTTTTAATAAAAGAAGTTCAGAAAATCCTGCTTTGAACTGTCCAAGATTTTGAAAGCTGTATTTGGTAAAATGCTTGGACAGCTGAGCACCAAACTTTGAAGTGATCTTCTGATACACAGAAATAATACATGCCTGTCGAGTCTTTGGATCCTTTGGAAGACTGGAAAATTTGTAAACGTATAATATTTGTATAATGTTTGACTTGGATCTGAAAGATTTTCGTTAATAAACTCTGGAATTTGAATGGAAGTGTGAATTTATGCCACATATGTGTAGAGTGATCTATTAAACCATGATTTGAGGTTGATTCACACTTTTATTTGTTGTTCTAACACACAGCCAGTAGTGCTACACCATACCATACCTTCTGTGGTGTGCAAAATACGTAAGAAAGTGCTTTGGAATAAAGTTAACTTAGCCTTGAAGTTAACCCCTTGAAAGTGCTTGCATTTAAGAACTTTGCAAAATGTCAGAGGACTCGCTGGGTCTAGGTTTATTAACTCTGCGAGAAAGCTTTTTGCTTTAAACATCTCAGTGCTGCTGCCTTCGTTATGTAATATGCAATGCAAAGCTTGAAGAACAACATGTCGTGCTGGCTTGCATAATGCTTTCTAAAACCTACTTTCAGATGATTATGAACTATAAACCTCAACACACCCAGTATAAGACTATTCTTCAAATTGAAATTGAATAAATGTTCAGTAACTGTAGTTTTCAGTGAATGAATAGAACATGCCACATAGGAAATGCAAACATGCAAGCATAGCATAGCATAGAGCGGAACAGCAGAACAGCAATAAAAATACTTGAATAAAAATGTTTGTCCAGTATAAATTTTTAACCAAAAGAAACAGGAGCAATCTGAAAGAAATTTTCATCTTGACTTATTGCATTTTGTAATAGATGGGTCTGAAATTCTAAGTTCACTTTATATAAACTGTTTCCAATTTCATTAGATTGTGCCTGAGGTTAAATGTAACACCTTCATTTCTGTGGTCTTCACATTTGCCTTAATACATTTCACATTTTCATCTTTGAATCACTTTAACCCATTTAGGCCGGGAAAGCATTACAGCATTTCTACCATTCAAGCCGCGGGCGCTGTTGCATAATTCTACCATTGACGCCGGGAGAGCATATAAGTCAAGCAAGAAGAAAGAAGTTTTTTTCAAGCAAACATGGAGGAGTTTGACAGAGAAGAGTTGTCGGAAGGCAGTGATTTTGAGGAGTGTGTCGGCTTTGATGACGGTATAGATGAAAATGATGACTTTGAACGCGCTGAACCAATCGAACTACCACCGCAATGCACGGAGTGTTTTCAACCGCACACCTGGAGTGAAAGTTGATTTGCCTGCAGACGCCACACCGCTGCAGGCATTTGAGCATATTTTTAATGAAGAACTTTGGATGCATCTTGTTACCGAGACGAATAGGTACAGTGACCAAACAAACCAAACTCCAACAAGAGCAAAGATGGCAAAGTGGTCACCCGTGACTGTGACGGAGATGAAGACATTTATTGGGCTGTGTATGGGCATAGGACTTCTTGTGTTGCCAGTACGAAGAGATTATTGGCGACAGAGTAAACCTCTCTTCAGGACGCAGTTCCCCCAAAATATGTCCCGGGACAGATTTGTGGCCATCTGGAGGTAAGTTGTATGCAATTTATAACACAGACATATGCATTATTATGCATAATAATACTGTTAATAAGTAATCATCAGATAGTTATTTATGTAATGTTTGTTTTTTATTTTAAAAACGTTTTATATTGCACATTCTCAATGAAGACATGATCACATATGGAAAAAATAAAAGGTTGAATTTTTTTTTTTTTTTTGATTACTGCTTTTCACTTTTTTTTTGGAAGAATTTCAAAGATAAAATATATTTTGAGTTCTATCTGCTACAGAAGCTGAGATATCAATAATTTACTAGGCATTGACACAGTTGCTGAATTTACAGAAAAACTTCAGGTTTTAGGGGTATTTTTTAAAATCGGCCATAGGTTTTTAAGGTGTTTTTTCCAGGAGTTTTAGGCCTAAATGGGTTAAACAGAGGAATAAGACTTTAAATATAATATGACCATCCTCCAAGGAGCCACAGGACAACTTAATAATACATGCCATTTGAAATGCATTTTTTTTTCAGGATGATCGTTCACATTATATGTCTCTACACAGAAGAGTGACAAAACAACAAAACAAGGGGAAAAAAAAGTTTGTTTGCCACTTTTAGCATGACATTTATGATGACTATGGATCCCCTTTTGTTGTAACATTCTTTCACATTTAATGTCATGGGAACTTACAGTGATCTTCCATAAGGGTTTTACAGTTGAACCCTTTTGTTCATCATTGTCTGAGACTTTCCCTGTGACCCAACTGCTACATAGGACATTTTCTCATGAGCTCAAGATATAGATGGCATCACTTAGAGGTAACTGCATTATGTATTTTGGCATAAACTAAACCAAAAATACATGAAGAAATGATTTGTCATTTCCCAGAGTATCTACCCTGTGATGTTGCACAATATCCACTGTGTAAAAACTGTATATTGTGTAACAATTAAGCCTGTCTTCCTTATGCAGTTGACATTTAGGGTAGGTAGTCAGATTGTCATCTGGGCCATAGGCTGCATATACTGCTGCTATAATATCTGCATGAGTCCTTTTGTCAATTGTCCTTGTAAGAACTATGGGGGCCACCATTTTTGTTGGTTTCTGCTAGAACTTCTGGGAGTGTCTTGAAAGGCTTAATTAACCTCGCTGGTTTATGTCTATGAGTCATTTAACAAAGTTCCGATGGTCAGAGTATACCTGCACGTCTTCTTTTTGTCTTTGTGTACATGTGCTTACAAGAATGATAAGGAAAGGAGTGCTGTGAATGAACAGAGAGATTTTTTTAATTTCAGAATCCTATTGAGGTGATGTGGTGGTCTCTGTGGTGATAGTATGGCCGATGCATGGCTCCATAAGTGATGGGGTCCAGCTGTCCACCTCTCCATCCTCCTTAACCACCACCCCAGAGTTATGGCAATAATAATTCAGAAACAGAGTTGGTTGAAAATCTGCCTTCAATTACACAAAAGTCACATTTGTGTATCAGCACATAGCTGACTTTGAAGCTATGAAAGTGTAATAAACTCTGATCTTATACAACCAGATATAAGTAACAGAAATAGAACAGAAGTAAACCTTAATTACCATGAAATGTTTCTAAACAACCATTGCACCATTGACCCACCCTTTATTAAACTTTGGACATTAAATGCATATTCTTTGTTCATTTGTTATATTCACCAAAATTCTGTTGGAAATGTAAGAAAGAGGTGGGCACATATCTGCATTGTTTTTGGGACTGCTCTCTGGTTTAACCTTTTTGGACTAAAGTCTTTGAAACTCTGGGAGCATGGCTTGGTTCAGAGATCCCTCAGACTCCAGAATTGGGTTTACTGGGAGACAGGTCTCAAATGCCGAACACCCCAAAAGGAGCTTTTACAGTTGTGGTCGTCGGTCTGGTGACAGCCTGTAGGATCATCTTAAGACATTGGAAGACTACAAAATGTCCCGAGCTAAATGAGTGGATTAAATCAATGACGACCACAGCTTCCTATGAAACCATGCTCTACAACATAGAAGGGAACAAGAACATGGAATGGAAACATTTCTGGGACTCTGTGAAAATGACTACGGCTTCTGTGTGATTTGGTTGGATAAAGCTTCTTGTTTTTCCAGGACTAACTTTTTCCCAGATACTATAAGTTTTTGAATTAACACTGTGACATGCATATGTACAGCTGTACCCTGATAGGAGGGGTGGGGGGGTACACCAGCCTTTTTTCTGTTTTTTCTGTTCATTACTGTTCATGTTTGTATTTTATTTGACAATATGCAAGAAATCAATAAAAAATTTGAATTACAAAAAAAAAAATATTCACCAATATTCGCCTTCATCCTCAAAGCCAATCAGCTTTGAGCCACGCCTCCACAAAAGCCAATCAGCATCCAAATTTCATCTTAAAAGAACTCGTCTGCTACCTAGTCCACAGGCGGTGGTTGCGCGGTGTGACTTTATTCAAATCACACCGTTTCAACCCATTTCCTTCCCTTCTTCCAACATCGTAGCAAAAACGTAATCAGAGTTTCATTACTCCCAGACCCTTACTGCGTTCCACGTCTCATTTCAAGCGGTCAGGCAGAAGACCGCCATGCTGAGCCTGGTTCTGCCAGAGGTTTCTTCCCAATGGGGAGTTTGTCCTCTCCACTGTCGCTTCATGCTTGCTCATCATGGACGGGTTCTCTCAACCTGTTTTCCACACTTGACCTCCATCTTCCAGTCCCAGAGTGAAGCTCTAGTATCAGCTCACGCAGTCCACTGGATCTCTCCATAAAGCTCAGCATACCGTCTCACTAACCAGCCGTCTACAGACTGACCAACTTCATCTATCTCCACTCCACCACCAGTTTCAGGTCTGGGGGGGAAAGCCCTTTTCTTTACTCCTGTTCATGCATATCAATCAAAATTCAGTGCTATGTTTCCTGCCGAGGTCTGAGCTATAGAATAAGTAATTGTATCAATACATTTCTTCTACTTGTCTTCTCTCTACGTGTGAGTTTTTCAGATTGAACTAATGTCAAATCAGAAAACTTCAACTTGGATATGTATAAAACTAATGAAATTAGGTATAGTTAATTGGAGAAAAAGCACAAAATATTAAGTCAAACTGTTGAAAAAAAATCTCTTTCACAGTTATATTGCTCTAGAGTTCCCATGGTGACTTGCTTTAAGTCTTTGACTGTAATGTCGAAGACCTGGTTGTGTCAGAAAGGGCATTTAGTGTAAAGATCTTTCCAGATCTACGAGCAAATCATAATGACTTATGGTGGCATTATGATGTGGAAGCAGTTGAAACTGTTTTATGCTAGAATTTGTTGTGCATATTTTTCAACAGGTATTGAAAACACAAACATTTGGGTTTGCCTCAGTTTTTTTTTATTATATCAAGAATAAACCAATGCAATACAGAAGGAAAGACAAATCATGACTCAAAAATTTGTTTTAAAGAAGTTGTTTTGTGTCCTTTGTTTGCTGTAAGAATGGGCAACTAAAAAGAAAATAGTGTTTTTGTTTCCATGTTATTTTTTTTTATTGTGTCATAATAAAGAACTTATTGCAACATTTATTCCTTTATTTGTATTATTTCCATTTAATTTCAGTAGGGTATAGCTTTAGTATGGTATACAGTAGCTTTTTTTCACAGGTATTTAACGCCTACTTTATGCATGTCATTCTTCAGCTCACATAAATAAGTAATATTTCAGGTTTGAGCTCTGCATCCTCTTTTCTCCCTCATTAAAACAGTTCAGAATTTCTCACGGAAGCTAATGAAAGCTGTTTCCATTAGCTGTTCTGCTCTGATGTAGGCCACATCCACTGCTCAGCCTAAAGGGAATATAAATGCAGCCTTCTTTATTTTACTGGAATCCCTGAATCAGATGGTAATGCTTAGTGTTCAATGTGGGGATGGGTAATCAGTACCCCTGGGTGGGACGCACCCTGCTGACTTGCAGCAGCCAAGCTCTCTAAACTAAGAGTGAAATTCCCTTCCCAATGGCTACACTAAACAGCTACCTATTAGAAACTGAAGAATAAAACAGCATTACCATAACAATTTATCAGCAATAAAAAATGTAATTAGTTTTTAAAACATGCTATCCTATATTGTTACTTTTGTTTAAGTCCCCATTTCTTACCATAGTCTGTGCCATTTAAACACTGTTGGTGTGTAACATTTTACATTTAAGCATGACAACTGTCAGTTTTGGCCTGAGGTTTTGTTGATATGCTCTCTGGAAAATGTTACAAAAAATAATTAACAAACAAACAAACAAAAACAAATCTCTCCTTTGTTACTTTGTTATATAATGAATATTTGTATGACAGTTTATGTTGAGTTGTCTTTCTAACAGTGGTGATGATTTTCAAAGGTCATTGGTATCTTTTTGTAGAGTGAATGCAATTTAATTAAAAGGCAGGCATGTTTTCATCAGCCAGGCCAATTGGTATGGATCTAGAAAGGCAAGAATAATTATTTAGATAAGAGAGCGCGTACAGGAACCGCCTTCAGGTTTGATTTGATTAACATGGGGTGTTGATTAAATAATTGGTCTGACTTCAGTGACTTAGACATATTTTAATAGGAAATGGTCAAATAAGCATTAAGGAGTATTGTAATATCAGAAATGAGACTGCCATCTATTTGTTCCTAAATGCATTTTATTACAGAAGCCTCTTTTGTTTTTGTCATCCTCTTCATTTTTTTGAATGTACTGTGAGATTAATTTGTCTTTGTTTCTTTATTTTACTTTAAAAAAAATCAGGTGGCACTAAATCGCAAACACTACAACTTTAATCTCTTGCAGACCACAGCACAGTGAACAAGCCCCATTAACCATCTCTTTAAATGAATAAACACTCTTAAGGAGAAAAAATAAAAGCTTTGTAGATAAAAAAAAACAATATCTGAAATTAATAAAAACTGCTCTGACCAATTATCAAAAAGCATACCTATGTTAAAAATGATTTAAAAATGTAAGTTAAAAAGTTGAAAAGGAAATAAAAATGGAAAAAGGAATACATATTTAAATGTGTGATTAGGAAAATTATAAAAAATTATAATCAGATGTATGAATTTAAATCTCTATTTAAAAAAGGGATTTGAATACACATTTTCAAATTACAGCATTTAATAATGAAAAAAATATAATAATACAATTTACAGGTCCTCCATAGTATATTCTTAACCTTAACCTAAAGTTACTTCACATCATACCTCTAAACAGACTCTCTAGGGTTAAAAATTGGGGTCCACCACATTAGGACCAGGCTTTGGTCCCCATAAAGCCTTTTGGTCCCCAGAAGGTTAGTAAATACGTAGACGGTATTATAACGGTTCTAAGTAGGTAAAATAAACAAATACATGGACAAGCACAGCTACATAACAATTATTCCTATATCAATAAATGCTTCCATAAGCTTCTTTATCATCCAGAAGATGTAAAGCACCCAGATTTTCCATAAATATCACACAGAGATTGTAGCTTTCTGAAATGCTGGATCTTACTCTCTTACTCTTAGTTGGCCATGAGATGTTACACTTTCCTAGTCAGAAAAGTAATATTTGCCCTACTCTGTAACCATCCAAACTAACAAGTAGGAAAATGCAAAAACAAAGCCTGAACTTTAGTCATGATGAAATGGGACTTTCCATTTTAGACAGAGTTTAAACTAAAACAATATTCAGTATATTCAGATGTAAAAATGCCAATGAGTGTTGGAAATTATAATGAAAGCTATCTTATCATGTGTTGGTTTATTATTATTAATACAAAATAATTTAGTTTATTCAAAAAGTGAGTTCAACTCAATGTGAAGTAAACAAGGCCTATTAAATTGTTAGGATTGTTATTTTAAAATTATATGAATTTTCTGTTGTTACCACATACACAGTATGCACAGTTTTATAAGTGCCTTTTTAAAAAAAAACTAAATTCTTACATAAAATGTTGCAGTATTACAAACCAAATCAAACGAGGTGGATCTGAGCTCCTAAAATAATGATTCTGTTGTATGATTAATAATACTGCACAGATAGTGTTTCACTACCCTATGAGAAATGTAATATGATGAAATGTGAGACTGCTTTTGATGTGACACATCCTCAGCAGTGTTGTCCCAGTACATCTGCCTCAGTTTCAAAGCTATGCTCAGTGTCAGCTACACAGGATGTCTGCTCTTTGGGGTATTGATGCAGGGCCACAATAGATCAATGTGGGAGACATATAATCCATGTCAGTACTGCAGGATGACATTATCCTTTTTTTTAAATCAAGGGAGCGGCGTATTCTTTGATGTTGTGTGTGTTCATGACAAAGGAAAAGAGATTGATTGTGATTGACATACTTATAAAAAATGGCAATAGTGGAAATTTCTATATATATTTTTTTTTTACTTGAGTGAAGGGAATTTGCCTTTTTTTATTCAGTTATACATAACTGGAGAATAGAGGGAATTCTGCCAAGGTTTTTGTATTAATTAAAATTTATTCATAGAAATACAAATGTATTAATCTAATCTGCTATTCCATTTTATGAATTTATAAAACCTTTAGCTGGATGGATGTAAAAAATGCCTTTTAATAATCCCTACTGAAGCGCTCATGAAAGGTGGCATTTGTATTCAAAGTCAAAGTGCATTCACCATCAAAGATTGTTATGGGAAATCCAGTCGTCTCTCTACTTCATTTAGGTAGAAGAAAGATATGAAGGAGTAGAGATTAAGGGAAGCAGAAAGGAAAAAAATCCAAGATAAAAAGTAACCTTCAGGGATTAACCCTTTATAACATGCTTAAAGCAAATTAACCTTTTAGTACTTTTTTTTTCTGCTAGTATTGTATTGTATATTTATGCATATACCAAAGGAACACAAAATTTATTTTATTGTAAAAATGTAATGCTGATCTGCATATCAGCATCTTGGAAAACTCAAGCACTATGGTGTTGTATTACTCATCATTTAGCTCAATAAAATGTCATAAATTTCCACTTCAGGACCAAAACATAGGCTACGACTCTCTAGGAGAATGTGGATAAGAAGGATTTTTTTTTATGAGAAATATAACCAAACATACAGAACATATTGAAGAGTACAAACAGGCATGTAGGCAGAAGCCTACACATGACCCAATAACAAACTCAGGAAAACTCAAGGCTTAAGACGAGCAGCGAACAGCTGAAGACAGTAAGCTAAACCACAAGTGACAGGTAAAAGGAATTTACACATTAAAGAAATACTGTGTAACTTTTGACCCAAGTGTTTACTTGATATGAGATATGTCAATTAATTTTTTTGTTGAATCCCAGCACTCGGCTTGTATTAACGGTTAGTACAAGCTACTCTTCTCAAATAAAACTTCAGAGGGTTCAGTGAGGGATATCCCTCACTGATGTGACCCAAAGCACCACCTTGTGTCAGTCTTGTATGATCCCCTTAAACAAGAGCTAACTAAGTTGCTGTGCAACAGAAACATGACACTAGAAAAGCATATGTATCCTGACATCATTTAACCATGGTAGTTCCTGATCTACTTTATTTAATGCAGATCTTAATAAGCACTTATATATAAATATTGTGACATTGACTCTCATTTGGTATTTGAAGTTTCTCCAGTCAGCCCATGATATATGAAATTTAATCTGAGCATCCCTTTGGTCCAGTGAAATTCAGTTACACTTATTCTAAAAGTAGAAAAACAGATTCTAATGTGCAAGAGAGATGGATATAGAATATAGCCTTATGCAGGATTGTTTTAGGCTACCAGACTGGGATGCTCTGTTTCAGCTGCATGGAAAGGTCTTTTATATAATGACTGAGCATGAGGCTGATTATATAAACTATGTAGATCAAACCAGAAGGAGCAAAAGGAGGATCAAACAGACAGAAGTCCTGACAGAGGTGTTTTAAACACATTATTCAGTAGTTTTAGTTCAGGAACAAGCTCAACATCCTTCCCTGTTGATCACAGTAAAGCAGACATTCCACCCTTATTTTACTCAAAGCTTACTTGTCACACTTTGAATGTTTCATCCTGCAACTTTGCCAATGATCCTTTTACCTCTTCTACACATTTGTTCTTAACTAAGTTGGTAGATGGTTCTGCTCCCTTTGACTTCCCCATCCACTCGTCTGTCTCTAGAAGTCAAGTAAAGAGGCAGCTGGAGAGGCTGTACCAGAATAAGTTGTCAGATCCATATGGCGTCAGCTCATTGAGATTCTACAGCACCTCTTTAACCTTAGCTTGAACCAGAATACAGTTCCAATGTTGCGGAAGACCTCCTGCCTTGTTCCAAGACAAAAGAATACTCAGCCAACAGCCATAAATCACCAAAGAACCTTTGCCCTTACATGCAAGATGATGAATGTTCAAGAGATAATCCTGTTGGTTCACCCCTGAGCAAGAAAGCAGCTATCAGGACCCTTTGCAGATTGCTTATTGCCATAGTGCTGGAGTTGAAGATGCCATCTTAAACCTGCTTCAACAAAAGCCCCTGTCATTTAGACAAGGCAGATAGTGCTGTAAGGAATGTGTTTTTTGGTTTCTTCAGTTCATTTACTGACTTAAACGAAGGCCTCAGCAATTACCTTAATCAAAGAGTACCTGACAACTAAATACCTTTAAAGGGGTCATAGAATACAAAACCAAGTTTACATTGTCATAGATGAATAACGATAGTTCAGTGGGTGAAATGGACATACAGAGAAGTTCAAACCCCATCGACACCTACTTTCTCTGCAAATCTCACAATTCTAAAATTCCACCATAAAACGGGCGAATCTAAAGAAGGCCCTAGTTGGATCGGACTTATTTGGTTCTGGCCTGTACTTTTTTCAAGCCCTGAAATTGACATACAGACCAGCCCACTGGTTAAATTTCTAGTGGTTTCTAGTGGTGCAGACTGGCCAAACCAGCAGCAACCTCTGCTGCATGGCTCTTTCAACAACCCACATATCACAGATCAGTTTTTCCCTGCTCAAGCGTGACATTTGTAGCAAAAGTGTAAGTGAAGGTGGAACTTTGAAAGCTGAAATTGTGACTCACAGGTTACTCGCAGGTTTGTGTTGTTATATTCACTGATTTGTAATGGTGTTAAAGAAAAAAAGAAAAAATGTGGGAACTTTTGTTTTAGAGCAAAACTGAGAATGTAGGAGATTTTGTAACTTGAGTAACTTTTTCGTATTTATGAAAAATAGAAATTAGGTGTGCTTAAGCAGAGACATCTAAACCATGAAGGACATGTGGGTCCTGAACACCAGGCTTAAGAAACCTGGCTTGGAACTTTATCTGTCATGATCTTGGCGCAGATGGCTGGCTTATGCTAATTTCATTTACCTGTCTAACTCTGCCCAGTTTCTCATCACTTCTCATCTGACCCACCTGCTTCTGCCTCTATTTAAGGTGCCTGCATCCAGTCATTAGGGCCAGATTATTCTTGAGCCTTTGGTGTTGAGAGTTTTCCAGTGTTACTTATGGTATTCTGTTTGCCTGATCATGATCCATTTCTGTCTTCTGACCTTTTGAGCCTGCCTGCCCCTGTTCTGATCTGTTTGCCTGACCTGTCTTCGGACTCCTGTTTGTTTTGTCTGCTTACGACCTTTGATCCATCTCCTGACTTCGCCCTCTGGATTATCCTGCCTTCTTTCATCTGCTCAGATCGGATCTCCTGTCAGATCTGTGTCCTTCAAGGCTTTGGCGTCTGGAACTCTCTGTGTGGCAAACGTTTCGTCTTGTCAGCTGACCAGCTGGTATAAATCTCGTTCTCTGGGCACGGACTAAACTCTAAACCAGAGTTACCTGCCTCAGATGCCATAACCACTATAACTGATCCGTTGTTGCTTTAATAAGCACTGACTTGCCTGAATACTGGGTCCCTCTGTTCTGTCATTACATTATCTTTCTTTTCCAGCCAATCTCATACTGCCATTAGCACATACAATTTGTTAATTTTGATGGAGCCAAACCTGCTTGTACCTCTTATCTTTTGTGAACAAAGTCTTTGTAGATCAGAAACAACATGCCCACTTATTACATGTGAAAAGAAAGGAAGTAGTTCTTTGATCTACACAACAGGGTTTCCCTATTATGTTGATTAAATCAACCACAAAATTCTACAAATAATGTGCTGAACTCAAATAGAAAGCAAACTCTAAGGAAACATTGCTGATTAATGACACTGAAACATGTCCAATTTAAATCATCCCGCAGCTTCTTAGATCAAGATGTATAGCACAGCTTAAAAAAACTGGACTGCATTTGATCAGAAGCACTACAAAACCAAAAATTAACTGAATTGAACTGTCAACACTTGTAACTGATCTATATCACATGGTGCAGATATTTTTTTAACAGCCTGGGATTTATTAGACCTTACTTTTTTTTATGGCTTTTCACTATTATTTTGACATTAAGATAACCATCCTTGTTAGAATGAATTTCCACATGCAGATTGATACATTATTTTAAAGGAAAAGTCCAGTCACATTCAGAATAAAAACTTCTAAAAGTAATTGAAGTATGAAATTATTACATACTTTTCATTAAATGATAAGTTTTTTTAATTAATATTAATTTCATTTGAATGTGCTTTAACGGAGCCATCCATGTTTGTCAAAGACCACTACTGCCACCTACCGCTTTGTGACGTCACTGTGTGGTATTGGCTGTTGAGCAAGTTCCCGTGCTGTATGGTGTTTGTCATAACGTGCTGTTATACATGATGGCGGCGACCAGTGCACTATGCAAAGCA
Source organism: Cyprinodon tularosa (assembly GCF_016077235.1). Taxonomy (NCBI): domain Eukaryota; kingdom Metazoa; phylum Chordata; class Actinopteri; order Cyprinodontiformes; family Cyprinodontidae; genus Cyprinodon; species Cyprinodon tularosa. The sequence continues at coordinate 141,461 of NW_024039478.1, read as the reverse complement.
GAGTAACGGCTTAATGACGTGTTTTTTTCTCAGAAGTTTGATGGCAAATCCTCCCTCTTCAAGTTGGCAATCCAACGACGAACCCGTAATGGATCATGAATCGGAGAGGTGAAAAAACTACATTTTTGTTTCACTTTTACCCAGTGTATTACAACATCCCACTGCCATGCACATGAGCATTGTCAGTTTAACTAAAGCTCTTGTGAATTTCAATGGTGAAGTCCTCTTATAATCTTGAGTAATTGTTGTTGATTGTAGGCGTGTCTAATAGCTCCCATTGAATTTGCTTTTAAAGTGGGGAAAATGACGCTAGGCTTACCGCACTGTGACGTCACTGCCGAAAGATGTCAGAAATTAGGTGTTACTATATTTGGGCAAAAATTGCCGGTCCTGGACTCAGTGACATAACAAAAAATATTGTTTTAATTTTTTTTACTGATTAATGCTAAATTCCTTAAATCACAGTGAACATATTAGTTTTAGGTATAAATAATGACCCATTGGTTATTCCTTGCTGACCAGACTTTTCCTCTAAGCTGATCCCAGATTCTTTCAACCAGGATCAGTGACAACCTGGTCTCTATTTTGAAGGAAAAAAAAGAGAAAAATCTTAGATTCTCAATAGATATCTTACCTTCTCACCATCCTTGTAAACACAATAGACAGCAATGTCTCATTTTAAGATCTTAACTATCCTCATTGTTGAAGATTTATGGCTCTTCATTCCTGATTATTCCAGATAGAAATAAATTTTAATTTGCAGGTTGTCATTAATTCTGGTTCAGTTTATCCCAATACAGAGGACCGTGACACATTCTAACAGTATAAGTCTCATGGGTGCTTTTTAGCGGCTGAAGGTCAGCTCGATATCACTCAAGTCATGGATTAACAGCTCTTTGGAGGCTTTTCATCTTTGTGAAACAGAGAATATATACTTTGAGGTTTGACCTCAGAAGGTTATTCTTGCTCGCCTTGGGATCTTACAGTACAACATAATTTCAAAGCTGTGGTCATTGTTTCAGTGTCCAAGGTGAATGTTCAGGAAATAACCCAACAAAGTAAGATGGAATCTCTACTGTCTCTTTTTAGTTTAGAACTTCAGAGTAGAGTAGAGTAAGACATATATTGCGCAATTACTAAACTTACACATGTTGTAGGACTGCCTATTGTTTGTTTTGCTTGAAAGATACAGTAAGGAAAATAAGTATTTAAACACCATGATGTTTTGCAAGTTCTCCCACTTAGAAACCACAGATGGGTCTAAAATTGTCACTGTAGGTGCATATTCACTGTAAGATTTAAAAAAATCCTTAAATCACAATGTATGATTTCTTTAACTATTTATTTACGTAATACAGCTGCAATTAAACATGTGAACACCTTTCTATCAGCTAGAATTCTAAACCTCAATGACCTGTTAGTCTGCCCTCAAAATTTCCATCTCCACTCCATTTTTTATCCTAAATTAGATGCACCTGTTTGAGGTCGTTAGCTGCAAAAAGACACCTGTCCACCGCATACAATCAGTAAGAATCCAACTCCTAACATGGCCAAGACAAAAGAGCTGTCTAAACACACTAGAAACCAAATTGTACACCTCCACAAGGCTGGAAAGGGCTACCAAGAAATTGCAATGCAGCTTGCTGAAAAAGGTCCACTGTTGGAGCAATTATTAGAAAATGGAAAAAAGTTATACATCACTGTCAATCTCACCTTGTGGGGTCTCAATGATCCTAAGGTGAGAAATCAGCCCAGAACTACAAGGGAGGAGTTGGTCAATGACCTAAAAAGAGCTGGGTCACCGTTTCCAAGGTTACTGTTGATAGTACAATAAGACGTCATGGTTTGAAATCATGCATGGCATAGAAGTTTCTCCTGCTTAAACGGGCAGATGTCAAGGCCCATCTTAAATTTGCTAATGACCATTTGGATGATCAAGAGGGCTTATAGGGAAAGTCGTTTGATTAGATGAGACCAAAATAGAATGTTTTGGTACTTATCTGTAGCTGTATAATACACATAAATAGTTTTAAAAAATCATATATTGTGATTTCTAGATTTTTTTTTTTTTGATTATGTCTCTTACAGTGGACATGTACCTACAATGACAATTTCAAACAACTCCATGATTTCTAAGAGGGAGGGTATGCAAAATAGTAGGGGTGTTCAAATACTTATTTTCCACACCATATATGCTGAGAATGTGAATATCTTGTTATATCTGAGCCTGCATGTCAAAATTTAGCAGTATGACAGACGCAAATTGGATAAATTGCCAAGCGTTATGAAGGGGATAAGTTGTTTTAAAGGATCATATTTTCATTAAACATCAGAACATTTAAAAATAGACATCCACATCTCATTTATTCCATTTTCTCTTATGGTGTTGTTCTCTCAGATATCTTATCATTTATTTTGTTTTAATTGCAGCAAGGATTTGAGGGATTTCAGGGCTGAAGTATATCTTGATTTCTAAAAGACACAATTGTCTTTCATCAGCTTCAAAGATAATTTTAAAAGATGATACAAGCCTTCATAGTGTTTAAGTTATTGACAGGCTGCCCCCACGATTTCAATCTGCTGAGAAATATAACAAACATATAAACATTTTAGATCATTGTAGCTATACAAAAAATTGTTTTATGGAGTTTAAGAAACAGTTAATTAGAATGTACTAAAGCTCTTATACTAAAACTCTTTTTGTTTCCACCCAGGATTGAAGCAAGGGATTTATTTTTCAACAAAAAGTCGATTTTCCATCAGTAGCCCACTAGTATACAGTAAGTCAGTGGCAACAGCAGGCAGTATAAGGTTATTAGCAGTATGATTTTAGTAAAATGGCCTGTTGTTCTCTGCTCAAATTAGTTTCTTCTTTTGGTGACAGAATTTCACAAGCTATTTGGAAACTTTCAGATTCAAACATAGGTTTTCTAATCTCCAGGAACATTCTCTAGTCCTCAGGCAAAGCCGGATATCCCTTAAACAAAAACAGTATTAAACTGCAATAAATGTATCTATGTGATTAACATGTAAAATGGTAAAATTGTAATTACTTGGGTCAAAAGACACTGTGTGTCTTTCCACCCAAGTTTTAGCTTAATTTAGAATATATTAAAGGACTTTAAGCTCAGTATTTAGCAGTCAGTGGGTATTGATGCTCTATACGGTCTACCCTTCTTACAAACCTGCCTGTATAACTTAAGAGTGTCAGATCCATAACTAAATGAGTTATGTGACCCAGGGAAAAAGTTACTAATACACAGCAAAGTTAAGAGTAATATGTTTTGATATACTAAAGCAGACACCTGTGCGTCAGTGTTGTTGTAGGGTGATACGATGTGAGGAGCTTTATTAGATTAGAGATACTACTAAGTGACTTGAATAAAGTTTTTGCTTTTCACATAATGAGCAAATCACAGGAACATTTAGCCCCTGACTTCAGCGAGTGCTTCCAGTTTAGGAGTACAATCACTGAATCTGTGGGGCTTCCTGCCATCGCCTCACGTCTCTCCTCTCAGTCTGTGTGAGCAATCATTGCATATTGAGCACCCGCCCACATTATTGCTCCTCAGTCAGTTGGGGTCAAATATGTCTCTAGCTCCCCTGCTTTCTTTTAACACTATTATGTGAAGATATTTTTTTCCTCAATTTAGGGGGTGATCTTACAAAGAGTCACTTTGAATAATCTTGTTGTAAAATGGTGTTAGACTATAAGTAACAAATATGTGAAAAGGATTTATATTAGTATATAATAAAAAAGGAATTCAGATACTAATGCCATTATTATGTAATACATTTACTCTCAAGATATTTATTGTAACATATTTAGATGTTATACAGGTAAAAAGCACCCTGGACATGAGTATTATCTTTGTCATGTCTAAGTGTTCTAGCTGCAGTGGGCATTTGCTGCAAAGGAAGGTCTACACTTCTAGTCTGTTTAGTCTCCATTGACCCAATTATTCTAGCAGGCAAAATTGGAGGGTTATCATCAAGACCACATCCATTACTGCTTAGTGTTTAAGTAAGATATGCACCAGAGCATTAACATTCAAAGCAGACCACTGCTTTTTCATCTCAAGATAAGTTTTAGCTGCCTGCACTCCTAGTTGGATTCAGAGACATACGAACTAGTCAAAAGCAGTATCATACTTGTGGATGTAGATGGTGATTATGAACTTGCAGCTGTGAATCATTTATGCTGTTATGCAGGAACAATGGCATGAGAAAATAGTGGTGTAGTGGTGTGATAATTTCCTATAGGTCTGCTGCTTTATTGCCTGGCTAATAGTTCTGTTGGACAATATCAGAGGAACCCTCACAACTAGTTGATCGTGTCATTAACCATGCATTGATGCTAAGGGAGGCTGGAATAGGAGTTTAGCCAGATCTTGCTAGATTTCAATGGCATCTGTCATTAGGACATTTCAACAACAAAACAGGTTAAAAAAATGTTTACAGTAACAGTAATCAGCTGCTTACTGTGCTATATGCACCACAACCACATGATACCCCATCCTGTGTGATATTACAGTAGCTCACCTGTTTTTGTTCCATAAAAACAAGGGGAAAAGGGCCAATATTAACACCAAAACAAGAGAGATATAATATTAACAAGCTTTTAGCAATAACACAATAAGGATCAGAAAACTTTAAAACCAACACTACTGGTGAAATTGGCATCCACAATAATGCACATTCGTCTCTCTGACAACATTAGCAAGCATCCTAAAATACATCAAGTATACTACACCATATCTATTGCCTTTTGAGAGGAATTCAGAGAGGCTCGATGAGGTGCAGTATGGGTATGCTAAGGTATGTATTGTTAACTTTAGCATTCTGATGTTATATATTGCACATGCAGCGATCTTTACATCTACATTTACTGTATAATAGACATATGCTTAGGTTCACAACTATGCCTGTCACTCTATTTAAAAAATTTTACCAGATGGATGCTGCGTAACTCCGACTTCAATATCAGTAAAGCAAGGAGGAGAGGCAGAAATACCATTGATCACAGGGCTATACTTAATGTCCCCGGACAATGTGGTGGTAACATCATCTTTTGTGCTGTATTTTTACAGAATAGGGTCCCTAACAGTCATGCAATATAAGCCCTTGCAAAACAGATCGCATTCTTACATTTCCTAGACTTTGACAACTTTTACTGTCATTTGTATACACAGAGTGTATACAAAAACCTCTCAGCAATGAAATGAACATTTCCATTCCATAAAGTGCAGCAGTGATCAAATGTAAACAGTGCGGGAGGAAAAAAACAGGGTTCAAAAACTGGGATGACATGTCTTTAATGGAGGGAAGAGGACCCCCGACAATCGTCTCTGCAGTCTTCTAACTTTCTTCCAGTCTGAGACGCTGCAGCCTCCACACCACACAGCAAGACAGCTGGTCAGAATGCTCTCTGTGGTGCTTCTGTAGAAGGTCGTGAGGATGGATGGGGGCAGGTTGGCTCTCCTCATCCTCCACAGGAAGTACAAGCACTTCTGTGCCCTTTCGACCAGTGAGGTGATATATACAATCCCATTAAGATTTTAACTCTCAGGAATTTGGTGCTGCTCATCAACAGCTCAGCTGTTCGGCTGGGGCATGGGGAGGCCGGTTCTTCCTGAAGTCGACAATAATATGCTTAGGATCAGGCTCTTATCTCTGCACCAGCCCACCAGCTACTCCACCCCCTCGCTGTAGTCCTGGTCATTGTCATCTCTGATGAGGCCCAGATTTTGTTAGTTAGAATTTTTAGTAGCTGAAAAATTGATTTTGTGCACTTGGTGATTTTACCATGCTGTGTTTTTGCCCGTTCTCTGTGTACTTCCCTTACAGTAACATGGCAATATATAACTGGATTGAACAGCAGTAAGCCCTATGAAAAGTGTGTATTTCATATAGTAACATGCTATGTTTTGTTTTCTTATATATTTATATAGTTATTTAAATAGTCTAATTTTAAGTGATGTATATTTTATTGTGTGTGAGTGGTTATGTTAATTGTTTGTTATGTTTTGAAATTCTGAACCATGTTTGAAAAATGATGCCTAAGCAATTGTAAAAAACTGGAGCAAGTATTGCCTAGTTTTTTTATGCCTTTCCAAGGTTAGTCTACATATCTTCCCCAACTTCTTGACCATGTCCCACTTACCAAGAGTTAAAAAAAATGTAATTTCAACATTGAACTGAGCACATGATCAGATGATTTATCTCTTTGTAAAACATCACATCGTATATTTACAACTGGTTACAAGAAGCCATTTCCTTTGTTACTGACATTGTCAGGCCACTGAAAAGGCATCCCCTGAAGTATTGTGTTATCTGGGTGATATATGAGGCAGAGAATGAAGGTCTCCGGGTAGTTTGGCTGAGATGGGTCATGCTGCTGTGTGTGCGTGTTCAGTGAATAGCTCTGTGTAAATGTAACTGGTTATAGAAGGCTGATATCAGATTTCCATATTGGTTGTGATGAGTGTCAGCCTAACATTTGCTGCTGGATGAGCAGCAGGCTGATGCATTTTAACAGCAGACGGCAGCATATGCACAATTTGCTCCTGACAGTCATGTGTGATAACAGTTTGTATGATGGGAAGAGATAAGTAAACATAACGCTGTGCTATCATCAATTTCTTCTGACAGAGTGAAATGCCATTTGGCAAAAACTGTAGGCTGTATAAAATTAAGTATTCTATATACTGTAGTATTGCATTCATTATATTTTCTTTTACATACACTTTCTTGTAAGAGGCAGAGAAATTAGAGTTTCTAAAAAGGAATATGTAGATCTTTTCTAGTTTACAAATCTCATAATGCGGTAGGGGGGAAATGAGCTCAGAGTGGTTGTAAAATGGGAAAGGCTGCACTTGAGTGGCGTGGTGGCTTTATAGACAGAAATGAATTGTCATAAACATCCATCCATCCATCCATCCATCCATCCATCCATCCATCCATCCATCCATCCATCCATCCATCCATCCATCCATCCATCCATCCATCCATCCATCCATCCAAAAGTAAGATGAAAAGTGAAAAGTTTTTTTTTTTTTTTATTAAAGGAATAGTACACCCAAAACATGATTAGCCTTCATTTTCTACTCACCCCCATGCTGAACAACACTCTGGAGTACTTTTTTGATATCTCAAATGCATCTGGAGATCTGGGAGGCTTCTTGCTGTCTGCTGACATTCAAATAATGGAGGTCTATGGTGACCGAGACAGAAAGGTGCATAAAAGTCCACAAAAAACGTGTCAATATTCCTCCATACTGCTCGTCCAATGTATTCCAAGTGTCCTGAGTGGGTAGCATCCAGAATTTACTCGAAACGAAGTCATTTAGAATGTTTTTAGAGCATAAACAGTACTGTATAGGATTTCCTGAAAGCGCGCACACGCGCGCTCACGACGCTACGGAAGCTGGCAGATCAAACCAGATGAAAGTGCGCATTCAGCGTCTGCTCTTCCAATAATGCAAGCGTAGAAGAAGAAATGTGCTGTTTACCTGTGCAAAGAAAGAAACAACGGAAGAAAAATATCTGAGGACTTCAGTGTAGAGGAAGAGCATGAGTTCTTTGCCGAGCTGAATGCGCTGGTTTGGTCTGCCGGCTTCCGTAACGTCGTGAGCGCGCGTGTGCGCGCTTTCAGGAAATCCTATACACTACTGTTTATGCTCTAAAAACATTCTAAATGACTTCGTTTCGAGTAAATTCTGGATGCTACCCACTCAGGACACTTGGAATACATTGGACGAGCAGTATGGAGGAATATTGACACGTTTTTTGTGGACTTTTATGGACCTTTCTGTCTCGGTCACCATAGATCTCCATTATTTGAATGTCAGCAGACAGCAAGAAGCCTCCCAGATCTCCAGATGCATTTGAGATATCAAAAAAGTACTCCAGAGTGTTGTTCAGCATGGGGGTGAGTAGAAAATGAAGGCTAATCATGTTTCGGGTGTACTATTCCTTTAATGATTAACACCATTTTTCTTGTTTTCTTTCTCCAATATCTCTCAACACAGGAGAAATAAACATCTTTGATGGTTAAATCACTTACAATTATTCTGCTCTCTGAACAAGAACCATAACAATGAGTCAGAATGATAAATTATGTTTTTTACTTACAGAGATTCTCTCTCACTCTTTAATTGCTTAGCAAGATCCTTTGTCAACACTTCTGTGAGGCGATACCTGCTCAGCCAAGAGGCTCACTAAAATAAAAAATAAAAAAAAGATTAAACCAACACTAAGTATCTTTCCAACCTTCATGAAATACACTATATTGCCAAAAGTATTTGCTCACCTGCCTTGACTCACATATGAGCCTAAGTGACATCCCGTTCCTAATCCATAGGGTTCAATATGACGTCGGTCCACCCTTTGCAGCTAGAACAGCTTCAACTCTTCTGGGAAGGCTGTCCACAAGGTTTAGGAGTGTGTTTATGGGAATTTTTGACCATTCTTCCAGAAGCGCATTTGTGAGGTCGCACACTGATGTTGGACGAGAAGGCCTGGCTCTCAGTCTCCGCTCTAATTCATCCCAAAGGTGTTCTATCGGGTTGAGGTCAGGACTCTGTGCAGGCCAGTCAAGTTCATCCACACCAGACTCTGTCATCCATGTCTTTATGGACCTTGCTTTGTGCACTGGTGCACAGTCATGTTGGAAGAGGAAGGGGCCAGCTCCAAACTGTTCCCACAAAGTTGGGAGCATGGAATTGTCCAAAATGTCTTGGTATGCTGAAGCATTCAGAGTTCCTTTCACTGGAACTAAGGGGCCAAGCCCAGCTCCTGAAAAACAACCCCACACCATAATCCCCCCTCCACCAAACTTTACACTTGGCACAATGCAGTCAGACAAGTACCGTTCTCCTGGCAACCGCCAAACCCAGACCCGTCCATCAGATTGCCAGATGGAGAAGCGCGATTTGTCACTCCAGAGAACGCGTCTCCACTGCTCTAGAGTCCAGTGGCGGCGTGCTTTACACCACCGCATCCGACGCTTTGCATTGCACTTGGTGATGTATGGCTTGGATGCAGCTGCTCGACCATGGAAACCCATTCCATGAAGCTCTCTGCGCACTGTTCTTGAGCTAATCTGAAGGCCACATGAAGTTTGGAGGTCTGTAGTGATTGACTCTGCAGAAAGTTGGCGACCTCTTCGCACTATGCGCGTCAGCATCCGCTGACCCCGCTCCGTCAGTTTACGTGGCCTACCACTTCGTGGCTGAGTTGCTGTCGTTCCCAAACACTTCCATTTTCTTATAATACAGCTGACAGTTGACTGTGGAATATTTAGGAGCGAGGAAATTTCACGACTGGATTTGTTGCACAGGTGGCATCCTATCACAGTTCCACGCTGGAATTCACTGAGCTCCTGAGAGCGACCCATTCTTTCACAAATGTTTGTAAAAACAGTCTGCATGCCTAGGTGCTTGAATTTATACACCTGTGGCCATGGAAGTGATTGGAACACCTGATTCCAATAATTTGGATGGGTGAGCAAATACTTTTGGCAATATAGTGTATGTTCAAAACTTTTGTGACTATGCGCTGACTTAAAGTGATTGAATGCCAGTTTTAAGGCACGGTGGCAGTAACCCTGTTGCACAAAACAACTACAAATGTGCATACTGCTTTACAGCAAACATCACTTCCACCTTTCCCCCATTCCTTATAACGATGAAGGTTGTTTCAACTAAGTTTCCCTGAAAGACTATATATTCCTGCAAATTGTACAGGGTTGGTATTAAAGCTACAGTGTGTAATTTTCAGCGACATCTAGCGTCCAGACTGCAGACCGCAGCAACATGAACATCTCCCCCCCACAGCTTCTCCCCCCCAACAGTACGGCGAGCGTTACGGGACAAAATGTCTTCCACAACGTCCGCATCACCTACCTTCTCAAGTGATGAGGTTTGTTTACATAGATAATTTTACAGATAGTTTTTCATTAGTCTGTGTAGGGTATAGATTTCATGTAGACTTAAACAACTTTCCGTAGTTACTTTCGAGTGTAATGGGCGATCTCGCAATCGCTAGTTTGTTGGCTCTGCGCTGCCCATAGCGCAAAGATGTCAGCCTCCATGGCTGCGAGACCCGCTCCTATGTAATTATAAATAACGAATTCTAAGGCAACGCAAATATTAAGGTTAAGAGGCTGAGCTCGTAGATGATGATAAATAACATAGTTATGTATAATATATTACATTTCTGACTGTATATCCCTGTAATTATTACACACTGTAGCTTTAAGGCAATGTGGCACCTTCGTGCTGGGAACTATGTAATGTTTACCAGGAAATGATCAGACATATCATTGTTTCTATCTGTTTCAAGGCTTTAAACCTGTCAGCACATCAGTGTTGATGAGTCGGATGGGAGGGTGGAGGGAGTCGGTGACAATGGTGCAGGAATATGGTACAAAACCAAAGTTAAACGTTTGTTATTTTCAACATCGTTATATGACATAGTTTCCCCACAATTACATTCATTATCTTATCACTATTCATCTTTCACACAGCCCCAAGAAACAGAAAACTGCTTTAATCCAACTGCAGACTGTGAGACCAGGATTTTACCGCGCTATGATCTTTACAAGGCTACCCCTCATGGGAAATGCTGTCTTATTTCAGCCTAAACAATACAGCCTTTGCCCACTGGAAGAGCCAATATCAACCTAAAATTTAGTAGTGCTTTAATTGTAAATTCGATAAAAAAAAAATGAGTTAAGCTCCTATTGTCAAAATACACTAAATTCATTTATTAAAGTTTTCTTTCTGATTTGAGATTTTTTCTTTCTTTCAGCAATATTCGGTGCTAAATTTAAGTCTGAATAAAAAATTCTATGAAAATACTTAAGTTAGTAATTTATGCCTGGCAAGGACCATTGCTAGTCTTTCATTTTGTACACCTTCGCAATAGCATTTTTGAAGCGTACCATAGCAGAAAGTGATAAACTCACCACATGGCAATTCAATTAGGAAGCTTTCAAATAGGGAACATGAAACAACTATGTATGTCATTGTAAATATGCAACCAGAATATACCTCTATTTTTACTATTTTAGGAGAGTTGCCTCTGTTCCGAGAACAGAAAGCACTCAGCTTGGAAACGCACCTCCATGAAGCCCAATCAGCATCCAGAGTTCATCTTAAAAGGTCTTCAAATCCACTTCACAGCCTGCTACCCAGCCAAAGCGCAAGCAGTGATTGTGCAATGTCCAATTTTGACTCAGATGACCCTGATTCAACCCACCTCCGTCCCTTTCTCCACCTTTGTAGCTAAGCTCCATCTGGCTTTCCATGGTGCCTCTTCCCCCTCTTCTCCATCAGTGTAATTCCTCCTGGACCCTACTGGCTTCCCCGTCACATCTCAATCGGTCCAGCAGAAGACCGCCATGTTGATCCTGGTTCTGCCATACTTTTCTTCCCAAGGGGAGTTTTTCTGTCCACTGTCACTTCATGCTTGCACATCATGGACAGGTTCATGCAAACCTGTGTTTATCCAAGCTGGACATCTATATTTCCAGGTCCCTGAGTGAAGCACTAGTATCAGCTCATGCAGTCTTTTGGATCTCACAATACAGTTCAAGCAGATCGTCAAGCCAACCAGCAGTCTATGTACTGAACCAACTACATCTATCTCCAGTCCACGACTAGTTTCAGGCCTTAGGAGAAACATCCCTTATCATATACCTGCTTGTACATATTAAAGTAAAATTGAGCACTAATGTCCAAAATCTTAAAATAATTGTATTAATAAAATTCTTCTTATTGTCTTTTTATCTTTTTAGAGCCCAGTTCCAATATTTTATCTACATAGAAATCCGAATTGTATCACTTGCTGATAGCAGTAAGGAAGTATAACGTTTAGACAGGATTGGCAGCAGGATGGGTGCATTTAAGTAATCTAAACAAATATGCCGAAAAAAATCCTCTTCAGCAAAAAACATTGGAATTGACAATCAAGACCTGTAGTATGAACAAAGCCTATGTTAAGCTGTGGGTTAAGCATACTATTAGGCTTCCTGGTGGAAATCAATTTTAATATATAACTTTTTTTGATTGGTGTTAACTTAGCAATTGTTATGCTCTCCTCTTTTGGACTTCAGCTTGAGTTTCTTTCTGTTTCCACTTTTCCACTTTGATTTCTCTTATTCTGTGTTTTCTTGCTTGCCTTATATTTAAGCAGTCTTGTATTATTGAGTTGCTTTCTGTTTCCCCATTGTGCCAGTCTCCTTATCTCCTTCTGGTTACTTCTGTCTACACATCCTCCCCATCAGTTAATTATTCCTCCCATTATTTCTGTTTCCCATGCATAGACCACCTGTTCAGTTACTCTTTGCAGGCTTCTTGTTGTTACTTGGCTTCCCATGTACGTTTCTTCCTGACGTCTCCTGTTTTTTTTTTTTTTTTTTTTTTTTTTTTTTTTTTTGGTTTGATTCATGGATTTTGTTTCTTTTATCTTTTTGATTCATTAAACCAGCAAGAACTCATCTCTGCCTGCCTTATATCCTCAACAACTTCTATCCCCAATCTGACAACAATATAGCGTTGGCTTCCCTGTGAAATTCAGTTCTGTTAACTGCAACAGGCTCACCAAAGTCTACACATGATGGTTTTCTGTCGAATTCATGAATTCTCTTATGGCTCTAAATAAGAATTCTCTTATTTAGAGCCACCAAGCTGACTTCAGCCTTCATGGTTGGTTGATGGCCCAATAATCATTTCCCCAAGGGTATGTGACTAGACTTGATTCCTGAGATATTGCACCCTCCATCTTTCTTATTCTCACTCAAAAACATGTACATTGTGAGCATGAGACAAACTAATAAATCAACAGTGAAAAGAATAGATGCTTTACACGTTTTAAAGACAGGAGTAATGTTCATAACACCAATGATGACATACTCATGCTCCTCTACCTATCACACTTAGCTTTTTCCATCAAAGCCTGATCCAGCCAAATACGGTTTCACCAGCTCTGCCTCTGTACACATTGTTCAGTCACTGAATGTCCAGATTCGAAGTTGATTATCACACCTTTCTCCCAAGGGTGAAAACTTGATACATATCACAAACTGACACTAGCACGATAAAACAATACACAGACATGTGCTTTTGGCTTTCATCCACACCACCTTCCATCTTGTGTTTTCATAATAATGTTCAGCCTTTAATGCAATTTGCCATGGGCAGATAACATAATCATGAGGATTTTACTTAAAATAGAAAATGAACTGGTGTGTGTTTTCAGGGGCAAAGAAGCAGACTGCTGTAACTCAGAGCAAAGACATAAGATACCTATAATAGTTTTTATGTCATCTTCTGTCAAAACCAAAAATGTATGGGGCTCTAAAGAAACTGCAGAACATAAGTTAAAAGGTGCATTTATATTCAACTGGAAATAAAAACAAGTTCTATAATGACTGGAGATATATTTGTAGTGCTATTTAGGGTATACACAACAAAAATATCCATATTCCTTTAAGTTTTCCAGATGTTTTTATTATTCAGAATAAATATTTAAATACACAGGTCATATTTTATATGACAGCTAAACTTAATTTTGAATGCTTTTACAAATAATAATCTGAAAGGTTTTTCATGCATTGGCATTATGTCATGATGGATCAAAGGAGCAAGCTCATATGCAGAACACACACGGAGGAGGCAGGGAAAAAGTTCAAATGTTTATTAAAGTTCTGAACACGAGATCATAAAAAAGTTCTGAGACTGGTTCACTGAATTCTTGACTGGGACCGGAGACTGTTGGTTAGCAGAGTTCATGAGAAGCTAAGCATCTAGCTTCAGGCTTAGCATGGCAGACCTTGATCTGAGCTTCCAGCTCACTGCAGAGAACAACAGGGAATATCCACATAGGATTCTTCAGGCTGAGCTTCCAGCTCTTTGCAGAGAACAACAGGGGAATACCCACATAGGATTCTTCAGGATGAGCTTCCAGCTCATTGCAGAGAACAACAGGGAATATCCACATAGGAATCTTCAGGTTAAATCCACATAGGAATCTTCAGGTTGGCTCACCAGGGTGGATTAGCAGGTTAGGCTTACCTAGAGCTTCAGGCTAGAGACAGGTTTCCTGTGAGGCAGCTCTCCCAGAGCTTCAGGCCAGAGACAGGGTTCCAGTGAGACAGCTCATCCAGAGCTTCAGACTAGCGACAGGTTTCCAAACTAAGGTCAACACTGCGGCGTGGAAGCAAGGTCTGGCAGGAGCTTATAAAGGGGAGGTCTCCTGATGAGTAGATTAACAACAGGTGTGCAGGAAGACTCCAGCCCTAGGAGACCCACGGCGTACTCTGCTGGAGACAGAGGGTAATCTCCAGATCCCAACAATAACTCCAGTCCTAAAAGACAATAACACAGAACAGAAGAGGATCCTCGGCGCCCTCTGGTGGGCAAGCCTGAGGATCCCAACACATTATGGTTGTATCTTTAACAACTAGATGTCAAATTTTCCCATGCAAAATTTCTAAACCACCCAAGTTACGGAGCAAGCATTTTTGAATCTCAGCTATTGAGTGTGGACCAAATGAATCAAATTTAGGTACAGAGAAATACAGAAACACAACACATCCAGATCTTCTAATTTCCCTGTGTTTGTGTTGGTAGGCATTTATACAGGTGCTGGTCATAAAATTAGAATATCATGAAAAAGTAGATTGATTTCAGTAATTCCATTTAAAAAGTGAAACTTGTATATTATATTCATACATTACATACAAACTCATATATTTCAGATGTTTATTTTGTTTAATTTTGATGATTACAAATGACAACAAATGAAAATCTCAAATTCATCATATCAGAAAATTAGAATATTGTGAAAAGGTTCAAAATTGATGGCCCCTGGTGCCACACTCTAATCAGCTAATTAACTCAAACCACCTGCAAAAGCCTTTAAATGGTCTTTCAGTCTAGTTCTATAGGCTGCACAATCATGGGGAAGACTGCTGACTTGACAGTTGTCCAAAAGACGACCATCGACACCTTGCACAAGGAGGGCAAGACACAAAAGGTCATCGCTAAAGAGGCTGGCTGTTCACAGAGCTCAGTGTCCAAGCACATAAATAGAGAGGCGAAGGGAAGGAAAAGATGTGGTCGAAAAAAGTGTACAAGCAAGAGAGATAACCGCACCCTTGAGAGGATTGTGAAACAAAACCCATTCAAAAATGTGGGGGAGATTCACAAAGAGTGGACTGCAGCTGGAGTGAGTGCTTCAAGAACCACCACACACAGACGTATGAAAGACATGGGTTTCTGCTGTCGCATTCCTTGTGTCAAGCCACTCTTGAACCACAGACAGCGTCAGAAGCGTCTTGCCTGGGCTAAAGAGAAACAGGACTGGACTGCTGGTGAGTGGTCCAAAGTCATGTTCTCTGATGAAAGTAAATTTTGCATTTCCTTTGGAAATCAAGGTCCCAGAGTCTGGAGGAAAAGAAGAGAGGCACTTCATCCACGTTGCTTGAAGTCCAGTGTAAAGTTTCCACAGTCAGTGATGGTTTGGGGTGCCATGTCATCTGCTGGTGTTGGTCCATTGTGTTTTCTGAGGTCCAGGGTCAACGCAGCCACATACCAGGAAGTTTTAGAGCACTTCATGCTTCCTGCAGCTGACCAACTTTTTGGAGATGCAGATTTCATTTTCCAACAGGACTTGGCACCTGCACACAGTGCCAAAGCTACCAGTACCTGGTTGAAGGACCATGGTATCCCTGTTCTTAATTGGCCAGCAAACTCTCCTGACCTTAACCCCATAGAAAATCTATGGGGTATTGTGAAGAAGAAGATGCAATACACCAGACCCAACAATTCAGAAGAGCTAAAAGCCACTATTAGAGCAACCTGGGCTATCATAACACCTGAGCAGTGCCACAGACTGATCGACTCCATGCCACGCCGCATTGCTGCAGTAATACAGGCCAAAGGAGGCCCAACTAAATACTGAGTGCTGTACATGCTCATACTTTTCATGTTCATACTTTTCAGTTGGCCAACATTTCTATAAATCCTTTGTTTTTATTGGTCTTCAGTAATATTCTAATTTTCTGATATGATGAATTTGAGATTTTCATTTGTTTTCATTTGTAATCATCAAAATTAAACAAAATAAACATCTGAAATATATGAGTTTGTATGTAATGTATGAATATAATATACAAGTTTCACTTTTTAAATGGAATTACTGAAATCAATCTACTTTTTCATGATATTCTAATTTTATGACCAGCACCTGTAAATAAATCATATCAGATCAGAAAATAAGTAACACTGAATTCACAAAATGGGCAAGATAACAGGCTTTTAGCAGTATTTTGGAAAATTTAAGAAAACTTTTCCCTTGCTTGAATAATTGGTTTTGAAAAATACAAACAGTGCCTCTCTTTGATAATGCACGCTCATAATACTCTCTTGCACTTAGTTTCCCAATCATTTAGAAAACCTGAAATGTGGGGAAATCCGAGCTTTCAGTTTCAAATTTTCTTCAGTAAACTCATTGTCCTCTGTCTCTGCTCTCCTTACAGCCAACCTCACAGTTTTATTTCGTGATTTAATCAGGAGAATTCAGTGGTAGTTTTGTCCATTCACTAAAAAAGTCCTCAGACACACCATTTATTTTTTTTAAACAAACATTGCATGTTCGTTTGATGAGGATCGTATTAAAAACTGATCGGCATTTTCTTCAAACAATAATTAGGATTCATTTGGTGACACACAACCTATTGAGCCTACTGGCAGAATCTGAAGCCATTCTAAGGGTCTGATAACCGCTAATAACAACCATTGATTGGGAGGATAACATCTGAAGTGGCAGCAAACAGCCTCTCAGTATTTACTGTGTAAAAGAACATAGAATCAAACTGAACCCCATGAGATGATGATTTCCCATCTATTAGAACATCTATTAGTTTTTAGACTTCATTCTCACCTGCTGCCCGATGATTGACCCTAAATAAATACATTGATACTCAACTATAAGAAATGAACCTGTAATGTTATTGTGGTCACAATAGGCTATGGCAAGCCGATTTGAATTGTATTTGTATTTCTCAATAGTTATTCCTGATATCTAAAAAAAAAAGAATTCTTGTTGGAAACTCTTCACATCTAGAATAAATATTCTTGATGTATAGAATTTATTTTAGATATACATACTTTTTTTATTGGTTTTCATTCATATTATTTTGACTATGAAGAAATGTATTTCAGATATCATAAATACATATTCAGTCAAGCTGATAAATCCCAGAATGACAACTTATACTTTCTAAACATTTCTAGGCATATAAACTTAATTTTTACAAGTATTTTTTTTTTTTCTGAAATTCAGTTTCTGCTGCTAAAATGTAGTTTAGATAATATATTATTACAGTTCATTCTAGGAGTGGGATTTTGATCAGTAAGAATCTTTTTTTAGTGATCTACAAATACAAGAACAAAGAGGAGAGTGCTTTTAAAAAATATAAAATCGGCCTGCCACAGCCCAATTCATATAAACCTACAAATTAACTAGGGCTGCAATCTTCTCCTTCGCCATCTTCTATCCCTTTGTAGCTGTAGCACTGTTTCTTTGTCTTTTAAACACATTATCCTTTTTTTTCCATTTCTTGATTAAAATCTCTAATTCCACTGTTGTGAAATAGGCACTTCCTGTTTCCTGTTGTCATGGTGACTCGTCAAATCGGTGCTCCACTGATAATGGCTTTTCATACCTTTTTTGCACCGGACCTACTTAGAGTTGATTAAACTAATTGACAGCAGCCATTGTGAAATCGAAAACTCAGAGTTCCTTACCTTAGTCTATATCAATATAGAGTTGCTCTTTTGAATGTCAGTTTGTTAAACCTTCTTCGTAAAACGGACCCCTGATGTCCAACTAAAGCTAAACCTCCATAAGTTGTGGCTTCTAGTGGATTTTAATCTGGAATTAGCCAGGTACTTACTGTACATCCAAGCATCTTCACTCTAAATCTGACCAGTTTCCATTTCTATGCATCAAAATAGTATCATGCAGTTATTACCAAGGGAATGGTTTATATAGCAACAATGTCTCACACATAGTTTTGTGTGTAGGTGAAAATGTTCTGTTTTGTTCACATCTGTTAAGAGGAAATTCATACGTGTGGAAAAGACTAGATGTTTTGCCTCTCTCTATATCATTTCACTTTCAAGATTAGCTACACATCAAAGAACTGATTAGGGGGTATTGAGAGCAAGAGCAACATAGATTTTGTAGTTATGGACGACACACGTGGTATTTGTAAAAAAATAAAAATAAAAATGCAATGAAATATAGTTTTCCTTCCACTTCACAATAAGTCAATACTTTATTTTAGTCTATTTTCTGAATAAAATAGAGTAAAGTTGGGATTAAAATTTGACTACGTAAAAAGAAATTTGAAAGGTTGTAAATGTTATATATCCAAAAGAACTGATTAAGCTTTTAAAATCCACAAACAGAAAACAGAATTTACACTGGCATCTCACATCATGCTGCGTCCATAAAGACTTTAAAGATGCTGTCAGAAGATGAAGGTTACTGGTTCTATTCCTTGTCCCAAAGCTGTGTAGGAGGCTGAGTACTGATTCATTGTAAATCATTCTTACTTTTATCCGATGTGAAGTGGTGCCAGGGCTTATTGTATTAAGAACAGCTATCTAACACCTTCGATCAGAATTTAGTGCTGAATATGCAGAAGCTGGTTAAAAGTGTTTTGAGGAAGATAAGCTAGTTTGATCCCTCTTTTTTTCTTTTCTTGGAACCGAGGTGGGAGAACAGATTGTAATACTCTGGTGTTATCCATCACTACTGCATGCGAAACAGCAGGAGTTAAGTTAGAGAGGGTTTTTATCGTATTTAGCTGAAAGCATCAGCATAATGTAATGACAGACACCCCACTGGGAACTTCTCTAAATGCTGGACTGCAAAAAAACTCTTTAAAAAAACTGGACTGCCTCAGGTGCTTAAACCCTACAAAAATCCAGCAGCTTTTGTCATCAACACATTGAAGATTGTGTATGATGACTGTTAGTGTTGTGCAGTGTTGCATTGGTTTACAAAGGATTTTAAATAACCATATAAAAGGGGAGGTATTTATTATCTGTGTCCAGAAAAATCTATTTTGTTTGATATCTGGGTGGACTAACATGATAATTTCTGTTCCAAATATTATTCCTTTTGACTGAATCTATTGATGTGACTCTTGGTGGGATTCTGTCCAACAGCATTGTTTAATTGATGCATGCTGTCAAAAAAGCGATAGCTTTCTTGGCAGTGTCAACTTGATCTGTGGTTAATAATCCTTATCCTTTTGCTGCAACAGCAATACAATATTACTGCTTTAAAGTAATTTGGAAATTAATTTGCATATGCATATTAGAATCGAAGAAGCTGAAATATAACACACTTCTGTTTATCAGGGATGAAAAGATTCAAACATATTGACAAGTCTTTGGATTAGTTGTTTGATTCTTGGTTTTTCAACATTGCACACTGAAGTGCCTTAGGGTAAGAAAACTAAAACCAATATTGTTCTAAAACAGGTAAATAATTTGTGAATGAATGCTACTTCAAGGGTTTAATCTCAGTAGAACTTTACAGAGTTAACCCCAGGTTGATTTATACTTACTTATAATGTTTTTTAATTGTAAAACTGGTTCTTGAGCAGGTTATAGAACAGGTTATAGAACTGTTTTCTTTATTTTTTTTTTGTTTCATTAAACATTTAAAATTTAGTTGGTTTTATTTGTTCTGTTTAATTTGGAAATACAATATGCAGTTTTTGTAACATTAGATTATTCTGACTCAATGAGTGTTTAAGCAAAAGAAAAAACTCATACCTAGGAACTTTATATCATAAACATGATTAAATGTCTTCATCGTGTTGAAAAGAAAGTGTTGCCATGGAATTTCACATGGAGCGTACTGAGAGGTGTGAACGCCTACTCATTACAGGAAATAACTTTCAATGTGGAGTCATAATCAAGCAAAAAAAGAAAGTCAAATTAGGAACAAGTCACAAACAAACACCTACCCTTTTCATCCATTTTCATGTAAATTCATATTACAGTAATTTTCTTGTTCATTAAAAAGTTGCCTTTCAATTATAATCGTGTTTTTCTTGAGCAGTTTAAACTTTTTAATTTACTTTTATGTTCAGCATTATTTGAGATTCCAGTCTTCTGGCGTATGCAACTGAACCTAAAGGTTTGGTCAAAATCCAGTGTTTTCCCAAGTCCCACACAGATGTGGCCAAACAAAGACAGGCAATGCAATACAACATAAAAAAAAATATATATATATTATGTGTCATAATGAAATAATTATGTCTCATACAGTAAATGAAGTTAAACAGGTAATTTATGGCCAACCTACCTAAAATTTTGCTCAATTAAAGCAATTGTTTCTTTATGTATAATTTGGTTCTGATAATATTAATCTGAAAAATGTAGGTGTGACAAAACAGCAAACTCAGATGAAAATGTAACAGAGCAGTAATGTTTTAAAGAACTCTTATTATATAAAGTTAGTTAGTCATATCCCCTCCATTACCTCAATCAGTTAGATACAGTGATGATACATTTAGCATTCCTGGGTTAAAAACATGCACATTTTCCCTCATTCACTTTTTTATCCAGTAATTTTCGTATTCTTTCCATTGTACTTATTTTTTCACTTTTTCCGTGGTACTCTCTCATTTTTCTTCCTTGCTGTCTCTATGCGTCTCTTTTTATTTGTCTCACAGCATGTGTGGCAATCCACACTCTGTTGCTCTTTATGACCTGTAATCCCTATTTATTAAACAAGGTGTCTGTGCCAATAAGAGAGAAAATTATCTTTAATAGCAACACCAACTCTAGTGCCTGATTCCTCTGTTTCATTTTGCTCTATCGGGCAACGCCACATTAGGATCCTAATTTGAGTGGCCTTGCATCACTGCGTTTGAAAATGTTTTCATCATTTTCATCTCGCTCCGCCAACCCTCTCCTGTGTCTGATTTGGTGGGAAAGGCTGTCCTGGATTACTGAACCGTCAGATCTTCATATTTGCCTGAAGGTAGAGAAAAAATAGTTGAACCAAAGAGAAGCTATGTTCTTAAGACGAGTTATCAAGTAGGCACTCTCTGCCTCTTTTGTTTGTAACGTCGCTTGCCCCATAGGGGAATGACCTCAGTGAATCATGCAAGAAAGTAATAGAGGAGGAGACATAATAGAGGTATTGAAGAAGCACAGAGAGTTGAAGGTTTC
Organism: Cyprinodon tularosa; assembly: GCF_016077235.1. Taxonomy (NCBI): domain Eukaryota; kingdom Metazoa; phylum Chordata; class Actinopteri; order Cyprinodontiformes; family Cyprinodontidae; genus Cyprinodon; species Cyprinodon tularosa. The sequence goes on along the minus strand of NW_024039478.1, from coordinate 120,192 downwards.
ATAGTGTTGCAGATTCATTTGTCTTGTAGTCAGTTATGCTTTGGGTGTCGGATCAGCGAGGACAGCGTTGCACTTCTGGGAAAACAATCATTATATGAATCCTCCTGAGCCTCACCAAGTTTACATCTCAGGATCTCAAAGGAAATTGGGGCACCATGCAGAGATTCAGATTGTTATCAGCATCATATCTAAACTTATTAAGCTGATTTGGTAAGATGGACATCACTCAAACCAAAGTTAGTACCAAATTAAGTTTTGTTTCTGTGTTCTCCTTTTAATTTTGTAACAAAGTTGCCTTTTATCCAAAAATTGGTGAATAAATACAGATTCTTTATCGCTGGCATGCCAAAATAGTTTGAATGTGTTAAGGACAACTGACTGGCTTAACCATTGGAAATAAGGCAGTAATCCACTTTCCTTTCAGTGATCTCTTTTGGAACATTTGGAATTTATTAAGGTATCTGGACAAAAGCTGCACATAAGGACATACACATTCTGGACTTGACAGGATATTAAATTGTTTCCTTGAACATATTCAACAGCAATGTGAACCACTCCTAAAGTCATGATATAATTTCATGCCATTTTTTCTTTTTTTCCTTGTTTATTTTTTTTTTTTTTTTTTTTTTTTTTTTTTTTTTTAGATGTTCGATTATTAGTTATGTTTTTGTTGGTTAGTTTATAGTTTTCTTTACCATCCTCTCATTCTAACCCATGATTTAGAAGCTTGCTTGTTCATTGGTCTTTCGAGAAGTACTCTTACTCAGCTCAATGCTCCACACTCAGAGGCAAGTGGGCCACAGGGAGGGTCGTGGAGATCCCTGAACAGCCATCATGTTGTAGACCAATCCAACTGGTGGTCAGAATGTTTTTTTTAAATACTTTTTTTTTATTATTGTATTTCAGCCTATAGGTTGGGATTGTATTTCTTAAAATGTCCTTCTTCATATTGCCATGCAATGCATATAAGACCTTCGGCAAATATATGTTGTCAGCACCACCAACTCAGTCACACATAATGTTGCAAAATATCTTGCAACACTATTCCTTGCTGCTGTTGTCCACCATCTCCCTGAATCTGGAGCTTTGCAGAACTATTGCTGCCCACCTTACCTCAAAATTTTGGGTGTATATATAGCGCATTCATACTGACCTGGATTTCAGGTTGAGTTGGGCTGGAAATCTGTATTCTACCCTGAGTTACACAACATTCCAACGTTACACAGTCATACAACTCTATCCGTCACTCAAATCAATCTCAGGTCCATTACCCAACCTATTGTCTAAAGCCTATCCCAGCGGTTCCCAAACTTATTTAGCTGGGTAACCCCTTCTGTGTCCCAACCCAGCTGAAGCACCCACAATCCCCATACCTTCAAAATAAAAAGCTTTTTTAACAATGCTAGAATGCTTTTTATAGTCATACTAAACCGTTCCATTAATCATGCTCCAATAACCAGAACACACATCAAAACCACAACGAAAAGCTACATATAAAAAAATACAACCCCTTAATCGTGAAGTTATGGAAAACAAACTCCAACTTAATTTGGATTAAATTGCGCTTAAGTTACATCCAAAATCCACAACAGGGCCCTGACGATTCTGATCAGTCAAACCTCCAGAGAAAACCTGAAAAGTCCCTAAAGGTGGATTCACAGACTAAACTATGATAATCTACCTGTGTCTGTTCTCATCTTTTTCCATGCACCTGCTTCTAAATCCTAATCTGACTCACATTTTATGCCACAACATAAAAACAGTAGGACGTTTAATTTGTGTCCAATGATGAGAGAGAGAGCATTGTTAGAGAGGCATAGAATAACAACAAAAAAGAGAATGAGTGCCTTGATAAAGCTGTTGTTAATCTGATAAATAAAAAGTAATTTCCTGATTGTCTCATGGTGGTTACATTCAGTAGGTAGAAATGCCCATGGTAACACAACTTAGCTCTTCACATTCCCAAGCAACTGGTTGCTTGCAACAGTTTCCTTGTTCATGTCTGTGGGGGCAAACACTGCATCTTTAAAAGGAACTACATCTATCTGAATCACATTGTCCAAGAAAAGTATTGCAACCCTGTTTGTGAGCATAGTCAATGAATCACATCTACCTCTGGCTGCAGACCAGCACTGTCCAGACCCAGACCTTCACTGTCAGGACCCTGCTTCGTTGCAGACCTTCTGAATGCAGTCTCCTGCTCTGCACGATTTTATTAGGAGAAGAAGAAAAGATTTTTTGCGAGCTTAATGATCATTTAAATGTGCTTTTTCCCCAGTCAAAGACCAAGTAAACCGTGTTTTATTGTATAATAATAGCCAATTTTCCTTTACTTATTAAGCATTATCTGTCTCTTACAAATGTAAGTTTCAATTGTGACTCCCTCTGGCAATGCGCCAAAAGTTAAAAGCTGCACGTCATGCTGTGGAAACTGCTGTTTCAAAAATAAAAACACTTCCAAGTAAATAAAATAAGTAGACATTTGAAAGTTTGTTTCTCTTGTGTCGTGGGGGAAAAACTAAAGTTATTGGCTATTTTCGTCATGTATCTAAGTTTTCAGCAATTCACTGTGAGTACACAAAGCTAAGTTAATTTGAAATCAGATAACCTCCAATGGCAAATCTATGTGGTTCAAATGACAAGTTAACAAGATAGCATAAACAATACAAAAACAATAAAGAACATCTAATATTGCAAACAGACAAAAAAGACGCCTTTATAAAACAAAGAATGCCAAGATGTGCGAAGCAGTAATCAAGGCAAAAGGTGGCTACTTGGAAGAACCTTCAACGTTTTCCAGGCCAAGGACACCCAAATTCCAATTTCAAATTCAACACACTTTATTTCATTAAATTCAGTTAAATTCATTTCAGCTCAATTCAATATCTCCAATTGAATTTAATTAAATCAATTCAGAAACATTTATTAATTGAAAAGAGTTTAAATTAAATGTAACCGATATGCCATTATTGATTAATCAGATTCTACAGTCCAACCTGTTCCTTGGTCTGTTATTTAGCATGAATTTTGTAGGGACAAAAAGCTGATTGACCATCTCAGATTTAATACTCTTGTTGTATGCCTATTTATTTTTCTCATTTCGTGTCTCATACAGTAGTTAACGCGTACCTATGATGAAAATTACAGACCTCTCTCTAAGTAGGAGAATTTGCACAATCAGTGGCTGACTAAATACCCTTTGGGCCCACTGTACGGTTTGAGCTATGATTCTGATCACCTTTAAATAATTAAACAGCAGAAATGCTTAGATTATTCGAATTACTCGTGACACTCGACACAACCTGTGATTTAACGAGGCTTCGCTTGGAGGGAGGATACTCAAAATACTTCTCAGTGACACAGACTCAAGCTTTATATCACTGACCCCAATTGTTACTCTGCTTTGGGGCAGAAAAATTATATTAGAAAAACAATGGTCTGGTCCATTATGGCTAAATCACAAAATACTCCAATACTCAAGATTTCTCCATGTATATTTTCTTCAAATTAAATTGTTGCGATTTTGGTATGTTTTTCTAACTCAAACTTCAGTTATATACTCCTGAATTGTATTTTTCTTTGCTGGTTATTTATATACAACAACGTGGTAATTTATACTGAGTACAACTTCAGGTGGATTGCCAACATTTTCTTTGTAAAGCACATTACGAAATAGAACATTCCAAGTTTGACTAGCAAAATTATATGCAGTGAAATAGAATAATGTTAAGGACTCCTGAAACTAAAATATTAAGGAAGTAGTTATTTCCTTTTGAAATGACTTAAATATGTTTAACTGTTTGCTTTGGCTAATTTCTGGTCAGAATGACTATGTCAGCTTAGGAAGAACTGTTTTAATTTGACCTGTTATTTTTCTATGTGTTTTTTATGTTTTTCTTTTCTTGTTACTTGAACTATAGATGGTTAAGAAAATCTATGATTTGTAAGTAACAAATCTACATAACTCCACTTCAAAAACTAGTCAGCAAATATTGTCAAAGAGTACATTAGAACCCCTGTTTTGTGTTAACAAGCTAACAATATCCATATCCAGTACTGCATTACTTTGATTTTTATGTTTCTTTAGGTTACATACATTATATAAAAAATATCAGACAGGTCATATTGGGAAATAGATAACGTTCCCCAAGCCCAAATTTTAATTACCTTTGATCCTTTTATTATTTTAAAGTTGTGTCAAAGATATTTTTATCCCTCTGAACTGCAGTGAAACAAACCATTAAAAATCTGTGTGCAAATTGTCCCAAGAGCTTGATTTAATTATGTTTCTGTTCCTTTCGCATTTGTTTTAAATGTAATTTTGTTTACATTTATAGTAGATTAGTCTGACTCTGCTAGCAGGTAAAGTACTGTGGCCCATTAATTAAAGTTAATTGACAGCCAAGGGAAAGGGATGTGCATGCCCCTGTCAAACAAAGTGAGGTTATGTGAAAAATTACATTCCATTGCCTATTGCTCTGTAGAAAAAACACAATTTTGAACTAAGGTGTGGATTCACAGAACAGGAGGTTAAAAGCGGGGAGAAGTTAAGAAATTCGTCTCGGAATTTGGGAGATTCAGTGAGCATTTCTTTGTGTGCATATCCTGTATTTGTAAATGTTTTATTTGTGCCCAGGGAGGTGATACTGTTTTGAATTGAACATCTGCATAAAATGTGAAATGCTACTGTCTTTCCCACTGGCTTTCATGTACCTTGATGTTCCTAATGTTTCATGATTTCAGATCCACTTTAGATTTCTCACATTAAAGGATCAAAGGGGTGGTCTCTATCTCCTTATTGTAGCTGCACTGACCTCTGTTATACAGGTGCTGGTCATAAAATTAGAATATCATGAAAAAGTAGATTGATTTCAGTAATTCCATTTAAAAAGTGAAACTTGTATATTATATTCATACATTACATACAAACTCATATATTTCAGATGTTTATTTTGTTTAATTTTGATGATTACAAATGACAACAAATGAAAATCTCAAATTCATCATATCAGAAAATTAGAATATTGTGAAAAGGTTCAAAATTGATGGCCCCTGGTGCCACACTCTAATCAGCTAATTAACTCAAACCACCTGCAAAAGCCTTTAAATGGTCTTTCAGTCTAGTTCTATAGGCTACACAATCATGGGGAAGACTGCTGACTTGACAGTTGTCCAAAAGACGACCATCGACACCTTGCACAAGGAGGGCAAGACACAAAAGGTCATCGCTAAAGAGGCTGGCTGTTCACAGAGCTCAGTGTCCAAGCACATTAATAGAGAGGCGAAGGGAAGGAAAAGATGTGGTCGAAAAAAGTGTACAAGCAAGAGAGATAACCGCACCCTGGAGAGGATTGTGAAACAAAACCCCTTCAAAAATGTGGGGGAGATTCACAAAGAGTGGACTGCAGCTGGAGTGAGTGCTTCAAGAACCACCACACACAGACGTATGAAAGACATGGGTTTCTGCTGTCGCATTCCTTGTGTCAAGCCACTCTTGAACCACAGACAGCGTCAGAAGCGTCTTGCCTGGGCTAAAGAGAAACAGGACTGGACTGCTGGTGAGTGGTCCAAAGTCATGTTCTCTGATGAAAGTAAATTTTGCATTTCCTTTGGAAATCAAGGTCCCAGAGTCTGGAGGAAAAGAAGAGAGGCACTTCATCCACGTTGCTTGAAGTCCAGTGTAAAGTTTCCACAGTCAGTGATGGTTTGGGGTGCCATGTCATCTGCTGGTGTTGGTCCATTGTGTTTTCTGAGGTCCAGGGTCAACGCAGCCACATACCAGGAAGTTTTAGAGCACTTCATGCTTCCTGCAGCTGACCAACTTTTTGGAGATGCAGATTTCATTTTCCAACAGGACTTGGCACCTGCACACAGTGCCAAAGCTACCAGTACCTGGTTGAAGGACCATGGTATCCCTGTTCTTAATTGGCCAGCAAACTCTCCTGACCTTAACCCCATAGAAAATCTATGGGGTATTGTGAAGAAGAAGATGCAATACACCAGACCCAACAATTCAGAAGAGCTAAAAGCCACTATTAGAGCAACCTGGGCTATCATAACACCTGAGCAGTGCCACAGACTGATCGACTCCATGCCACGCCGCATTGCTGCAGTAATACAGGCCAAAGGAGGCCCAACTAAATACTGAGTGCTGTACATGCTCATACTTTTCATGTTCATACTTTTCAGTTGGCCAACATTTCTATAAATCCTTTGTTTTTATTGGTCTTCAGTAATATTCTAATTTTCTGATATGATGAATTTGAGATTTTCATTTGTTGTCATTTGTAATCATCAAAATTAAACAAAATAAACATCTGAAATATATGAGTTTGTATGTAATGTATGAATATAATATACAAGTTTCACTTTTTAAATGGAATTACTGAAATCAATCTACTTTTTCATGATATTCTAATTTTATGACCAGCACCTGTATAGTCTGAGTACAAAGGCAGGTGAACATGTTTATTTTTGCTTATCTATTATTCAAGACAGCTTGGTACACATTGTTTGATAAATATCAATATGTGGACATGGCTATACTATGGATCTGTGTGTAGTTATTCACACTTCACATAAAGAATAAACTGGGTTATAGTGCATATTAACCTATATTGTGAGTGGAAATGCCTACTTAACATCATGGATATTATTATTTAAATAGGCAGATTTTGATAATTTCTTATTTTATTAACTTCTCAGAACTATTTCATAAAAGGGTTAGGATTGTGCATATAGGGTGTTTTCCTTCAGTCTGACTTTCACTGCCCTCTATTGCTCTGCAACATGCATTCTCTTATACTTGTATTCTATGAAATATTCATAGAATGTCTTCAGGGAGCAGAGTACAGTATTAAGGACTGCTAATTGTTGCATGAGTGGACCTTAGGGGGCTGCCATGTGCTCTGCTTTTACAGAAGACATCAGCCTACTAAATGTACAATCCAGTGGCGGCTGGTGGAGTTTTCTCCAGGAGGGGCCTATAAATTCAAAATAGACATGTACCAAACACCAATCAAACGTATACCAAGTTATCACACCAGTATATTCATATGAATGCCAATGACAAAAAACATTATAAAAACAAAACATAATTTAATGTACATGTTTATTTTTTGTACATGAATCTTGCCCCTGTGAGGCTTTGTAAAGGCAAATCTGTGTTTTGCATGGTCCTATATGGTGTCACAAAATTAAAAAAATAATGTACCAGTTTAATAATGGAGAAGCTATTAGTCAGCTTTATATTTTTTTATATATTAAAACTATTTATTTTCTAAGAATGTGTTTATTTAAGAGCAACTATGCAAATTAACAAACCTCTAGAAAAAAGTACATAATATTATAATATTTTCCAGGTGAATCCCAGATTGTTAATTCTTCTTTGCCTTTTCTAAAAAGTGCTTTAAATCAGTCCTACCTGTCTTTATCCAGGCTGGATCAGATCCTGACATTTGAAAAGGGAGGCCGGGAAAGCAGAATTAAGTGATAGCCTCGCTCCATGCAGTTAGCCAAGCCTTCTTGCTAAACCAGATCCTGGAAAAGAACGTTTCTTGCACCATTTCTCTCCCTCTCTCTCTCCAGTACGTCTCCACTACCGTGACTCGACCTGTCAATCACCTGCAAAACATCTGTACTGTGGCGAGAGGTGGCAAGCAAATAAACTTCCTCTCACATCAGGTCGCAGCTTAGCTGCGCCCCGAGCTCTCCTATGCTTCTGTTTTGCAGAGGAGCTCCTGTGCATGTACAACTTGTAACAAGAGTCTAGCCGTTTCTAACAAACACAAGTATGGACTTGTGTCCGAGCCAAGTATGTTCTTGAGAAGAACACAGGAAAGTATGGACAGTCAGTTGGAACAGAAGCGTACTCGGGACACATCGCCACACGCTCGGCTCGTCTGGATTTGCATTTTACCTTCAGTTATAAATATTTTCTAGAAAATAATAATTTCTTACCTTTTTCAAATGGGTGGGGGAATAATAATTAACACAGTCAAAAAAACATAAATCCGATGAGCTTTAGAGCCGGCGGTCCTTTACACACGGGAGAGGGCTGCTGCAGATGTGCTAAAATTAACCGTGGTAGTGTTTAGCCTCGGAGCTCCGCTGGTTGCCGCGTCCCCTCAACATCTGAACTTTTTTTTTTTTATTATGCACTAAATCAGTAAATGGGCCATATAGTGACGCTTAAAAGTATAATGTTCTCACCTTAAATTATCTTAAAACATACTTTTATGGAACAACGTCAACAGAAAAGAGATCTTTTAAAACTTAATACTCTGAGTGCTCGCCTGAAAGCTGCTGCTGCCGCGATGCATGCTGGGACAGCTGTCAATCTCAAGAATGGACAAGTCTGCTCTGATGCATACTCGGTGAAGAGGGAGGCTTTTTCTTGTGAATTGGAACAGTACTAGGGCTGAGGCAGATGACGGATTTCGAGTACACGAGCACGATCCTTCCCGGAAGCATGATCAGTCCTACGCATGCGCATACAGATATACATCCGGGTTTCCATAAATAATGTAATTATGCTACTAAAATTATTTATTTCTATCCTTAACTCACTAAAGAATGCTAATACACATCTTTAAAACATTTTTTTATGACTTTTCTGAGACAATTTTGATGCTTTTTAAATTTTCTCCGTTAAGTTGCTTGTCTGACGTCATCATCGGACATGCTCTGAGTAGCCTGGCAAAATATGATAAAACCATGTTTATTCACATGTTAGTTGTTTCTTTCTTTAGATCACGCAATATATACCATAATGTTAACACAAAGGAAAACATAAAACTCGAAAAGACTAGATTTATGTTTAAATCGAAAGCCAAAGAAGTTAGCTCCCGGTACAGATCGGGCACAGAGTGCTAAAACAGAAAGGATTTTAAGGCATTTATTTTCTCAGGAAAAACATTATAAGCCTTTAACACATCACAGTGAAAAATGGAATGACAGCTTTACAGGTCATTAAAGATTAAATATTTATGTTACACATCTAAAACATACATTTTAATATATTTCATAATATTTTTAATTGTAAAAATGAAATTAAATTATATATATAATTTTTTATGTCTTAATCAGTAATCTTAAACCTTTAATAAATTGAAGCCAAATAAAAGTAAAACACTTTCTTAGACCAGCTTACAGTAGCACACTTACCCCAACTTCTTTCCAGTACATTATTGATCCAACAAGATTTTCCAGTTTACTGCCTTGGTTGTTGCCTGATAGGAAAGGCCAGATGGTGAACTACTGAATCTATAGTGATTGGAAATGTGCAACTAACCGTCTAGTATCAATATGCAATTTAAAGCATTGGTTAATGACTAGAATGATGAATGAGGATTTTGTTTTTTGGGGGGTTGGGGGTGTGGGGTGTGTTGCAGTAGGAAGAGATGTATGGGGATATTCATATTTCCTGTTAGATTCCCGTGAAGTAATTTGATCAGTCTGATAAGGATCCTGAAGGGACTCTAATGTCTAGAGAAAAGTCATGACTATCCATTTACTTTATTCTTTAGTTGTGCTGTGATAAAAAAAAGAAATATTTTTAGGTAAAAATTACCAATGCCTTTCAATAACAAATAATTTCATGACATTTAGATGGTACCAGTTCAAGGAGGTGGATCTATGAATTCCTCTTCCACCACTCCTCTCACCTGGAAAGGTGTTTGTGTGATTAATGAAGACAGGAGGGAAAAATAACAGCATCTGAAGTAAAAAAAACAACAAAAAAACAGGAGGCTGTGTAAGTCTTTGTATAAACACAACTTATGTTTTGACCATAACATTTGGAACTGCTTTGAACATACTGTACAGCACAGTATACTGAGAGCTATTTAGGGTTAAAAAAACCAAAAAAACTAACAAAGGTGTTAGAGAATATCAAAAGGATTGCAATATGTGGATATTTGTTGACTTTTTAAGTTACTGTATTAATTGAGTTTTTTATTCCTCGATAAAAATAATGTCAAGCTCAACTTGTCAAATACTGAAACTTGGTTAAGCCCCTTGTGCATCAGATACTGGCAAGTGGGAGTACCCATCTCGTCATATTTTGGGTCACGTGGTAAGAGATTACAGACATTGGGTCACTTGACTCGTACATGACCTGCTACAAAAAACTTAGCGTAGAACGTTGCTGTTGGTATAGTAGCTTTAAAAGTCTACGGTAACATGTCTACAACTATGTGTTTAAATTACCGGCTATGGTTAGGGATTGCTAGTTTCTCTCTGTTCATTGCTAAATTATACATTAAATACACGTATCAAACTGAACATCAGCCTCTTTTAAACAGATGATATTCCATCAATTGTCAGAATTGCCATCAGTCCAGATTTCTTGAGATTTTTATCAACAATGTTATGTACTGGATTAAGATCATAAAAAGCCAGTTTAATCATTTAGTTTCAAATACCAATTACAGTTCCAATTCACAAGACATACAGTATCACCCTAAACATTTTGCAGAAATAATATAATCATGCCATACTTATGCCACATAGCCTTATGACATAAACTAGAAATTAACACAGATCAGATGGAAAAATGCTTAATGAAATTCAGTCAGGGCAACAATATGTGATGAACACAGACCCAAACAGCACATAGTAGGAAAGTGGCTTTAAATAAATAATACGGTATAATAAATAGGAGTAATATTGCAGTAATAATTAATAAAACCATAGTTTTTGTAAAGACTGATATGGAGGTTATGACATGAACACAGTTACAGCAGAGATGGGGGGATGCAGGTGTATAGGTATAAGTATCATTTTCATTTATTCATAATTACATATACAAACTGTGTGTAGGTGTGCTTTTTTATGTCAATAGCATACAAACCAACTTAGAATTATTGTGTTTAGTAGTTAATTAGCTAAATAATATTACTATGAGAACATTTGTAGGAAAAAAAAAGACAGCTGTTAGGTACAGCCTAGATCAGCGACTTTAACTACTAAATTACTTGCTCCAGTTTTCTCTTTATCTTTCTCAACTTAATGTTTGTTATAGGGACAATATGGGCAGAAACGTGTGCTACCAGAATCAAATTGGGATTATCCTAACAAAATCTGCATTTAACATTACCAAATAAAAACTAAATGGTTTGAAACAGAATTAGTTTGCTTTGAAAATGTCTGTTGTTGAATTGCCACTGAAAAAGTAGGAATTTCTCATTAGTGCTTGGAGATTTCACATATCCTTCAATGTTCATGAACAGTCTAGCTAAACATTAGCCAGTATGACATTAATTCAGTGGATAGATATGAAAAACAGTCAACACATCCACAGAATATTTTGTGCCAACAAAATAGTTTTTCATCCTACCGAAGAAAAACCACGTACTATAGAGATGAGAATTTTTAACACCTAAACTATGATTTAAACAAAGTATTTTTTCAAAACATATTTTGTTTAAACCAATCAAATTTTAAATACCAGTTATAGTAATCAATATCAAGTTGATAAAAAACTTTGAAAAAGAAAATGATTCCCCAATGATATATAGTTTTTTTAGCCTTTAGAAAACCAAGGGCTCTCTCACTTTGAGATGTCTAAGGTTATTGAAGTGATGCTCTTTGATCACTCAGAATAAACACTTGAAGAGAGAGGTTTATCTCATTTTCTTTGTTCTTACCGGGCAGAGAGAAAACCTTGGCTATTACCATGATAAGGTAAATTAAAATGTAAAGTGTTGCATTGGTTTAGAAGTGGGTCTAAAGAAAACTGCTGACAATGGTGCGGGCAGATCATGAGAAAGGGTGGGGGAATTGTGGTCGTGATGGGGGGGTGTTATAATTGCCTCAGCAACTACTCTCTTTCCTCTTTGAAATACAGACCGCACTCCATTGCTGTGGGCTGAGTCAGTCTGGCCAACTTTGTGTTTTCAAAAGAGAGTGGTTATGGGAACAGTCTGTTCTCTTTCGTTCGAGACTTTAACATGACATTTAAAGGAATAAACTACTTATTTTTCTATGAATGATGAAGGCCTATAAGTCATCAGTATCCTATGTAAAGCACACAGTAGTCACTACAAGCCCAGTTTTGAAAGCAGAGAGAACTTCTCAAACAGGAGCGAAGCTCATTGCAAACCACTGAATTTCTGTTACTTAAACAACAAAAGCATTTTATCATAATCAAGCATTATAATGACTTATTGGTGCCATTCTGCATTTTGCTCTATTTAACTGTTTTCTTTTCCTTTTCAGTAAAACTATACAGGTTGTGGTTCATGATCCTCCCACCACCACATTGTATTAGTATTTTTTTCTTGCTTTATACCGTATTTTCACGACTATAAGGCGCACATAAACGTCTTTTTTTTCCCTCAAAATGTGCGGTGCGCCCTATGGTGCGGTGCGCCCTATGTGTGTTGCAACTGCGACTTTTGAGACCACCTCATTGAGGAGATGATGAAAGATTGGCTGAATGTAAGGAGACCAGGTGGTTTTTTTCCACTCATCACCATTGCTGTTAATCTGACTCCATGCGTGCCCATCTCACAGCTGATGTGAAAAACATGGTGAAACAAATTAATGCTGTGCTCGCTGTGAACCAGACGCAGCAGGTGCAGCAGAAGCAGCGAGTTTACATGCAAAGTCAATGGTTGACGAGCGCTGCAAAAGGTCCCGCAGCGCGTTTTGAGCAGCAGGAGCAGCGCGTCGGGAGCGCGCCGCCAACGCGCTGCTGCTGCTCGAGATGGAGAAATTGAAGTTTTGCTGCTGGACGCGCCGCATCAACGAATCAGAGAAGCTGATCTGGGAGCTGACAGCGAGACAGACACATCGCTCTGATGACATATGATATTAAAGCAAATGAAACGGGCTGGATGGATGAGGAGATGATGAAAGCGTGGCTGAGGCAGGTGTATGTGAGGAGACCAGGTGGTTTTTTCCACGCATCACCATCGCTTTTAATATGTGACTGCATGCCCATCTCACAGCTGATGTGAAAAACATGGTGAAAAAAAATAAACGCTGTGCTCGCCGTTATCTCGGGGGTCTGACAAAGGAACTTCCACCGCTCGACATCGGTGTGAACCAGCCGTTCAAAGTAAGGCTGCGAGCGGCGTGGGAGCGATGGATGACCGACGGAGACCACAGTTTCACGATAAGTGGAAGGCAGCGCCGGGCACATTACGCCACAGTTTGCGGATGGATTGTTGATGCTTGGACTAACGTGTCTGCTGGCTCTGTTGTTCAAGCTTTCGCAAAAGCCGGCCTTATTTCTGAGGAGCCGCGCGGCACGGAAAGTGACTCTGACAGCGAAGAAGGGGAAATTGGCATGTCTGATTTAGCGCAGCTGTTTAATTCAGAAACAGAGGATGATGACTTTGATGGGTTTGATTAATACTTTGTAATAAATACATGAATAAAGCACAAACATACTCAGTTTTGCTCCCGCTCTATTTTTCTACCTGAAAACTTAATTCAACAGCAGCCTCTGGGCCGGGTCTCCTCCTCTTCCCCGCAGCGGCTGGCAGGTGTTTTTTCATCTAAATAATCTAAATCTTGCAGCTATATTTGCTGTGATCAGTGGGAATAAAGTAGTTTTAATATGTTTTTTAAGTGAGAAAGTCCACCTGAAAACTTAATAATTGCAGTCAGTTCATCCAGATTATCTATTTCTGTCGGAGGCGCTCAGACCCCCACATACCAGCGGTACATCGACAGTAGAAATCCCTTCATCAGCAGCCTCTGGGCCTGTTCGCCTCCGGGTTCACGCGGTGGCTGGCAGGTGTTTTTCATCTAAATAATTTAAACTGCAGGCACCAGGATACCGGTAATAAACGCAACATATTCTGTCGGCAGGTTTCAGGATTTTAAGTTAATTTAGGAGTGATCACAGCGCTGTGTCATCTGCGATGTGTCTGTCTCACGGCCAGCACCCAGGTTTGATTAATACTTTGTAATAAATACATGAATAAAGCACAGTCATACTCAGTTTTGGGCCCGCTGTATTTTTAAATACACAGTAGAGGTATTTAAAGGTAGTAGAGGACATGTACCTGTATATAAAAAACGCGCCCTATAGTCCGGTGCGCCTTATGTGTGTGTTAAATACAGAAATGGGACACATAACTGAGAGTGCGCCTTTTAGTACGGTGCGCCTTATGGTCGTGAAAATACGGTATTATATTACAATTTATGTTTAAGTTGTAGTGTAAAGCGCTTTGGTCAAGTTACCTGACTTGAAAAAAGGCGCTATATACACTATATTGCCAAAAGTATTTGCTCACCTGCCTTGACTCACATATGAGCTTAAGTGACATCCCGTTCCTAATCCATAGGGTTCAATATGACGTCGGTCCACCCTTTGCAGCTAGAACAGCTTCAACTCTTCTGGGAAGGCTGTCCACAAGGTTTAGGAGTGTGTTTATGGGAATTTTTGACCATTCTTCCAGAAGCGCATTTGTGAGGTCGCACACTGATGTTGGACGAGAAGGCCTGGCTCTCAGTCTCCGCTCTAATTCATCCCAAAGGTGTTCTATCGGGTTGAGGTCAGGACTCTGTGCAGGCCAGTCAAGTTCATCCACACCAGACTCTGTCATCCATGTCTTTATGGACCTTGCTTTGTGCACTGGTGCACAGTCATGTTGGAAGAGGAAGGGGCCAGCTCCAAACTGTTCCCACAAAGTTGGGAGCATGGAATTGTCCAAAATGTCTTGGTATGCTGAAGCATTCAGAGTTCCTTTCACTGGAACTAAGGGGCCAAGCCCAGCTCCTGAAAAACAACCCCACACCATAATCCCCCCTCCACCAAACTTTACACTTGGCACAATGCAGTCAGACAAGTACCGTTCTCCTGGCAACCGCCAAACCCAGACCCGTCCATCAGATTGGCAGATGGAGAAGCGCGATTCGTCACTCCAGAGAACGCGTCTCCACTGCTCTAGAGTCCAGTGGCGGCGTGCTTTACACCACCGCATCCGACGCTTTGCATTGCACTTGGTGATGTATGGCTTGGATGCAGCTGCTCGACCATGGAAACCCATTCCATGAAGCTCTCTGCGCACTGTTCTTGAGCTAATCTGAAGGCCACATGAAGTTTGGAGGTCTGTAGTGATTGACTCTGCAGAAAGTTGGCGACCTCTTCGCACTATGCGCGTCAGCATCCGCTGACCCCGCTCCGTCAGTTTACGTGGCCTACCACTTCGTGGCTGAGTTGCTGTCGTTCCCAAACACTTCCATTTTCTTATAATACAGCTGACAGTTGACTGTGGAATATTTAGGAGCGAGGAAATTTCACGACTGGATTTGTTGCACAGGTGGCATCCTATCACAGTTCCACGCTGGAATTCACTGAGCTCCTGAGAGCGACCCATTCTTTCACAAATGTTTGTAAAAACAGTCTGCATGCCTAGGTGCTTGAATTTATACACCTGTGGCCATGGAAGTGATTGGAACACCTGATTCCAATAATTTGGATGGGTGAGCAAATACTTTTGGCAATATAGTGTAAGTACATACCATTTACCATTTTAAGTTGTTTTTTCTTTTAGACAGGTATTTTCTAATGGGTGCACACTTTAGTTAATGTCTGTCTGAATGGTTTATTTACACTTGTTTTTTGTTTGAGGTGCTGCTGATGTAAACCAGCTGGAGGAGGAAACCTGGAGCATACCATTTCTTTTTTGAAAGACTAAAGGCGGAGATTTGTTTCAAGTTGTTTTTAATTAGTTAATTTTGTCACTTAAATACCCACTTATTATTGCTTCTGCTAAGTAAAAGTTAGCTTTGCTTTATTTGTTTCATAGAATGCTTTAGTTAATTTTGTATTTATTGGTTCTTTTGTTATGTTGTGTCTTCCTCATGTGTTAGATTTGGGTTACTCCATCCCTTTTTAAGCAGTCTTTAGTTCTTTGTTTGCAGTTAAGTTTTTTGTTTGAGTTGGTTCCTCAGTTGACCTCAGTTAAGTTGGGCCCAGATCCATGTTATGTATTATTTAAGTTATTTTGTAGTGCTTTTGATCCTTTGTTAACCATTTTTGACACAATTAAATGAAAGTACTTTTCAAATTTTGAACACCTTTTGTCCTTATTAAGTTTGGGTCCCTCACACAGGTACAGTATTCAAGTATGCATTTGCACACACACTAAGACATGCTAGAATGTTTTTCCACTGATAGGCTGTAATTTATAATTTTTTTCCCCAAGGAGATAAAAGGATGTGGGAGTGAGATAATTTGTGGAAAATAGGAACAATTGGCTACAAGCCCTTGTGAATTCAACCTAATATGGTGATCAGGCAGTCAATAGATAAATCACTTAAGTAATGTAAATAATTAATTGATGGTATTTTATTAAATGTGTTTAAAAGACCCATAAAGCATATTATCAGAATAAAAAGAGGATAAACACTCTTTAGCTAAAAGTTCCGTTAGTTCCTGAAATGTTCACACTTTCCATATTTGATGTCTAATTACTGGTATGCTGGGAAAACATTACCTCGTCTGACTACTAAAAATGAACATTACTGGTCCACTTTACAGAGAAGTAAGTGACTGCGTAGTTTAAAGCAATCTCAAGAAAAATATTTACGTTACGCAAAAGAAAAAATGCAACAAAAAAAATAAATAAATAAAAAAAAAGAAAAAAAAAATATATATATATATATATATTTAGTTTCTCTTAGTCATAGTCATTACACTTATTTCATTAAAATATTATTGGTTGTATTTGATTATTTTTCTTTTGTTTTGTATTCCACTGATTTTTCTATAAGACCTTTTTTTGGCATATTACATAAAAAGTATTCAAAAAGGGATCAAAATAAAATATAGATAAGAAAGAAAGAAAATCACCTGTATTTTACTAGTTGCACGAATCGCTTAGATAGTTTATGGCTCAATTGTTAGAATTTTGTTCAGAGCAGCTTTTAGATAACCTGACAACAGCCAGATGCATGTCTCGCTCTGCCTAGCTCCAGCTAGGCGGAGCGAGACATGCATCTGGCTGTTGTCAGGTTAGCTTTTAGATTCCTCTCTGGGAATTTTTCTGGATCTCAAAAATTATATATATATTTTTTATTATTTTTGTCACTTTAAATAAGAAGCAAAAGAACTAAGTTGTAGTAATATTCTGCTCTTACACAATTAACATGTCTTTGGTCGTAAATATTCATGTTATAATTATAAGAAAATAGAAATAACTATATGAAAATAGATTGGTTCGGATTGAACTAATAACCATCCATTTTATTGCAAATCTACAAATGGGAACTGTGTTTTTTATTATTTGCTGATTTGTTTTTAAAGCAGTTTGCATATTAAAGAAGATGAAAGAGCTCTTTAACAAAACACAGAGGCTTTTAACTCATTTTATTAAAATTAGACACTGCATAACAGCCAGGAGTGCATTATCATAATTACATTTCCTTTGCAAAATACAGTAATAAGCAAAATTTGAAATAAAGTGGTGAACAATTAATGTCAACAGCAAAGTTTTGGAAACAGCGAGTCAAGCTTTCTTTTGAACTTGACAGAACAACAAACTTCCCCCATACCGTGAACTCTTAAGGTAGTCGATGACCCTCTCTTTCAGGCCTCATTTTGCAATACTCTCCATGTTCTTACTCCTAACATCCTGCTGATCGAGGGAATGCAATCCAGGTCTGACTGTGAGCAGGCTGGCCATTCAACCAGGACTGATAATTCATACCCACTGCTGCACCTCCCAGGAGAGATGCAGTGCCTGGGTTAACCTCAACATTTCACTTCTGAGCTCAATCTCCTGTGACTCCATGAAGAAGGGGTTTTATATTATACTTGAAATGATTGTAAACAAAGATGACTAACTGAAGTCTCAGGAGCCTGAAAGCTATAAATCTTTAAGAAGCCTAAAATATTTTATGAATGACTGCCATATATTTTATAGTGATCTTTTGAAGTTTGGATAACACTTAGAATGCAAAAAAAAAGAAAAGAAAAGAAAAGAAAATTATTTCATACACAATGAAAGCAAGTAAAGCACCTATCCGGCATAATTCTTTGAAAAGATATTGCCTTATTTGTATTTTCTCATCTCATATAAAATGTCTCATAAAAAGCTGCAGAATAAAATTTTGTTTATTCTGAGTGTAATCAAACCTTCACAAGAAAATATAGGTTTTGCCAAAGTTAAGGTCAGATTACTTATTAAAACTCAAGAAGACATTTATTCTAAAGTTTTCACTTTTATGTCATGGTCTACATGGCTTTAGTAAGTCATGTAGACAAGTTGTCTTTTATATACATTCTATATATATTGTTATTTTGGACTGTAAAAAAGGAGTTTTTGAAGTAGGCTATTTAAAAAATGTACATTAACCAAAGATTAGTCTAAATAAATATATAATTAAGTACTAAAGAGGTGGATAGAGTACTCAAAAACTAAAGGTAGAAGTACTTTATTAATTTATTTTTATTTGTTTTGTTTAAGCAAAAGTAGAAAGTAGTCCTCCAAGGAATTACTCAAGTAAAAGTGAAAAAAAGTGCCTGATAAAATGACTACACGAGTACTGACTGTTGGCTTGTAAAATCTGGTATCGTATTTTAAATGATGTAATCAGACAGAGAGTTCAGTGCTAATTATGTTACACCAAAGTATAAAATAAAAAAGATAAACAAATAGTATGATAACATACACTAGTAAAAATTTTAAGCAGTGAAAGACTATTACAAATCAAAGTTGTTTACCTAAACTAATAAATACAATCTTTAAAATAGGTAATGAAAATAGAAGGAATAAATCAAAAATCTCTAGCAACAATCACTATGGTTTAGTATATATTCACCTGATCCTTGACTGGCTCAATTTATCTAGGGTACGTAGAGTAACCACAGATTTGACATAGGTTACAGTAATAATACGCTCAACAGCATATTGTTAAAGTAAAAGTAAAAACATATGGCAAATCCCAATTACTTATAAAGTTATTTTGCTTTTGTTTTTCAGTACCTAATGTAAATGTAACTGATTTAATGTAACTAACTGTAGTTGCTACCCAACTCTGAATCTAAGAAGACATAGAGACTTATTTTCTTTAAAAATGCTTCAAAACATCTCACTAAGTGTAAAAAACGATCTATTTTCAATCAAAATCTTCATCATGAAATGCTACCAAATTTAAATTATGAAATTTTAAGGTTCATGGTCATGCATTATTTCTCACCTGATGAGGCACTTAATACACCCTTGTATGTTTGGTTTGGAAAATTTTTTAAATCTTAAGTCAGCCATGGTATACAACTGATTAGAGCAATAGCCTCACACTTTATTCATGTTTCTGATATAAATATTACATAGTCTATTTAAACATAAACTGACCTTTTACTGGAAGTAATATTTGAGGCAGAGAAATGAGAAAATAAAGGTTAGGATTTGGATTTTGTTGAAGGGCATCTCTCCTAAAAAATATAGTTCAAAATTATGTTAGGAATATGTTGTTATAATGACAGCCCAAAACACCAGACCTCTGCTTCAAAGCTGTAAAGAGGAGAGAGAAAAAAGGAGCTAATCAGAATGATCACAGGGTAGCTTTGTAATTATTTACTCCATTAGCCACTAGTGGTCGACAGGAAGAGCACTGACTCGCAAAATTAGAATCCTTATCTGAATGGTCCAGAACCTTCACTGTATTCTAAAGGGATGTGTAAGTGCAACGGGATGCACCCGAACCTGGAAGCACCATGTATGCAATGACATTCTAAGGACACACCCGCAATGTGACACCAGAATGGCTCCCGTTGGCATCCAGGGCCTCCAATACACAGTCACCTTTTAAGGTCCTTTACTGAATGCTGAAATCAGGATGAAGACCATATTAAGTTAATTCAATATTTTGCTTCTAAGTGCACTAATAATCTTCATCATTACGCTGTCATGAGGAACAGATTGTCCAAGTACTCTTCACAGCTGAGGCCAGAATATTTATGACAGAGTTCCAGTCCCTTTTAGTCCTGCATTTCCTGAATATCAAATAGTATAGCTGCAATACAGTGTTGTTTTTCTGTAATTAATTTCATAATATGCCCTAATTATAGTAGGGGAAATAGGAATTTGGTGTTCTCCTGAATTTAAAACTTCTCTTAAGTCAAGAAAAAAAAAATTTGTGACCGTTTTATTTCAGTATAAACACATAATACAAACATTAATTCTAGAGAAGTTCATGTTTCATAATTAATTTCCATGCCACGTTGCTTATTAAGATTTTGGATTCTCAAACAAAACACTGATTTGTATTTGGTTTAGAAAACTCTATTGACGGACAGATGAAATGTTTGACACAGTTGGTAACCAGCTCTGGACACATCTAAGGAGATATTTTGGGACTCAGATCTCACCTTAACAAATCAGTTTCAATGTTCTGTGCCTGTTTTAAAAGGCAGGCTAAACAGACTCAAATCCCCAACTCTGAATTGATCTATCCTGAGGCTAGAAACTCTGAGTTTTCAGTTTCACAACAGCTGCTGTGAGTGAGTTTAATGAGGTTGGGTAGGTCCACTCAAAGTTGAGCACATGTAACAAGCATGAAAGGCAATTATCAGTGGAGTTAATGCTCAGGTTCATATGCGGTCTCCTACGACAGGCCGTTTTAACATTTATTAAAAGCATTCTCCTTTTTGTTGGTCCATTTTTAGATCACTAAAATATGATTCTTCATGGTCAAAATTATATTAGTAGTCAGAACTGTTATAACAGATATTCTGAATCACATTTTTGCATCAGAAACTGATTTTCACAAAACTATATGGCGCTAGTAAGAATTCAGTTTTTTATACCTAGAAATTTTTACTAATTTTAGGTGGCAGTTTTTACATTTATCAGCTTGAATAAATATGTATTTATATTTATATATATTTCTCCATAATTATTCAAAGAAGTTCTGTACAGCCTTTGGTACAATTTTTTTTCGAAAAACTATATGTCATGTGATCTCTAAAAACTTAAATATACAGTCACTTAGCCTCTCACTTGAAAACCTATTATTTGGAAATCACTGAGAACATAATCTATAACCCATTAGAGGCATAATTTCTAAACAAATGGGTTTTACTTCTTACTATTCAATTGTGCTTCTCATGTTTACCTTTGTGACAAAGTGTCATCTGCTCCACTCTCACAGGGGGGTCCCAGAGAGCTCAATTTTTGGCACCCTTTTGTTTTTGCAATACTGCTCTGCTTTGGCACCAGGGGCGTTGCTAGGCACAAAGCTTTACTGGGGCACTGGCCCCCTAGTGCATATGCCCCTCCTGCCATACACAAATACAGACGAGCACACTGCCCCACCCTGGTAAATTCCTACCAAAATTGCCAGTTGAGATATTAATGAGTGTAAGAGCATATTTGTTTTAACAAACATGAACATTTTCAACATTGCAGCTATAAAAAATAAGACATCAACAACTTTAAAAATAAAAAGTGTCCTTATACACGTTCTGAAGTAATCATTAATGCCTAGGTTTTAGAGTTTTAGTTCAGGGGAAATTTTAACTAATCCTGAACTAAGTTTTTCTTTTATTTTTGAGCATTAAAGTGTGCCTCCTATTTTTCATTTTTGCAAAGCGGTCAATCACTAGACTGTGACTCAGCTTAGAAAGTTCTTCCTTTTCAACTGATAAAATAGCAAGATGATGGAGCCTGTCTTGTCCCATTGTGCACCTCGGCCAAGTGTGGAGCCTTCTCAACACACTGAATGACCTTTCACAACTACAGCTGTTGATTGTGATTGTGAGGGAGATCTGGATGACCTGCGTTAGTGTGGGGAACATGGTGTTATCAAGCAAGTTAAAAACACACTGCATATCCTTGATGACAAGGATTTCTTTTTCAACCAGGAAAAGCTTTCAAACCATTTTGAATCAAATTAAAGTTTTTTTTACTCCAAATTTGTCCTGGGGATAGTGGGACAACTTCACTTGTTTAGGACCATCATGCTTTCCCCCTAAGTCACTTATGTCCCCTTCTTGTTTGTGGAAGCTGGTTGTTGCTCCCTCATCACCTTCATGGTCCTGTCTCTCCTGTCTCTCTCCTGTCTCTCTCCTGTCTCTCACCTGTCTCTTGCCTGTCAGTCTCGCCTCCTCCTCCCTTTCCTACTCCAGCACCTTCATTCTCATTCTCTACAGCAAACATTAAAAAACGTAAATTTATAATTATGTAAATATCAATCATATTGCTTATAACGTCCCTAATGTAACTGCTTAGTTTAAATCACTAATTCATTACGGGACCTTACCTCCCTCTCTCATCTTGTTTTACTGCTTCCCTGTCTCTGCTTCGTGTGAGGAATTTCCTGATATCCATCAACAAACCAGTGCAGTAATTTTCAGTTAGTAGCCTATAAATCATGTGGTTTCACTGGGAAAATAATAAAATTGACAGGTAAGAAACGTTACCAGAACTAAAAATGCGTCGCGGCCACACAGTGTCCCATCCGACTCAGTTGAGAGCAGCGCGTTAATTTACCTGCAGTTCATGCAGTGACATGCACTGACGTGGGGGCGCTAATACATCCTCAATTTGGATTTACCAACACAAATGCTGCGCATTTGAGTAGAAATATACGTCTCCTTCCGTTGGAATTATCTAAATTGATGCATTAAAAAAATGTATCACTTGTGCAAATATTGATTAGATTTATACTGGGGCACAGCTCATTTATACTGGGGCACGTGCCCCAGTAAATGGGGTCTGGCGACGCCGATGTTTGGCACTATTCTTTTTTTTTTTTATATGAGATCTTGTTCACCGGTAATAACTTAGATTTTTGTGATATATTATTTCTCGCTAAAGATAAAGGTCACAAGCACTCTGAGTCTTCTATATTTATGTTTTGGTGACATAAAATTCTGAGGGGCTGTGAACTTTTTCGGAGATCAATGAGAGAAAAAATCAGGTGAGGGTCTTAGGAAGCACCACTGAGAACCCCCGTGTAGATGTTGATTCCTTGGCCATGTACATTATATAAACTGTAAAATATCCAGTGAAAAGAGTAGGTTTTGGACTCAAGTTAGAATGTAACATTATCTTAGACCATTGTTTTATCATTTAAGTCAGCTGGCTAAAATAAAGCCAATTCTTTTTCAGCAGTATCACAGAACAGTTATCCATGCCTTTGATGTTACTTGGGTAGATTACTGTTATGCACTTTATAAAGGAATCAATGATTCCTCATCTTCCGAGGGTACTGAATGCTGCAGCTTTTTTAACTGAAGCAAGAAAGTTTTACCACATTTCCCTTTTTTAGCCTCCCATACCATTGCTACATAACTCGGGAATCCAGTTTTCTTATGTGTAGTACTCAAGTTTAGCTCTACATAGGACACACTTAATGCTCTCGCTGTTCCTCTTTGAAACAGGAAATCAGGGATCTGACCAAGCTGAGGTGATAGCAACAGCAAAACATAAGTCTTTCTGTTCTGCTATGTCTATTCTGGTTTGGCTCTGGGCTTGGCAAGGGTTGCCACACAGTTAAATGTTGAGCATATTAAACAAATTGCCTCCTGTGCTTTTCTATTTCTATTCATCTGTTGTCATTCTCCCTTTCATGCTTCCTCCCTGTTTGTAAAAGTACTCCTTGGGTACAGTTTAGGTCAGGTCTAACGCAATGTTTGTCCCATCTTCTTTTCTTGTCAGTCAAATTACTGTTCTGCTTTTGCTACCCTGCTTTAGAACAACTTTTCTTAAACCTTCACCTATTATCAGCTTCCCTGCATCCTACACTTCTGCAAAACACTGTCAAAAAAAAAACCCTTGTAACTAAGTGTTAGAGGTTTCAGTACTGATTTCACTCAAACCTAAAATTCAGTTTATAAATTATATGTTGTACATTTGTGTTCTATATTTCAAACTGAAATTAAACTACCAGTGTAATCAGACACTGTTGTTTTTACTGAAAGTGAGCAAAATCATAAAATCAGCAGGTGATCAGAAAGGTATTTTGCCTTATATTTAAAGTGAGTAAACGGTGTGCCCATACTCTAATTACATTACAAAAACGAATATCCAAATCAAAGTTATTTGACAGATTATCCATAATAAATTTTAGATTATTTGAAGATTTTTTTTAGATATAGTTCACAAAGTGGAAAGGTTAATAAAACGAGTATTCACATCTGAGTAAAGAAACATGTAATTTGAGCCTTTCCAGCAACATACTGGGCTGAAGTGTCCTCATCCTATTCTTTCTTGTCTTTGCTTTACCTACAGGACAGTAAAGTTGAAACTGTAATAGCTCGAAAAATCCAGTCCATCCACAGATTGCATTTCTGAATTGCTTTCAGTTGATGGAGACAAACATCCTGGATGCTAAGCATCTTTTTTTTTTTTTTTTTGAGAGAGAGGCACAAATTAATCTGTTATCTACAATTGAGATTTGATTGCTAAAAATAGGTACGAAAAAATTTAGAAGAAAAGGGGGACTGAGGTGTGTTTCTATGACATCCAACAAAAGACTGAAGCCTTTCAGTGTAGATTTTCATGCAGCTCTTTGTGCCCCAGAGGCCAACAGAAGGGGAGTATACCGTAAGGGATACATAGACTTACACTGAGTAACGTTGTCGAGAACTTGCACTTTGCGTGCCTTCTTCTCTGTATGTCAGCTCAAGGAGAGAAGGACTTCGTAGACTGAAAATCTCCAGAGCAGCTGGGATAGTGCAATCTTGTGCAATGTCTGTACCATTTTACAGCATACATTAAGTTGTTACTGCAGCTGCCTTTAAACTCAAACTAACCAGACATGTGGGAAAGAAAGTTTACTTCAAAGGTTGTTTAAAGGGATGAAGAGACAAATCAGGATTTGTCCCAACACTAATTGAAGCCTTTAAGGTATGAAATGTTCATCCTTTCTTTGTCCAATTCCTAAAGTAAAATATTTTGGTTTAAGCCCAGAAGACATTTAAGAAGCAGTAAATATTAGAAAAATGTTGTTGGTTTCAAGGAACAAATGTTCTTGATTTTCAGCACTTTTTCTTTCAAATCCTAAAACAAACATATTTTGAAGGAGTTCTACCTAAGAGATGATTGTCATTAAAGAATATTTATTCTTGTTTTTAAAATTTTAGTCATGTCAAATATTAAATATTGTAGAATGTTGTGAAATTGTAATTACATAAATACATTTTACATTTGAAATCAAGTTTAATTCAGTTATAACTAATAACTTATTTATAATTAGAGATGGAAACTCAATTAATTAACTATATAGAACCTTAATAACAAGATGAGGTACACCTATTTGAGGTATGAGGGGCAGTTAATTTAAAAAAAACTGTGCAACAACCAAATATATTTGAGAACTGACAAGAGACTAAGCTCATTTGTAACCCCCTCCTTGAACGGCCACTGTGTTGAAGTGGTTTCAGTGCCGGGATGACACTGGAGGCTATATTGTTGCGAGTTTAAATGCCCCTGATAAAATCTTTGAAGGCAAGTACTGTAGGTTGATTGGTCAGACAGAGAGCAGTTAAAAAAGCCCCCATGAAAATAAAAAAAATTTAAGCAAAAGACGTCGCCCAGTATGACGGAGCCTGAAGCCAGGCCTGGGGTTGGGGTTTGTCAGCCAGTGCCTGGTGGCTGGGTTATTGCTTACAGGACCCTTGAGTGTGCCCACCTCATGCAAGAGGCAGCAGTCAGAGGTGGAGTCATGCCGACCCAATCAATGGACGCTTAAACTCCCAGAGGGCAGCTTGATTTGTCCGGAAGGTGAAACAATATGGATAGAAATAGTACGGCTCGCCCCCACACATACCCTGGGCTCTGATACCCAGCTCCTTAAGAGAGGTGGGACTCTCTTCTACTCTGGCCCCTGGGAAGATGCCAAAAAAGGAGGTGTGTCTGCTTTTGGAACCTTTGCAGTGTGAGTTACAAATGTTCAAATTATGACTGACTCGAAAAGTGAGTGGTTTTGCAAGTTTGTCAATGTTCCATATAATTCCTTATTCATACTCATCTCAATGAAGTCTCATTCAGTGAAGCACAATGTTAACTTTTATTTATCTATTACTTAATATAATCCTCATTGTTGGGATCCTCAGGCTTGCCCACCAGAGGGCGCCAAGGATCCTCTTCTGCTCTCTTTGTTTTTCCCTTAGGTTTGGAGTTACTGTGGGGATCTGGAGATTACCCTCTGTCTCCAGCAGGATGCGCTGTGGGTCTTCTGGAGCTGGAACTTTCCTGCACACCTGTTCCTAATCCTCTCATTAGAAGATCTCTCCTTTATAAGCTCCTGCCTGACCTTGATCCCACGCCGCAGTGTTGATCTTAGTTGGTTAGCTTCCTGAACATCTGTTACAGATGAATCTTAGTTATCTCTATTGTGAGATCAGATTCTAATTCTTCCTTGTCTCTGCCTCACAGGAATCCTGTCTCTTCGTGAAAGCTCTGGATGAGCTTAACCACCTGTCTCTTCGTGAAAGCTCTAGATGAGCTTAACCTCCTGTCTCCTCGTGAAGGCTCTGGATGAGCTTAACCACCTGTCTCTTCGTGAAAGCTCTGGATGAGCTTAACCACCTGTCTCTTCGTGAAAGCTCTGGATGAGCTTAACCACCTGTCTCTTCGTGAAAGCTCTGGATGAGCTTAACCACCTGTCTCTTCGTGAAAGCTCTGGATGAGCTTAACCTCCTGTCTCTTCGTGAAAGCTCTGGATGAGCTTAACCACCTGTCTCCTCGTGAAGGCTCTGGATGAGCTTAACCACCTGTTTCCCTGTGAAGCTCAGGAAGAACTGTCTCTCTGGCAACCTGTCTCTGGCCTGCAGCTCTGGGAGAGTTGCATCTTAGGAAGCCAGTTCCAAGCCTGACGCTCTAGGAAAACTAACCTGCTAATCTGCCCTGGTGAGCCAACCCAAGAATCCTACGTGGATGCTACCTGTTGACTTCCCTGTGGAGTTTTCCCAAGAGGTTCCCATGTGGATCTCCCCTGTTGTCTCCCTGCAGTGAGCTGGAAGCTCAGCTACCAGCCATCCCCCTTTCCCTGCTCAGACCCCTGTGAACCAGCCCCCTGCCTGAACTGTTTTCCACTTATTACCCATGTGCTTGTCCCTTTATTAAACTCTTTGGACTTTTACCCGAGTCTCCGTGTGTGTTCTGCATCTTGGGCTTACTCTCTTAGAAACCCATCATGACACTCATTTGAAAACAGCTTTGTGTTTTGTTAGCTTTGTGTGATACTACATTTTGTTTGATGGTGAGAAATACTAAAAGATTATCAAAAATATCAAAGATCTTTTAGAGGCCTATTTTACAGGCTGTATACATTAAGTCTAGATGTGTCTTATAGTTATTAAATGTTAGCTTTCTTTTGACTGCAGGCACTTTGTAAGCACAGGAGTTCCCCTCTGTGTGTTTTCATCATCTGATTAAAACTTGGCTCCCCTTTGATCCTGATGCTTTTATTTGGAAATTTTGTCAGAGGTGTTGTCCTTGCATCTTCTCTTTATTAAGGTGCACTCTTCATACCCAATTCATACAGTAACTCCTCTTAACTTTATTAATGTAGTTGCCTTCTCTTTCCTCAGAGAAGTTTGGAAAAGCATTTATTATTCAGAGAGAAAAGGTATTTCAGATTTATCCATTAGTCTGCTCTTCTCTTTCTCACACAGAAAATACTTTGATGTTAATGGTCTGTCCGACACATAGTACTTAATGATGAGCCGATTATCCTCACTTTGCATCATTTTTCCCTCACACTTAACTATGCTACTGTATCTCCTCCTGTTATAACTACATCCACAGGTTCTGTCAGAATATGTGAAGTGTTGGTAACTTAAGAGATAGAGGTGCAACCTCCCTCATTAGGTGAAAATACTTTTTTGTCACGTTTAAATGTGTAGATAAGGGACTCTGTTTATATCTGAACATAAACTGACACTATTTCAAGTTTCTTCCTTAGTATTTTTGTGGTAAAATAATATAATATCTGACTTTTTTTTTTACTTGCAACCGCCAACTGAAAGTTTTAAGTAATTCTTTAAACATTTAAAGTGAAAACAGAATATGTCCCCTAGACCCTGAACTGTAAAACATGTATTTCATATATAACATCCCAAAAAGTGACTGTGGTAATGAGAGTAAATGGAAATGAATCATATATGTTAAAGTAACAAATAGTTTTAAAATGCCTAAGCCGTCTTTTAATTTGCCTTTTTTCAATGTAAGACACATTTTAAAGGTACGTAGTCATGTTATGACTGCCGAATACCTTGGCAGCTCTAACCACCAGTTCAGTGAATTCCAACATTGATACTGTATTCTGAGAGTGTAGGGCTCTACCTTGGAATCTTTTTTTTTTTTTTGGCATCTTTTCAAACTCTATCATTATTTTCACATGATACTGGGTGGTGCTAACTGGCTTATGCTGCTTCCCCGTGCACATGCACAGTATCATATCTCCTTTATTATTATAAATTTAGGCAAAGGCACTCATTTACTGACAAAGAAAGCAACAAAACAGCTTGAAGGACAGAAGTAACAAATAATACACCAGCAGGATGGGATAACCATCCGGAAAAACGAATGCAACCACAGTGAGTTGCTGCATTACAAATCTAAAAATTGTAATTTAATGTGACTATGCACCTTTAAAGGTCAAAATATTTTTCATCAATTGAGTTGGGATTTAATTTTTAGGAAAGTACGAGTATGTCATGAAGCAGGACAGAAGGACCCAGTATTTAAGGCAAGACAGACAGTGGGATAATTCAAAGTGATCAGGAAATCAGAAACACTAAGGACTGCTAAAAACCCATTTTTCAGTGGCCCCTGAGAACAAGCACTAGAACAAGGGCATCAACAATCTGGCCCCGACGGCTGGGACTGAGCTGTGTATATAGAAGCAGCAGCAAGTGGATTGGATGAGCAGTAATGAACAACAATGCAGGGGAACCTGAAACAAAACAAACAGGAAAATAGGAGTCTTTTCGGTTTTTATTATTCCATCGGTTATGAAATTTGTGTTGTTTAAAATAAAAGTCTGAGGTGTGATGCTATGGATTGATTTCCATGTTTCTCCCTCCAATTAAAGTCATCTGAAGGAAAACGGCATCAATCTGATGTCGGTCCACAGGGTAGGTTCTCTTGCCCTGGTATCCGGATCGAGACGTGCTCTGCAGGAGGGTTATCCCTAGATTCTACATCCTCTGCCACCATTCTGCCCCTCTCACATATGTTCGAACCACTTGTGCAGTCATGTTAATCCTCCGCACATAACTGTCCACGTACATCTTCTCTGTCCTTGAGTCAAGCTATTATTTTTCTTCGCTCCATTGGAAGCTGGCCAGGTAAAGATCTGCAATTTCAATTGCACCAAACAGGAAAAAAAACATCGAAAAGATATGGTTTGTCAAAGAAAATATAGTATTGGCCTGGTTTCCATTTTTAAAACATTTCTTATAACAGCATGCTTCTTTGAAAATAAAAATATAATGCTATGGTCGACTGTCTTCACTCAGTTCGAGCCAGCATTTACCAACAAAATTTGTACACTATCCACTTATGTTTACTGATTGTTTTTTTTTTTCATAAGTACTGTGCTCAAAAAGCAAAGACTGAACATTTAACCAATATTTGCCAAATCTGATTTTGCTTCTGAGACAAGATGAGTGTATCTCAATGTAAATATACATATGACGTTAATGGTACTCATTCACTTGAAATGTCCTCTATTTGAATTTGAAATGCAGCTCTGATCGACATGCAGTCTTGTATAGAGCTATTATTAAAGTTTTATTAGCTGCCCAAGCTTTGTTTTAATAGTGAATGACTATTATGTCATATGAACAGAGACCCTTCTAAGCCAAAATTAAGTTGGCATAAATAATTTAAACTGCAGGCACCAGGATACCGGTAATAAAAGCGAACATATTCCGTCGGCAGGTTTCAGGATTTTAAGTTAATTTAGGAGTGATCACAGAGCTGTGTCATCTGCGATGTGTCTGTCTCACGGCCAGCTCCCAGGTTTGATTAATACTTTGTAATAAATACATGAATAAAGCACAATCATACTCAGTTTTGCCCCCGCTGTATTTTTAAATACGCAGTAGAGGTATTTAAAGGTAGTAGAGGACATGTACCTGTATATAAAAAACGTGCCCTATAGTCCGGTACGCCTTATGTGTGTGTTAAATACAGAAATGGGACACATAACTGAGAGTGCGCCTTTTAGTACGGTGCGCCTTATGGTCGTGAAAATACGGTATATATATATATATATATTTATGTATATATATATATAAAATTTCTCGACAATCAGAGTCTGAGTGCTGTTTTATTTTGAAAAACATAAAAAAATGCGGTATTCTCTCCCAATTACATCAGTCGGTGCATCTGTGCCTCTTGACACAGGTTAATTCAGTTCAAGACTCATCCTATCTTTGTGAAGCGGGATTTTCTGTGGTTACAGCGACCAAAACAAAGCTACAGAGCAGACCGTACATCAGGAGCACACTTCGTCTGTCATTTTCTCCGATTACACCTAGATGGGACCGGCTTGTTGTTTTATTGTTATGCTGTTTGTATTTGATTTTATGCCAGTCGTATCATTTTACTTGATTATTTTACCGCTCACACTGAGCCTGGTTCTGCTGGAGGTTTCTTCCTGTTAAAATTGAGTTTTTCCTCTCCACTGTCGCTACAAGCATGCTTAGTGTGAGGGATTGCATCTGAGTCAATGAGTCGATGCAATCAACTGGTTTTCCTTAGATAGAAAACTTTGAATCAATTTGACTGTATGATCTGGTGAACTGTACAGTGCCTTGATATGACGTGTTGTGAATTTTCACTTTTTTAATGAACTGAATTAAATTGATTTTAATTAACTCCACTTCCTGTGACCATATGGTAGGGGCAGCCATTTTGTTTTTTTATGACTCTTTGGCCATTTCTCAATTCACAACAACACGAGTACGGACTCATGTCCTCGCTAAGTATCTTCTTGAGAAGAACACAGGAAAGTCTAGACTTGATGAGAACGGAGCATGCAGCATTAATACTGGTCAACTGAAACAGAAGCGTATTTCTGAAATCACCACACACTCAGCTCATCTAGAGCTGCATTTCACCTCCTGTTATTAATAGTCTCTAGATAATAATAAATTCTGATATTTTTTATTTAATTGGGGAATAATAATTAACACAGTCAATTACCACAGTCAGATATACACAAATCAAATGAACATTTTGCCAAACAAAACAAAAAAAATCGCCATCAGAGCCAGCGGTCCTTCACACACGGCTATGCCAAGAGAGGGCTGCTAAAGACGGGCTGCGGTTAGCCCTGGCTGCCGTTAGCTTTGGAGCTCCGCTTGTTGCCGGGGTTCTCTCAACTTCGGAATTTTTTTTTTATTATTACGCATTAAATCAGTAAATGGACCATACAGTGAAGCTTTAAAGTATAGTATTCTCATCTGAAGTTATTTTAAAACGTTCTTTTATTGAACAACAGAAAAGAGAACTTTTAACTTTCAATGGAGCGCTCCATTGAAAGCTGCTGCTGCTGCAGTGCATGCTGGGACAGCTGTCAATCTCAAGAACAGACAAGTCGGCTCTAATGCATACTCAATAAAGAAGGCGGGGCGAGAACAACATCCAGGGATTTGGTGCGTTCTCGGTATGGCATTCTCAGCAGTTGGAACAGTGCTCAGGCTGAGGCTGATGACGTATCACGAGTACATGAGCACACGAAAAAGCTCAAGAACGCATATTATTAAACGGCATTTGTCTCAGAAAAGCTCCAACTTCTTACATCTAAGCTAACAATCGTGCTGCAATGCTGTATTATTTAAAGGACTATCATTATCCACTGTAAGCTAAATGAAACACTGTTAATTGCATTAAAGATCTCTGCATCAATTGTTATTCACATATACCTCCTGCTGGTTTAACAGACACTACTGAATGGATTAATACATCTAACCTAACTTGGACTTCCCTGAGAAATTCTTTGAACAGACTTTTAAATCGTTCTCCTCTCTTCAAATTATTTGTGTTACCTATCTTGTGTTTATTGTCCAGTAGTATGTAACATTTATGTAGATGTTAGATTTGCTATAACCCTGGATTATTAAAAAATAGAAACATCAATATTTTAACCTGTAGTAGTTTATGTTTATTGTGCAGCATTTTTTTTTTATCACTCAAGTCAGACTCACCCTCCTCTTGGTAACATTTTAATAAACAGAAACATTTTTCTTTGGTTGGTGATTAATAGCTCATTATTCATAAGTAATTGGTTTCAGACAACTGGATTTTAAATAGCCTTCCAGAAGTCTTTGGATGTTGAAGACCAAGAACCCTGGAGAGTACCTGAGTTACAGTTCTAATCATTCAACTAATAACAATTTACCATTTTTACCATTGACTCTGAATGACCTATTAATTAACTACAACTTCCAGTTCTCGTAAATAATACAGGTTTACAGGGGTGTGCTGAGCTGCATTAGGGTTTCTTACCGTTTTCCTCCTCAGAGAAACTTCAAACCAGGTGAGCCCCTAGCTGGTTCAGCTTGGATGCAATCAGGGAGCAGTATAGAGAGGAGTGGAATTTCCTGGGACTGATACCAGTCAGTTAAAATCCCACATAGTGGTAACCTACCTGCTAGCTCCATAGCTTCTGAGCATTGTGCTTAAAGGTTAAGACATACCTTCTTGTCCTTCTTCTCTCCTAGCAGTTTGCCCGTCTCCAAGTTGGTTGTCCACACTGTCCTCCTGTATCCTTCCTTGAACACAACCCAGCCTGTCCACCCTCTGGAACTCTTGAGCCGTTATGCCATCTCTGTGAAACTCAATCCCTGTGGACTCATCAACCTTCTCCCCACCCTCTCCTCTCTCCAAGGACCTGTAAGAAATCAGCATGTTCACTTAAATTTCTCAGGTCCTCCTGGCAACGTCCTAAATAATCTCTCTTCCCGTGTAGTTACAGTCTGAGTCTCTGTTTAGTGAACCACCACCCCGGACCAATCCAGTCTCTTTGTAAATCTTAAAATAAACATCCTAAAACATTTTCTGACTCTTATTTTGCCTTCACCAGAGTCCATTCTAGAATTATGTCATCCTAATCTACTGGTAAAATATCATAACAGCTGACAGCTTATTTTTGGACCACTCTATTAAGCCTTGAACTCTAATTCTGACACTTTGAATAGAAAATGCTTCCTGGATGGGAAGCAAAACGTCTTCAAACTTGGAAACAAAGTCCAGTGGGTTGTTTTTTTTTTTTTACTTTTTTGGAACCTCTTTAAAGCTGTTGCAATATACATCATTCAATCTTATGACGTTTGAATTAACTATAAATGTAACTTTAAACGTCTAATTCTCATCACAGCTTCATAATTACAAAGCCCTTAAATTCTGTTTTAGGTAATTCTTTTCTGTTTTTTTCTGAACAAAATAATAGGATACATTTAGTTCAGCTGCTTAGCTGTCTTCATCATTTACTTTATAGTGGCAGCGGGAAAGTAAAAAAGTACAAAAAAGCAAGTAGTGTTTTAGTAGCACTGTCATTCATAGCTGTCGTGCTTTTCTGCCAAGGCTGTAGCTCTAATTTCCAGGGCTTGGTAAGGACAGAGTGGTGAGCACTACAGCTTTATATTTTGCTGTTTGGGAGTGTAAGCTGCAATCACATTCGTGACAGAGTCTGTGAACTCTTCATTGGCACTGCAGGAAGTGGGTCGGAAAAGTGTCTCTTTGAGTACTTATTATATTTACAAAGCCTAAAGGAGACACTCGACTATGGATGGGTTCATTTATGATTCTAATGCATAACTACATGACATCTGTTTGAAAAACTTGTGAAATACACTTAATAGTTGCAAAGGAAGATGTGACAAAACCATTTTGATTGAAGCACAAGTAAATTACACAAAACATCCACAGAAAAACTCTTAGCCACAAATAGGATTCGGTGCTGTAACTTTCCAGCAAATGTATGCTTGTTTTCTGGAGAAAACCAAAAAATAGTCAGTCATTAATCAAGTGATTACCTGAACTTATAGTAAGTAATGTATGTTCAACTAATTTCTGAAAATGTATTTCAATATGCCTCAAAAAAGCATCGAAAGAGTAATTTTATAATTTCATAGCTTAAGACTTATACAAGTCTTAAGATATACAAACATAGAGTTTTTGTCCCAGTGGGGTATTTTGGGTGTGACAGTGCCAAAAACAAGTACTGTAGACAGAAGACAAAAAACTTTGAAGGGATTTTGTTCGAAAGATAAGCACAGTGGACTATAAACAACTGTTTAGGTCAAAGTATTTTGGTTTAAGTGCAAAAATGGATCATTTTTTAGTTTTAAAGCTATTTACAAATGAAGTTGGTGATCATGAACATGCTAAATATTGTGTTGCCAAAACTTAAACCTGTGGTTGGTAATCCTGTTTAGAAACACTTTTTTTTATATTGAGTGAAATGGTCCTTCCATCCTAAGAGTAGTCAATACCTTATGAATTCAGAAAAAGAAAAAAGAAAAAAAGAAAAAATGAGAAGTATGTGAGAGCTGCATGCCTCTAAAAACTCTGATCAATCCCTGCAGTTTGGACGGAATGGAACAAACAAATCAGATGGATTAATCTCTGTCCCCCCTCCTCCGTGTGCCTGCTCATCAAGTTTAGCCATTGCCGGAGTTATTCACAACAGCCTGTAGCAAAACTTGTGAGGTAAGTAGTGCTAAAAATAACATGCTAAAACTTGTATGGTTAGTATAGTACTGAAACTGTAATTTCCCTCTGGGATTTTTAAAGTACGTCTGATTCTGATAGCTAATAAAAGATTGCTAAATTGAAAGCCACACTAATAATATAGTTTATTTGCAGATCAATGAGACATGAGGTAGTTAGGTTGATGTCCAAAATGTACCAATTGAAATAAATGGCTTAGTTGGTTCCCCTCTGCTTTGCAGAGTTCTGCTGTGAGATGTGCCTTTGAGTTTGCGGGAAATAATGTAGCCTTTAACTGAGGGGAAGTGCCACAGTCAAATCTTGCTAGCTGTGCACCATTACCAACCATAGCTTTACCAGTAAATGTAAACTCGTGAGTAAGCCTCCATGGTGGTGTTGGGTACTACTTCAGGGAACTTGCTGCTGTACTCATGGAATCTGTCTTCCTGCAGCAGTGTAGCACTGATCAGATGATTTGTGAAGGTAAATCTGTTAAGTTGTCACAAAGCTAATGAAGTAATAATAATGAGACGCCATTAATAAGCTTTATATTTTTACAAATTAATGCAAAAAAATCTCCTTTAAAAATGGCCACTCCACTGAAATGGCTCTGTTGTCTGTGACAGAAGCCTTAAAATAGGCAAGAGAAATAGGAAAGTCTCTAGTGCTGATTCTGCTTGATTTATCAGCTGCATTCGACACAGTCAACCATGACATTTTCTGTCTATACTCTTGAACATGGGCATCACACTCTCCTGGTTTTAATCATAGCTCTCTGGTCAATCATTCAAAGTATCCTGGCTTGTCACACTTCTGCAGTGCACAACTTCGCCACAGGGGTTCCTAATGGTTCAGTACTAGGGCCTCTTCTTTTTGCCATATACACTGGGGCCAGATCATTCAATCACATTGTTTCTCATACCACTATTATGCTGACGACACACAGCTCTATCTATCCATCTGTCATCATGAACTTTGTGGACTGGTGTGAGAAGAACCACCTGTGTCTTAACACCAGTAAGACCAAGGAGCTGGTGATCCACTTCAAGTGAAGACCCCCACCTCACTTCCCCGTGAACATCCAGGGACAGGATATAGAAACTCTGGAGAGTTTCAAATTTCTGGGTATTCACGTCAGTTATAAGCTGGACTGGATTCATACTGTAACACTGACACCCTGTATAATTAGGGCCATAGCCGCCTCCACCTCCTGAGGAGGCTGAGGTCCTTTGGAGTGGGCAGGCCCCTGCTTAAAACCTTCTATGACTCTGTGGTGGCATCAGCCCTCCTCTATGCCGTTGTCTGCTGGGCCCCTGGCAGCACAGAGCAGGACTGAAAGAGACTGAACAAGCTGGTGAGAAAAGCCAATTCTGTCCTAGGCTGCTCTCTGGACTCAGTGGAGGAAGTGGCTGAGAGGAGGGTGCTGTCCAAGCTTACATCCTTCATAGACAACACCTTTCAACCACTGCACCCCCTGGAGCTGAGTGGCTCCTTTAGTGAAAGACTTTTACACCCTGTTTGTAAAAAGGAGCACTATAGCAGGTCATTCATCCCTGCAGCCACCAGACTCTACTATGCGATACTACAACAGCAATAACTTGTGCAATGTATAATCCGCATTTAATATTTAATACCTGTGCAATAACCTGTTTCTTTACATTTGACACCCAGTGTAAAAGCTATATATATAAATATCCATCTATATAAATACTCACGTAAAAACCCTGTGCAATAACCCTGTATAATAATCATGCTATAAACAACATAAAAAATAAAGAAAAGTAGTCATATGTGGATGCACTTTATATATTGTATATATATCCCATGCACAGAGAGGCAGTTTGGCAGTCGGGCTCAAACTCAGAACCTTAGGATTACAAGCGCAATGACCTACAGTAACCACTAGGCCGCCACTCCCCCAAAACATTTTACTGCTGTAATGCTGCTCATTCACTGTTGTAATCTCGATGCAATGAAATTTTGTATTGTATACACTCTGTGATTTCATATTCATATATTTGTATACATTCTGTGTATACAAAATGACAATAAATTTTGTCTAAGTCTAGTCTAAGTTAACAAGGATTGCTTTGAAATCCTAACTTACTGTAAGTTATGGACAACTGACTTTGATTATGCCTGTGTGTGAAAAATATTTTTGATGGGCAAAAAAAGATATGATTCATCAATGGTGTAACAACACAACAATAAGCCCTTAAGCAACATTATCTGGGTGGGCCCCATATTTAGTACAGGAAGCGATAAAGGTTCAGGATACATCGACGGTTCCATAAATCGGCCAAGAATATACAAATAATCACATCACATACGGAAAAATTGTGATTGCACACCTTGAATGGAACCATTGGTGACAGCGCACCGCCACATGTTACAGAGATCCCACGTTCCAAAAACTCATTTCAGGGAGTTCAGGGGATTCCTGGTCGCAATCTTTAATCACTGTAACAGTAACGTACACCTCTCCCTCTTTGGTTCTTTGAAAGAACGTCTTTATTTTGGGAAGCTTTTTCTGTTCTTCCAGCAGCTCTTCCTTTTTCTTTTCTGGAATCCGCTTAAGTACCTATTTTTGGTATCTATCGTCGCTAACACATTGTACGTAACGGTTATGGCTTTAATCAATTTGATTACTTCGCTGTTGTCAAGGGCGTCCACACTGACGATAAAATCCATAGCTGGTACACTGCAACGCTGGCTCCTCACAGTAGAGGTAATTCCCAGTTTGTGGCCATTGCAGGATAGCTTTGGTCAACCAATGGCAAGAACTTATTGATGATGCACTGCAATCAGAAGTTCTGAAAGGCAGGACAAGAAGGCTCAGTTCGCCCGTAAATAGACTTCAAAGGACTTCACATCAAGGTAGTTTATCTCCTTTCAGGCTGGCAGCCCCAGGGAAAAGAGGATGTTCAGGTTCTGCATGTAATTTTAAAGCAGTATGACGTTAGAGGACTTTAATGCCTGCGTTACAGTTCTCAAGCAGTTGGTTTGTCTCACAGGCATGACATCTTGGGGTTTGGTCAGCTTGCATCGTTGTCACTTTTCAGCTAGCTGGATCTTTCTGGATGGGATGCGCATGGTCACGGGGTCTGCTCATGTTTGCCTTAAAGGGGATGTCATCAGTCATGAAGTGATCAGACTACAATTATGTGTTCCAGCAGTGTTTCTTTCACAACACAGCTTTAGCAGCTAAATGACTATAACTTAAATCAGTTACATCAAATGTTATTGTCAATTAGACCCGAAAGTAAAGCTATTAAAAGTATTTTATTGATGTCTTTTCCATGGAATTCTACTGCACTGACCATTCTATTATATTTGTTAGAAGCCTGAATGTTTTCTATAACAAAGTATCTACATTTCCCTGTACTATTTAATAACACAAAGGCCTATTTCTCTTAGCAAGTGTTAAAGATGGGAAATTGAAGCAGATGCAGGTTAATCATGTATACAGCAAGTACAACTCAAATTTCACCTACTACGGCTGGAGCAAAAAACTTGTGTCAGAACTTAATATGCAGCACATAATATACTCATTTTTTTATGGAATACAGACATTTGGAACACTGATTAGAGTTGAAAATAAGGCAGACTTACCTTGTTGTACACTTACATGTTTCAGATTCTTTCATGCCATTCATGATTTTACAGATAAAACTTTCAGGCTTAGTTTTTAGGTTTTCTGGCGTTACAACCATATTGTAGATGAACATATTCATGTTCATTTTTTCCTTTTAACTATTTTTCTGCAACCCAGGGCTTACCAATAAAAAGAGACACTTTTGAATTGCACATTATAGCTATGAAGCTGTTGTCATGTAGTTATAAGGTATGAAACAACAATCCAACTGGTGACCTGTGTCATGATGGGTTAACAGAGAGGCACAAGATGCAGAACACTGACGACTCAGAGGGAAAGTTTAACAAGTTTATTGTTTGCACAAGCATGAAATAAATGAACAGTTGACTGGTTCTGGTCTGGGACTGGTTCACTGGAGTCTGTGAGAGAGACAGTTCTTTTAGCGAAGGCTTGGTTGGGATTGATCTTGGTTGTGTTCAGGTTCGTACCTTGAAGAGCGTAGATGAGGCTTAGGGAGCGGAACTGTTGGGTCCGGAGATTATTTGGTTCTGCAGAGTCCGTAAGCTGTTTCAGCGTCTTACTTCTAGAGACGAATTTGACCTTGGCTTGAGTTTCCAGCTCTGTATCCAGAGCTGCTAGGAAATCCAGAGAGTGAGTCTTCAGGTTTGGCTCGGAGGGCAGGCTCGGCAGGTCAAGCTCTTCCAGAGCTTCACAGGAGAAAAACAGGTAACCTGGAAGCAGAGACAAAAAGGGTTAGAACCCAAACAGGACTCAGGAGTAACAAGGTTCTCAGAGGATCTATGGCTTAGGTGCTAACCAACTGATTAAGACACTGTGGCGTCGAGGCAAGGTCTGAAGACAGATTATGTAGTCTGGTCCTCCTGATGAGATGATCAGAAGCAGGTGCGTCGAAAGCTCAGCTGAGAGGAACCAGGGCGGACTCTGCTGGAGAAAGTTGGTATTTCTCCAGCTCCCAACAACCTGGGGGCCACTTCAGCTGGATCGGCTTCAGCTTCAATGGGTTTATTGCAGAATTAAGAAGTTAATTGTTTTAATCAGAAATAGATTATTTATCCTGAAAATATCTGTATGAAATAAAATATTTCTATGGGGACACTCACATCATCCACAGTGTAGTGTGGTGCAGTTACAGAGTCAACAAAGAGTTGCCTTGGTGACATTTTGTGTCTTCATTTAAGTATTTTCATAAGAAAGAAGATTTTCATGACAGATAATGGAAACAGCATGTCACACGTTAGCTTTCTCTCTTTAAGCGGATAGATTTCCCGTCACAGATCATAATTATATACCAATAATGTCAACTTACCTCTGCTATATTCCGCGGAAGAGCGACAGATATCCTTGGCTTGAATGTGTTGTGGCGGAGCTTTTCTATTCTCTCGGTGCTTCCGAGGGAGTAGGCTCCCAAGCTCTCTTTTCCGCAGCTGTTCATTCTGGGGGGGCACCTGCTTCAACCTCGTTGTCAACCCACCTCCAATAAATTGGTAGATATCTTTCCTGTCTATTCAACACCATTGTATAAGCTCTACAGACTTGATTGGATTTGCCTGGTGTAATCGAAACGTTCACTCCAACTTTCTGTAATCGTTCTGCCACTGACAACGGTTGATTTGAACTTCAGAAAAGTTATGTATTCGGGCTTCTCGAATGTCATTTTTGCACGACAAAAATAGTCCAACTCCATAATCTCAACAAGTTATCCACTGCTCAGATCACATGCTGTTTGTTTACACTCCCCCTCCATCTTTCTTCCAACGGGTTGTTCTCATCAACAATCTTCCGATGTTTCATTCATAGGGGCCAGACTATTACACATTTAATCTCACATTTAGTCTGGTTTATCAGGTGACACTTCTGCAGCTACAGCCATAACAAAGACAGCCTGGTCACAGTGTTGAGTGTGAGTGACTTTCTGCAGCATGTCTGCAACACAGCTCTACCAGGTTCAGTGAATGCCAGTTGTTAGACTAGAGTTAAAGTTTATTAACTCTTTCATTGGCTGACTGCCATTGTTTTTTACCCAGTATAATCAAAACATGATCAAAGAAAGTAAGATATTGTAAACATTTGGCAAACCAGGCTTGTCAAAATTAATGTTTTTGTGAAATGGGAGGCATAATCTGTCCTTTTTTACTTTGATATTGCATTTGTCATGGTTTCTTCTAGCCTTTTCACCCACATGCTGGGGTAAATAGTATCATTAAAATAATGTTTACTGAACATGAAAGAGTAATGAATACATAAAAGTGATCGAACGGGACAACGGCACAAGGAAAAACCAGGAG
The DNA here is from genome assembly GCF_016077235.1 of Cyprinodon tularosa. Taxonomy (NCBI): domain Eukaryota; kingdom Metazoa; phylum Chordata; class Actinopteri; order Cyprinodontiformes; family Cyprinodontidae; genus Cyprinodon; species Cyprinodon tularosa. Next base: position 79,654 of record NW_024039478.1, on the reverse strand, counting down.
CTCTGAAAGGAGAGATATCGAGTGATGTTGAAGAAGTAATAGAACTGAAAATAGCTTTGATCTGAGCTTACGGCTGCTGAAAATAAGAACTGCCAGGGAGAGGTGAATGGATCTGGGATTGTGGTTCTATCACAAAGATGGCTTTTGCAAAGGCCAAACCAGAGGACAAAGACAATGAGGTTATCCATACACACAAAAGAATGAATAGTGACAGGACTCTGGAACATGGACGAAGATATGGCTCAGAGGTAGGCTTGACATTACCATGGGAGGTTAACACTCAGACATTGAGTGACTGGTGACCTGCTCCTCCTAAGCTGCTCAAGAGATAAGAACATAAGACGCACCTTATAAGAGCAATCACACAGTGAAAGCAGTCAGCCCAGAAGGAGCCTACTGTTTGCCCTTCTTGGAAAGAACACAAAACCAGCCAGATAACCCAAATCCTGACTACTAAAATTCTAGTTTTACTAGAAGAACAAAACTTATAGAATGGGAGTTCAACCCAGAAAAACATACAACGAAGACTAGAAACAATTAGGTAGCTTTATCAACAAAAGAAACGTACAGTAAGACATTGGCACTGCAGATGTAGGCTTAGAGCAGGGGTATTCAACGTTTTCCAGGCCAAGGACCCCCAAACTGATGGTGAGATGGAGAAGGGACCCCCTAATTATATTTATTGTATGAAATTGTGTTATATCAAACTGGTCCTATAGTCGCTCTATTACAGATGGAGTCATGTAATGAAAGTATTTTCTCCCTGGGATTATTAAAGAATTTCTGATTCTGATTCCTCATTGATGGGACAGGTGTTGTGAATGAAATGGTGTCCAGCTTGAAAGAGCTCCTGTGTGTCTCTGAATGTGTGCATTGATGACTGAAAGACATCTTCTGCCTCCATTTATCTGTTTACTACAGTGTGTTGAATTTATGTTAATGTGTATTTAAAGACATTTTAATTAGAGGAAAAAATTGCAGGGGGAATATAAAAAGTGTAATCAACCAAAACTTTCGCGACCCCCGTGCAGTACCTCCTTAGTCTACAATTGTGATGAATAACCCTGGTGTTTGATGTGAAATGATATTCTGGACAAAATGGAGTATCTAGGTAGACTCTCGCTCTTTTAGGTCAACACTAATGTAATGCTGAACCCTGATGAAGCCTGTATTTTTTTATTTAATGGGGAAATACTTGTAAATTGTTTTTATAGTTGCAATTGATTGCTTTTCTTTAATCAGCTGTTTGAGAAAAAAGACCTTTAGATACTTATCTCTGTTGTGAGTGTTATTACAATACAATGTGGAGGGGAGGAGGGAGTGAATTTTTTATGGAATTTTAAGTGTTGTACTTTCAACTTAATCTGGTGGAAACTGACTCATTCTGACAGCCTCTTTACATGGCAGCACTTTGACGTAAGGGAATGGACTGACCATGCTGCTAGCAAAAACCCACTTTTACCTTCACCCGCCTGCTCTTTCCTCTCATTTATCTTCATATCAATTTTCCTTAAAAATAGAAAAAAAGCTTTGCTCTCTAATTTGTAGGTTCAATTCATCAACTTAAAATTTTCCTTAAATAAATTTCATACCAAAGGCCTAATGTTCCTAAATATGGAATAACTGCTAAGCGTTTTAACATTCTATACCTTTTCTCTCTCTCTTTCAGCAGTTTTCATTCTTTTGCAAAATCTTGAGATAAAATGTCAAACACAACAGTTCAAAACTAAATCCCTAGAGGTGGTGCCTCACCTTGTCTTTCAAAACAACACCAATTATGATTGACACGTCAACACTACTTCTCATCCCCACAGACAGCATGTGACACATTGAGTGCAGAGATGCATCCATAAAGTGCAACCAGCTTCACATCAACTTTGGTTATAGCAATGTTTATTTTGTAAATAACGACATATTTGGATCATATTTGCCATTTCTTATATTTGTGGTTTATTCTGCTTCTTTGGGTATAAATCAAATAATTAGTTTAGCCAGTTTTCCAGTTTGCTGTAGACTACCGTACTGTCATGCGTAAAGAAATTAAAGGCTTGAACCTGTGAACATGAGCAGCGTTTTGTGTTCAACATGCAGGTCCCACAACATCTAAAAGAATACAAAAATTTTGTGGGCCACCCCTATCTAAAGTCAATGATTCTCAATGCTGGCAATGCCCTGAATTTGATAAATCCACCTAAACATCCATCTGCATGCTATTATAATTTTATTGAGAAGGAATCAAAATAGTACCATTGCATCCTTATCCAGAGCAATGGTTTGACTAAAACACAACCTTGAAGAATTCACAGTACATGCTAGTGAGACTTAAAGTACATTCACAACAAATGCGAAACCTGCAAAAAGTGTTGCCAGTTTATTCTTAGTGAAATCACTTGGCCTGTAAAAGTAATTTGCACGGCAGGGTAAATGCCCTTACTGTCATGATCTTGGCACTAATGACTGGCTTAATTACTTATTCCATTCACCTGTTCAGCTCTTCCTGGTTGCTCTTTTCCTCTCATTTTATCCCCCTGCTCCTGCCTCTATTTAAGGTACTTGAATTGAGTCATCAACCACAGATTATCTTGTTCACTCTAGCCAGTGAAAAGACTGTTTAAAGAGTTCCGTGGTTTTTCTGATTTCCTGATCCTGACCTGTTTTGCCTCTCAACCACTGCCTGTTCCCATCTGACCTCAGTGGTGAGAGTGTTTTAGCATTATCTTAGTGTTTCTGATTACCTGATTCTGTTCTGCCTCTTAACCACTGAGACTGCCTGATCCTGTCTGAACAGTTTGCCTGAACTGTCTTTGAACTCCTGGATCTCTGAGTCTGCCTGTTCCTGTTCTGATCCATTTGCCAGACCTGGCTTCAATTCCAGCCTTACCCCTAGATTCCACATCCTCCGTCTACACTCAGCTCCATCCCCAAAAGTTGAAAGAAACCTGAAGACATGCCTGCAGGTCTGTTGCATATGTGACTAATTAATGACAGACCTGCTACTTGGCTGTGATCTCCCCCCATTGGTACATGTTGGTTTTATCAACCGTTCTAACATAATAATCCTGTAAACCATATGGGGCAACTAAAGCACTGAGCATTACTTTTTTTCCAGCCCTATTGCCAACAGGCTGCATCCTACATCCTTCCTCCTGGGCCTCGTCCGGCAGCTGCTGGTTCTCCCTCTTAATCAGCAGGAAGTTGTAGAGGATGCAAGCTGACATCACCACAGAGTCCACATTATAAGGAAGCATGTTTATGGTATGATGGAGTACTCTCCACCTTCTCACCAGAATACCAAAGGCATTCTCAACAACCATCCGAGCTAGTGACAAACGGTAGTTGAAGATCCTCCTCTGATGATTCAGGTTTAATGCAGGGTATTGACGCACCAGCTACTATGACCATGGCATCCTGTTTGCAGCTGCATCACCTGGGAGGGGCTTGTTGGCTGGCACTTTTAGGATACCACGCTGCAGGCCAATACCCAAGGCTGATCCTGCATAAATGCCTCCATCACTCGATCACCCATGCTTCCCCACACCGATGACACGAAATCTGTGGGCTGCATCCACCAATGCCATCAGTATCATTGAGAATGTTGTTTTTTTTTGTAGCTGAAGTACAGAATACCAGATCAGGGTGGTTTTTCTATTACCACATGCTTCCCATCAAGTGTTCCCAAACAATTGGGGAAGTTCCTTTTTTCTGAGAAACATCTTGCGATTTCCCTCCTTGTTGGGGTGGTAAATACTGCTCCATCATGACTCTTTCAGTGGCTGAGAAGCCCATAGCTAAAGGCAGCCTCACAAATGAATTTGCAGATGCCAAATAGTTGATCCAATCTGAACATGATGACTTGATGATATGACTGGAGTCTGGTGTGCTATTGCTTGGTTGGAAAGAAAACCTGCAGCCACTCGGCCCTTTCTGGAACCAGTTTGACACCTGTGCTCTAATGACACACAACTGCGTCCTCAGGGTCACCGTCAATCACATTGTGAAGTTTGCAGATGACACCACGGTGGTAGACCTCATCAGAAATGAGAATGACCAGAACTACAGAGAGGAGATGGAGCAGCTGGTGGGGAGATAACAACCTGGTCCTTAAAATGAAGAAGAAGAAGGAGATCATTGTCGACTTCAGGAAGAACCAGCCTGACTGCGCTTCACTGCTCATTCACTGCTCTACAGCTAAGCTGTAGAGGTTGTCAGCAGCACCAAATTCCTGGGGGTGCACATCACGGACAACCTGACCTGGATTGTAAACACCACCTCACTGGTCAAAAGGGCACAGAAGCACTTGTACTTCCTGCAGAGGATAAGGAGAGCCCACCTGCCACCCACCCATCCCTTACAACCTTCTACAGACCCACCATTGAGAGCGTTACGACCAGTTGTCTCACTGGTCTCATTCACTGGTGTGGGGGCTGCAGCGCTGCAGATTGGAAGAGAGAAGATAATCAGGGCTCCTCTTCTCTCCATAAAAGACATTTCATCCCAGCGCTGCGTGTCCCAAGCCTGTAACATTATCAATAACCCCTCTTACCCCCACCATGGACTATTCTCCATGCTGCTGTCAGGGAACAGGCTTCGCAGCATTGCATGCAGGTCCAGCAAATTCCGAAATAGCTTCTTCCACACCGCCATCAGGCAGCTGAATGTTGAAAAAGACTATCAAACGGACCATGTCAATATGTTTTTTTGCACCGTGTTATTTTTTTCTCCAACAATGTTGGATCACTGCTGCACTTTAATAAAATGTAAATCTCCTGAGAGCTGTAAAAAAATTAATTTCATTTTGTATACACTCTGTGTATGACAATAAATGTTGTCTGAGTCTAAATCAACCTGTGGAGTTTGATTCTGAAGAACAAGAATTGTCATCATTAGTTTAATCCTGAACCTCCAGGTGTCCTACAGAACCTGCCATGTGATCTGGCCTGTCATTTAGTGTTGAATGATTCTAACAGTTTCCATTAAGACAAGCTAACAGTTATCATCTCAACCACTCATGCAACACAATAGACAATTGAATACACTTCTGCAAAACACTTTATGTCAGGCCTCGGCCTCTTCTGTTTACCTTCACAGGTGTCTGTCGTTGACTGGAGGGCGGGGCACGCACACCTGCAAGTGGTTCAGCAGCACCGGCCCTGCACTATTTGAGCAGCGCACAGACAGCGGGAGGACACCAGAGTGTTACCATTGCGGTATGCCTGATCGGCCACGGCCTTTCGCCTAACCTACCTTTTCTCTGGCTCATACTCCTGCGTTTGTGTCTCCCAGGTTCTCTCTCGTGAATCATCACCTCCTCTCGTGGCGGATCCTTCCAGGTCCTCTCAGGAGTATCGAGGTTGGTCACCCAGTCTGTGGGTCCCTGGCCTCCCGCTTCTCCCTGGTTCCTCCCGCTGGTTCTGATCCCCAGATTCCCGGAGGCTGCTCGGACAACTCCTCATTCCCCCGCTCTCTGGTCACGCCACGCCTGTCACATCACCATCAGGCAGCGCCGAGTTCTCACTGCTCCCTCCCGGTCCGGTGTCCGCGCTCTGTGGTAAGCTCAGATCCGTTGTTTTCTTCCTCCAGATTCTCCGTGTTCTAACCTCTTCCCTATCCTCCTTAGACGAGACCGGTTTCCTGGCAGCGCTCCAGTTCTAGTGGTTTTTGGTTGACATAATCTCTGTGATCTGTTTGACTAAGTGTAAATAAAGACCCTGAGACTGTGACTGTTTTCCCGAGTGTGTTTCTGCATGTGGGCGCGGCACCTAAAGCCAAACATGACAGAAGAACACTCTGGCCAAACAGACCCAGCGAACGCACTCGGTAGGGCGTTAACCGCTCAACAGGACCAGATTCGGGGTCTAGAAGCCATCGTTTTAGGGCTGCAGAGTCAGTTACAGGGCTTTGCAGCTCAGATCAATCAGCTGACTAGCGTGCTAAGCGCGAGCCCCCAGGCAGCCGCTTCCGCGTCCCCGGGCCCCGGCCCCGCGTCAGCGGAGACTTCATTCTCCGCCCCCGAGCCCATCTCGCCCAGTCCGGAGAGGTTCTCTGGTGACAGCGGAGATTGTGGGGGATTCCTTTTCCAGTGCTCACTCGTTTTTAACCGTTCCCCACGTTTGTATGTCCAGGATCATGTGAAGATTTCTTTTATTTTACGGCTGTTAACGGGAAGAGCACTAAGATGGGCTGAGTCCCACTTCCCCGACTGCCAGAGTTTTGGCTGCACATTTGAAGAGTTTTTGTCTGAATTTAAGATGGTTTTTGCAGCCGAATCTAATGAGGTGCAGGACTCACGGCGGCTCTTAGCTCTTCGGCAGCGGGGAAGACGCGTAGCCGATTTTGCCATAGAGTTCCGGACCTTGGCGGCTGCGGCAGGTTGGGAGGAACGCGCTCTTAAGTCAGTGTTTTTCCAGGCTATTGACGAGTCTCTTAAGGACGAATTAGCTCGGCTAGAGGAACCTTCCACCTTAAATGATTACATCACCCAAGCGGTTAGTTTAGATAACCGGCTTCGGACTCGGAGCCGAGGTCGTCCAGAGAGAGCCCTTTTTAGTCTACTGCCTCAGCCTGATCGAAGCTCCCTCAGACCCGCTGCAGTGCCACCTTCTCCCCCGGAACCCATGCAACTGGGCCGGGTGCGGCTCACCCCAGAGGAAAGACAGCAGCACATGAACTCTAGGTTATGCCTGTATTGTGCCTCACCTGATCATTTTATTCGGGATTGCCCTGAGCGCCCAAAAGAACTGGTCCGTCGGTCGTAGCGGAGGAACCGGCGGACCAATCTCAGTTACTTTTGTCTTCACCACCGCGGCTCTGTCTCCAGGCTGCAATCGTTTCTGTTCAGCAGACCTTTAAGTTGTCCGCCCTCGTTGATTCAGGGTGCGATTTTAATTTAATCGATCGGACCTTTGTCCTCCGCGCTCGTCTCGAGACGATCCCTTTGTGCACGCCCCTCCAGGTTTCCGCCCTGGACGGTGGGGTTCTTCCTAGAATAACCAATCGTACTGAGCCCCTTGAACTCATGGTCTCTGGTAACCATAGAGAACGAGTTACATTTTTAGTTTTTCCTATTAAGCATGCTCCGATCGTTCTTGGTTTCCCGTGGTTGCAGATGCATAACCCGCAGATAAACTGGGTCGACCGACGGGTTAATTCTTGGTTAACCAGATGTCATGCAGAATGTCTGCAATCTGCTGAACCGCCTAGTCCACCTTCTGAACTGTCCTGTGCTCAGGTTGATCCTGAGAACTTGAAACTGGTGCCTGAGCAGTATCATGACCTCAAGCAGGTTTTCAGTAAGACCCTGGCCTGCTCGCTTCCGCCATATCGCCCGTACGATTGCGTCATCGACCTTCTGCCAGGTGCCCCGCTGCCGACGAGCCGCCTCTATAATATTTCTCGGGCCGAACGTCAGGCGTTAGAGAAATATATCAAGGAGTCTCTCGCAGCTGGACTTATCTGCCCGTCCTCTTCGCCTCTCGGTGCGGGGTTTTTCTTCGTTTCCAAGAAGGACGGCTCCCTCCGTCCGTGTATTGATTATCGCGGCCTGAACGCGATAACTGTTAAGAATAAATATCCTCTCCCGCTCCTCTCCTCCGCCCTCGAGCCGGTCCAGTCTGCCACCTTCTTCACTAAGTTAGATTTACATAGCGCTTACCACTTAGTGCGGATCCGCTGGGGGGATGAGTGGAAGACGGCGTTCAAGACACCCCTTGGTCACTTTGAATATCAGGTCATGCCCTTTGGCCTGTGCAACGCTCCTGCTGTCTTCCAGGCTCTGGTCAATGATGTTCTCCGCGACTTTATAAACATCTTTGTCTTCGTGTACATAGATGACATCCTCATTTACTCCCGCACCCTCTCCGAACATATACATCACGTTCGCCTAGTCCTCCAACAGCTTCTGGAGAACAGGTTGTTTGTCAAGGCAGAGAAGTGCGAGTTTCACAAGCACTCCGTCACCTTTCTCTGACTCATCCTGGAGGGGGGGCAGGTCCGATCGGACCCTGAGAAGATTAAGGCTGTGCTCAACTGGCCTGTACCTGAGACCAGGAGGGAGTTGCAACGTTTTCTTGGTTTTGCTAACTTTTACCGGCGCTTTATCAGGGGGTACAGTCAGATCGCAGCTCCCCGGCCACGGTCCAACGGATTGTGGCCTCCCGTCCCCGAGGCAGAGGTTTTCAGTACCTCGTCGACTGGGTGGGTTGCGGTCCTGAGGATCGGTCCTGGCTTCCTGGCTCTTCCATCCCGGATCAGTCCCTGATCGACTCCTTCCTGTCCTCCCGTCCATCCTCGTCTTCCTCGCGCTCGCCAGGAGGCGACCGTTGAGGGGGGGGTGGTGTCAGGCCTCGGCCTCTTCTGTTTACCTTCACAGGTGTCTGTCGTTGACTGGAGGGCGGGGCACGCACACCTGCAAGTGGTTCAGCAGCACCGGCCCTGCACTATTTGAGCAGCGCACAGACAGCGGGAGGACGCCAGAGTGTTACCATTGCGGTATGCCTGATCGGCCACGGCCTTTCGCCTAACCTACCTTTTCTCTGGCTCATACTCCTGCGTTTGTGTCTCCCAGGTTCTCTCTCGTGAATCATCACCTCCTCTCGTGGCGGATCCTTCCAGGTCCTCTCAGGAGTATCGAGGTTGGTCACCCAGTCTGTGGGTCCCTGGCCTCCCGCTTCTCCCTGGTTCCTCCCGCTGGTTCTGATCCCCAGATTCCCGGAGGCTGCTCGGACAACTCCTCATTCCCCCGCTCTCTGGTCACGCCACGCCTGTCACATCACCATCAGGCAGCGCCGAGTTCTCACTGCTCCCTCCCGGTCCGGTGTCCGCGCTCTGTGGTAAGCTCAGATCCGTTGTTTTCTTCCTCCAGATTCTACGCGTTCTAGCCTCTTCTCTATCCTCCTTAGACGAGACCGGTTTCCTGGCAGTGCTCCAGTTCTAGTGGTTTTTGGTTGACATAATCTCTGTGATCTGTTTGACTAAGTGTAAATAAAGACCCTGAGACTGTGACTGTTTTCCCGAGTGTGTTTCTGCATGTGGGCGCGGCACCTAAAGGCAAACATGACACTTTAATGTATGTATACTTTAAGTATGGAGATTAAAAGTACACAGTGTACTTTCAGTCTCCATTGTGCACTCAAACCCAAAACTGTTTAATATGACCAGCCTTTGATCCATGAAATTGGATTTAGCTTTTAAACCACCTACTAAGCTAGGCTAATGTTCGTGACCACATGTGGAGGATCTTCATATCTCTCTGTTCATGAAGGTCAACAATGTGCAGGATTTAAAAATATTTAAGTGTAGTCATGATTAACATATTTATCAATTTACTTAGGCTTTGCAAAAATATTCATTGATCATAACAAGTCAATGAAAATGTGTCCTCTAACCACATCAGTGGCGTATGAAGCAGATAAACTATTAATGCTGTTTGAAGTTAAAAAGCTTTTTTGCACCAATGAATAAAATTCAGTTTTAAAATATTTAGAACAGTGGACGGTGAAGGCCCATGTATGATATGTAAGGGGATGTCATTTCTTAGCAGTTTATAATGTCGGGTTGTGCAGAGGTTTCTAGAGGACCCAAATGCAGATACTGAAGCTGAAGTTGTTTCTTGCAGATTTAATATTCCAAAGACTGGCAATGGAGGCAAAAATAACAAAACACAAAAAAACAGGAGAAGTCAGGGAAAACACACATGAGGACCTAAGAAACAACGAGGAAACGGCAAAGAGTAACTGAACAGGAGGTGTATATATAGGAGACAGAAACAAAGGGAGGACTAATTAGAAGAGTGGATGTGGACAAAATAATCTAGAAGGGAGCTAGGAGAGGGAGACTGACACAAGAGTGCAACAGAGGGTAAACAAGAAATACATAAGAATTCAAACACAAGGAAAAACAAGTACAAGAACACAAAATGGAAATAAAACCAAAACCATGACAAAACCACATATTCAAGAGAAAGTCTAAAAATCTTGATTTTAAATCTTGATTTTAAAGAAATTAGGGTTATAGCATTTTTGCAGTCTTCTGTGCGTTTGTTCCGGATAACTGAAGTAAAAAAAATTGAAAGCTGATAATCCACACTGAATTTTAACCAGATGACCTAGGAGTGTCTGGAGGGTTGATTTACTGACACCAAATCTGTAACATATTTTGATGCTAGGCTATTTAAGTAATTTATAAAGCCACAGAAGCATTTATAAGTCTTTTCTCTATAACACAGGGGGCCAGAAGTGGCGTGTTGAAATCTAAGATGGAGGTAGCATGTAGATATGGAATAGGAGGTCTCCAGGATGGAACCTTGGGAACACCACATGTCATGTTTTTAATCTTTGTAAAGATTCCTTCTGACAAGTAAAAGTCCATGTCCTTCAAATAAGGAATTAAACCATGTACATATGGCACCAGAAAGACAGGCACATTCTTCTAGGCACTCAATAATATGAAAAAATCCTGAGTTCAATTTACATTTTAAATCTATAGCAACAATAATAAAACTGCCTGCATTACATGACAGATGTAAAGATTATTGCCCCTTACTTGTCAAAGTGTTACTTGGAATAAAGCCCAAAGTGTGACACTAAAGCTCTTGTGCTTAAAGAGGAGGCCGTTAGACTTTCAAATAATGTGCTTGTTTATCATAATAGTCAAGGGTGTCCTGGTCAAACAGGCTTTTTTTCTTTATCCTTGTCAGTTGCTGAGTGTTCAGGCTTGATAAATATCCCATTAACGTTGTGTTCCTCTTGGTGGCCTGGCCATGTGGGAATATTGTTTGCCCGCACACACATTTCAACACTTTCACATCAATCTAAACATTCATATCAACTCATGTCTCATAGGACACTTGCAAAAAATAGTATAAGTGTCCCTGTGTTTTGTGACCACATAACTCGATGACAATTTCCATGTGTGTGGTATTATTTTACCTACAATGTGGGGGAAGTGTTTTGTAAAATATCTCACACTGTAGGGACTCACAAGTACATATGGAGATATTCAACTGGTCGCCATATGGTAAAGTTCTCTTCTTTGAATTGCAATTAGATGTAGGACTAATGTGTGAATTCAGTTTAGGTTAGGCTTAGGCAAATGTTGGTAATGGGTTCCGGTAAGGGTCTGGGTTAATCCATATAAAATGAAGGACAGTCAGTGAAATGTCCCCATAAATCATTAAAACAAAGCTGTGTGTGTGCCTGGACCTGGTTAAGCACCTAATTTGCAGGATTATATACCACTGGCCTGCAGCTATTTCTTCCATATTTCTAAATGTGTCCTTTCTCTTTAAACTGCTCTTATAAATGGTACTATAATATATCTCTGATAGCTACACAACACCAAGTTATGAAAAAAATTGGAAGAGATATAGTTCAATTTATGTAGGTCAGACCTTTGTCTAGATATTGAATTTATAACACTGTTTAACTTGTGCAATTATGTATTTTGATATTTTTAACCTTATATTCAATGACAAAAACTTCGCCTTTAAGAATTGCCCTGCAGAAATTTGCATATATTTGCTAAGCCTACAAAAAATTTAAACCAGCAGAAATTCACCCATGAAATCCCAAATGCAAAATTTTCATTGGAAAACTTAAACTATGAAAAAACAATTGGTCTTGATGTCATGATTTTATCTAAAGATCTGACCCACATGCAGAATACCAAACAGAGAGACCAGGGAAAAGTTTAACAGGTTTTATTGAGAGTAGGTTGAGAGGAGTCAAGTGCTGCTCTGAACACTGTCGAACCGGGACTGAGGAGTGAAGGGGAAGATTCTGCAGTTAGTTCAGGCTCAGTGGGAAATTTGTGTCTTCGTTCTGAAGAAGGGAATTAAGTCAACAGGACTCACGTTTCCAGAAAAAGGTGTCTCTCGTTGAATCCAGTCGGTGTGGGTTGTTCCAGTGAATGACTTGCTCGTTGGAGGGCGGAAAGGGTTTACCCAGATTGCGGTGTTTCCTTTAGGAACGGAGGTGCTTACTGCCACCTAGTCTGGTGTTGAGGTAGTGGCAGTCAGCAGCTTAAGAGTCCTCCGGTAATGAGATAACCATCCGCAGGTGTGTGAGGAGGCCAACGAGAATCAGGCGCCGCCTGGTGGTGAAGGGAAGAAAAACAAAAGCACAACCCACACAAACTGGATTCCTAACACTTGATCAATTAGCACTAGATCAAGACCAGCATGGTTTCACCAGAGGACATCTTGACCTTTTTAAGCTGATGCAGTTTGCTTGCCATGGAACAATGTTTTATTACAAGCTCAAACCAATTTCCACAAGCTTTGGGAAATTTATCATAATATTACACTGTGTGTTTAAGGGCCACAAAATTGCCCCCATCAAGAGACGCGCCCACAATGCAGACTTCAAACTCAATATTATCAGTCATGCAGTAGAACATCGGAATAGAGCGCAGACTAAGGGGAAATTAATGTGAAGAAGCAGAAAATATGCGAAAACGTGATGTTAGGTTATATGTAATGGTATTATAAGATGCTGTCATAAATCAGCTGACTTCTGGCTCATTATGCAGGGTTCCGCAGCCTGTGTCAGAGCTGTAGCCATGGAATGGAGCGGACCATTCTTTACCTGCTGATCAGAGTATAAAGTGATGTCTAATCAGCTCAAAAAATTGAACCCTTTGTTGTTTGCTCAAAGTTTTATTTAATTTTTTAATACAAATGTTGTTTTGGCTTTCTTTTCTTGTCATACACTTCGTAGACACAATTTCTCTTACGACCCTCGACCATTTTTAACGAACTGCAGTAAAAAAGGTGAGCTTCAATGATTGGCTAAAACCGTACCACACCACACATATACGCCCAAAAGTGCAAAAGCGCCGAATAAGATAGCTAACGGGACAAGCACGTCGGATGGCCTTACATAAACACATTCCTAGAATGACTGACCACTAGGAGAACCTCTAATTTCGATGATCCACCTGGAAATAAAAGATTGTCCTCTCTACCTTTAATTCAGAGCTGTAGAAAGTATATCACACCTTTTTAAAAGTATTTATGTCCTTTATGGCCTAGTTGGATACTTTAAATCTTCTCTGTGATCATTTAATTTGGCTTTCATATGTATTTTTTATTTTCCCCCAAAAAAAATGTGTCTTTATTTGTGACTGTAAGACAAGTACAGTCAAGACCACCTAAATGCCAGACCTGATGCTGTTAAGAACGAATTTCATTTCATTGGTTGTGACACCATATAGCTTCTATCCTATACCATAGGATATAAAGCAGAGTTTATAATTGCATCAATGGGATGTAATTTAGGTATTAAACCAAACGAATCAAGGTTATGAAATTAAGTTTACCACTGACTAGAGGTATTATATACTTTCCCTGAAATGCCTACCCACATTTCCAGCAGCACTAACAGGATACCATCCATCCATCTTTCAATCCATCCATCCATCCATCCATCCATCCATCCATCCATCCATCTCTCTCCTTCTGGGGGCTGGGTCTCTTGCAGTCTTTTGCTGAGAGGTGGGGTACACTCTGGACAGTTCGCCATTCCAGGAAAAGGGAAACATAGAGACAGACAGAACAGACCACATAAGCAAGAAGCCAGACTACCTGGAGGTCCTTCAAAAATTATTTTTCAATTTAGTCATTCTTTTCTAATCAGTCCAAAAAGTTTTTGAGATTTTGGGGAATCTTTAGGGATTGTCAGTGTAATTGTTAGTCTATTTTTTGAGCTCCTCAATGAATCATTAATTTGATTTTGGATTAATTAAATTTGAAGGAGCCAGCTCTAGAAGGCATTCTACAGCGTTGTGTTTTTCTTTGGATAATTGTTTTCACTGTGATTCTTTGGAGGATCTCTAAGATCGGCTCTTTGGCCATTTCCAGACTGACAGCTTTCATTTTTAATTATGATATGTTGCTTTTCTGGCCATCTTCCATTTTCTTCACATATTCATTGTACAGTTATTTGAAACACCTCTTGAACCTTTTTTTTTTTTTTTTCGCAAAACCTTTTATTTTGCAACCAGTGGCAATAATAAATCTGTAATAATGATAAAGAGAGGTAGCTGACCAATATCATATTCAAGTTATTCGCATTCAGTATTGAGTTCAAACATTATATTTATATACTGTTTGATTGTAAGTTCAGTGTTCAGTCTCCATTTGACCTGAAATAAGAGGAAATGGCAGGTTATAAAGTATTTAATATTCAGAAGAGGTGCTATCACAGCAGTGGGGATGTGCCCTGCATTGATGCTCAAAGTTTTCTCAGTCCCTTGCTGAGAATAGCAGCGGAAGCTAAGAATAAAATCCTCTGGATCATCGGTTTTGTTCAACTGTGCACTGCAGATGTAACTGATAAATGGGTAAATGCGAATGTTGTTTTGGCTGCTGCTGTGACCATTAGAAGGTGAATTTTAGAGAAATTTTTATTTTACTGCTTTTGTGCTTTGTTCATATCAGAGTGGAATAACAAAGTTAATTGTCACCTTTAATTTAAATGGCTAATGAAATAACCTTGTGTTTACAATATAATTGCGTTTTGACTGTATAGCCACATACTTAATGTGCTATCGATATTGTTGAATCTTATGTTAGAAAAGAGCACAATATTTAGGTTTTTATATTTAGGCAGACAGTGCTTACAGCCTATCTGAGCCATAGATAATTCATGTAATAGTTTACCAAAGTTAAAATAAATTATTTAGAGAATTATTTCTAAAAATACATAAAAATGTCAGTCAGAGTTTTACAGTCATCAGTGGCATGTAACTTGTGTTCATTTCTAACTTGCATTAAGTTTTGGTTATGAAATTATGCTGGAAACCTCGACTTACTGTAATAGAATACTGAAAGTTGGAACAAGGTGCACATGTTTAGATTTAATGCAGAATTGATCTATTCCATTTTGATCAAAAAGTGTCAGTGGCGGCTTGAAATTAAATAAAAATATAAATCCCACACTTTTTGGACACCATCAACATACTTTGGATATGTATAAAACATTTAAACAGGCTGAATGTCTGGTTTCACAATGTTTGGCGGTAAATTAAAAGTTTTTAGAGTTAAAGTCCAATACGGTTGAGATCCAAACTTAGAACAGTTTAATTGGATTTCTCTGATCAGATCAAAACTGTTATTATAACGATACCGGTCAAGCTGTCATCTCTGATGAAAGGAAAAGGCACTGCCACAGATTAGTTGCACAAGGTAATCTCAGGATTACCTCTATTGCAACAGACTCTTTAATACAACAGGAATACACCACATGAAGCTGCTCTCCTCTGCACCAAGTCTAATAATGTTCTGCCCAAAATACAGCAAGGTCTTCAGAGCACAGACTAATTGTAGTCATTTGTCAACTTGTGCGAACCAGGTGTCTGAAGAAGTCAATAGTCTGCTAATTACATGGTGTTAGAAGCCCTGGTCTGGCACTGTGAATTTGGCTGGAAGTCATTATCGGAGGTCCCACGAGCCACAAATCTATTGGCATGTGTGCCAGAGACAAGAATTATTTGTGAGTACCACAGTCTCTAAGTACAGAAGGTGAACACTATTACCTCACTCGTGTAGGAGTTGTAAAAAGACAGGGGCTGTCTTCTTGATACAAAAAATTCCTATCATGTATATGTTTTAATTGTCAACGAAGTCATAAATAAACAAAAAAAAAACAAAATTTTCCAACTCAATTTTCATTTCAACATGAAACTAATACAGGTCATTTTCAGAATAGGTAATGTATATATGTTAAAACTGTGTAAAGTAGCTAAAATGACTATTTTTTCCCACTGCCAGTTAATTTGAGCTCCAGGTTTCATTGTACAATTACCAGATATGAAGTAAGCATAAATACAGAAAACTTATTGAACATCAACATCAATTGTGTGCCTTTATCTTGAGAGCATTTGCTGAAAACAGGCTTTTTCTTATTCAGTGAAGTTACAAAAAGTGGATTGAGGAACCAAACAAAATATTCTATAAATTATTACTTAAATAAAATATTACTATAAATATTACTTAAATAAAAGTAAAAGGTATGGTGTGGCAATACTGCTCCTAAAAGAAGCATTTTGTCAAAAAGTTCCTTAAGTAAATGTAGCTCAGTTAATGTAACTAGTTACTACTCAGATCTGGATAAATATGCCACCATATTTTATTAGTAACAGTCATAAAAACTCATGTTTTCTGCTGTTTGCACTACACTGATAAAAGGTAGGTTAGTAACAGTTGCTTGACAATTTTTTATATTAATTAATTGACAATAATTATAGATAAATAGCAATTTTGCATCTGGTTATATTATTATTATAATTTTTGCACTATTAGTAGATAATACCTTTGGTTTGGATATATTTAACTAAAATATTGTTGTATTATTTCAAGAATATTTTTTAATAAATATTTTTTGGGATCTTTTGTTTCCATTGCATCTATAATCTCTCTTGGTTTGAGCTGCTGGTTTAATTTCATTACCATGCTGTGGAAGCTTAAGATGGGCAAAGAGCATTGTAATGAAAAATAGCTGTACAGCGTTTTTTTTTTTTTTTGTTTTTTTTTTTTTTTTGTATCCTGCAACATTATGGGCTTTTGCAAAAGCTCCAGGCTTCCAGCAGGAGATGACGAGCGGGATAGACTAGAGGATTGTTGAAAGGCATGGGGAGAAAACAGTCCAGGTGTCTCATTTAAAATATTAGACAGTGCTTTTCCAATAATTCCACACAAAACCTTACATGGAATCCTTACCAAATGTCTACATGTGCCAAACACAAAGGAGTAGACCAAGAAATAAAAAAGTAATTTATAAAACCATGAGCACAAACAAAACCAAGCAATTTTCCTTCAGTTGCACCCCAAAGTTTGCTTCCAAGTCTTCACACTCGTGTTCGACCCACTTCTTGCCCACAATCAACCGAAAAAAGGTCTTAGCAAAGCACGGCATGAATGTCATTTCGTATTTAATCCCTGTAGCTGTCATTCACTACTGTCACATTAAAATAAAAATATGTGTATCAACTTTAGGATGTCAGTGGTATTACACATTGCATGTACATATGATAATGAATAGTAGCTTGGGTTATATAAGGAAAGCACTTTAGTCAACATTTAGGTTGAATTTGCATTATACTTGGAGGAGGACCTGAAAACCTGATAACAGAAAGTAAAGTGATAAAAGGCTCGGACTTAGCTAATCGGAAAACAACAGCAGCAGCACACAGGTGAGAAGTCGTCTATGCACACAGGCACTGTGAGGACAATGATAGTTTCACCAACAATAGAAGTCAGATAATCACAGCTGCCTTGGTGACAGCACAGCATAATTAACACTAATGACCCTACACTTTATGTGAGCCTCTACAAAGACAATTAGTCCTCCCACTCTCCTCTTCCTCCTCCTCTCTGAAGCTTTGAACGTGATTTTAACCCACACCGCACCCACCTAGTTAATCCCACTACTGCTTTTTCCTTGTGTGTTGAAGCTTGCTACTGACATTTATTTATACACTAAAGGAGAGAATTTACTACATTTCCAAAAATAAAGGCGTCGGAAAATGTTAGTGCATATAATTCCATTTTTTTATTTGTATGGAATCATCAGGGTTTTTTTTTTATCAAACCTGAAGTATCTTTCAGTCATATCTCATTTTACTGACAATTTTTGTCTTAAAATCATGACCCCCTCATTCATGAAACAGGCAATTTAATATGATTGATGATCCACACATGCAAGACTTGCCCATGTGTAGCTGACATGTGTTTGGTCATATGGTAACTGATTAATGACCGGAGTGAATATGATGACAAAATCTCTAGTGTTAGAGCCCCCCTGGGTGGAACAACACTTCTGTGGAGTCAGCACTGTGATAAAAAAAAAGAAAAAATTTTGCAGAGGCTAACCAGGTTCGAGTCCCAAGAGGACAGAGATAAAATTAGCTTCATTAAAGAGACATAAAAAATAATAATAGCAGGATGTAATAGCCTATCACTTCATACCAATATAATAACAAAACTGTCACTGTAGTACAGCATCAAAGACAAAAAAATAAAAAAAAACCTTCTCCAGGCCTTTGTTATGAAGTGCACAAAGTCCTCTGTCAATATTTCAGTGGTGTTATTCTGCCACGAAAAGGTTTAACTGAAAAAAATCTGGTTTGTTTAAAATATGCATATGCATTGCAGGAAAACATTCAGGCCTTTGGCTTAAATCTGATGCCCACACAGTGTTATTACCATATAGCCCTTGTTTTTTTTTTTTGTGGTATTTATAATTGCATGCTCACAAGATAAAAAATAAAACTAAATTAGAAATGTATCCTCTGGCGTAAACGCTTCAAATGAAAAGGCTGTTTGTTATTTTCGCTATTCAGTTATCAAGTTATCATTAAGGGTGAAAAATATTGCAAGGCTCTAAAGAGCCGTAGCTCTGTTTTAGTCTAGCTTATATGTTGAAAGGACAATGCTGGCTGTGTCTGAACGTTCGCCCTAAAAGGTTAAGTGCCCCACCGATGAGCAAAGGCTTTGGTCCTCAATGTCAGAAAGTTTGAGTCCCAGGTTGGTGACCTTTGCTGCATGTCTACCCTTTCTCTCTATTCTTATTTGTCTGCCTACTTTCAAAAAATGAAAGAAAGATAGCCACTGGAGCCTAAAAAAATAATGTTTACAAAAAAAAAAAAAATAGCCCAACTATCTGGCAGTGTTGTTTTTGACAGCCATCTTAGATTTATTCTTAGTTTTTGTCTTCAGGATGAAAACTATTAGTAGTTTTGGGATTTTAGCAATTGCTACATGTTATTGTGATGTTTCTGCATTTTGTGGACCTCTTTTTGTCATTTTCTTTTGTGGGTCATTGGTTTCTTTTCCATTTTGTTTTATACCATATATAAGTAGTGTTGCCTTTTTTTAGTTACTCTCTGTTGCCCCCTTTTACCAATTTCCTTTCCCCATGGCTTCCTTTTTGGTTATTTCTATCCACACCTGCTCCATATCAGCTGATTAGCCCATTATTTGTTCTGTCCCCCCACACACTTCCTGTGCAGTTCCTCATTGCTGTATCCTCTTTATTGCTTCTCTCACCCTGGGTGTTTCTACCTGGCATCTCTTGGTTTTGTTTTTTGTTTTTTTTTTATTATTCCTAGATTTGTGGTTCTGTTGCCACCACTCATTAAATATGCAAGAAACTCAGTTTTAGTAAAACTCAAAGAGATCGTAATCTAATTTTAGTCAGTTTTATGGTGCGGTTCATAAACCAACTAACCTTTATTTCAAATAACATCCATAATATTTTCCAGACTGACAGCTCTTGCTTAGATACTACAAATGCTACAAATGACAATAAAACTTGTCTAAGTCGATGACTAAGGCTACGTTCACACTGCAGGCCTTGATGCTTAATTGCATTTTTTTTGGTGAAATACGATTTTCTTTGCGTTGCCGTTCATATTTCCAAATATATGCGACTTGTATGTGATCTCCTGTGTGAACTGCAGTCATACAACCCAAGTGTCCCACAGGAGCTGTAGAGGACGCAATGACGTCACAGGCCAGCATGTTCTATGTTTACGGAAGTAAACATGGATGGTAGTGCCGGAGCTTATCTAGCGTTCTTTTCCAGCCATAAAAACTCATTCTTTTCAATATGGTTAAACATAAATACTGCTCTCCGCATCATCATCTGCCATGGTTTATGTTTTTCTTGCCGCTTCTGTGTAGCAGGGCGCAGAATAGTGAGCTATTAATGACGTTCAGGTTGGATGAATCTGACCTGGCTGTTCAGACACAGGTCGCATTTGAAAAGATCAGATT
Source organism: Cyprinodon tularosa (assembly GCF_016077235.1). Lineage (NCBI taxonomy): Eukaryota > Metazoa > Chordata > Actinopteri > Cyprinodontiformes > Cyprinodontidae > Cyprinodon > Cyprinodon tularosa. Next base: position 59,883 of record NW_024039478.1, on the reverse strand, counting down.
CGTATTGTATCGGATTCAGGACCACATAGCCAAGTGGCCTGGGTCATATTGGAAAAAAATCAGATCTGTGTTGTTCAGACTGCAATGAAAAGATCAGATTCAGGTCGCATATGGGCAAAAAAATTTGATTTGGGTCACTTCAGGCTGCAGTGTGAACGTAGCCTAAGTCATCAGCAGACGCAAATCAATGAGCTTTGAACGGCACCTCCGCAAAGAGAAGTTCAAGCAGGTTGGTACAGGTGCCACTGACAGTGAAGTGTTAAATATGTCCGCCAGCAACTTAAACAGCTGTTTGCACAGCTTCCTAGTACATACCGTAGGATGTTGTCAGGGCCTGTAGCCTAATAAAGTATAGTTGAATTAAATTGAATGGGGACTAATTTCCTGAAGGGTCTTTTTCATGCATTCTATAGTCACATGGAGGGGTGTGTCACCAGGAGGTGAAATGAGTCTGGTGCTGGTGCCAATGGGTGGGGTTAGGGTCCTTAATGCGGGCATAGAATCTGTTGAGTGTATTTAGCAATAAGGGGTCCCTTGGGCATCTCTGATGTGACATCCCCCTATGCATTTGAAGTCTGTGAAATGACCCTTAATTTTCTGGCTGTATGTGTTTTTCCTCACCTCCCTGGAAGCTGATGCCTCACCTTTCCTACACTCGGTGTCCCTACAGTGGCTTTAGCAAAGGTCTGACCTCAGCATTCAGCCAGGGTTTCTGGTTTGAATAATAGATTACTGTATTGGTGGTGGTGACAAAACCAGCAAACTTGGAGATGAAACTGAAAACAAAAGAGGTGTATTTCTCCAGGTTTTTCTCTACCTCATATATACTGTAGCTGCCTATGTGAAAGCCTTCTGTGGCTCAGATCCAGTATTCTGGTTTGTCCCCTTGAGCATTCTGCCCGTCTTTAGAATAGAATAGAATTGCTGCAACAGAGACAGAGGAGATCTAATCCAGCTCCCAATCGCTGATCGCCGAAGGAGCTGTTTGAAGCCGCCAGGCCGTGACAGCCTGAGACTGAGATATGGAACAGCGCCGAGAAGCGGCTACAGGCTGCAGCTACGGGCTAAACATCGTAGCTAAAACGGGAGTCGTCCTGTGCTACTGTGACTTATATAATTAACACTCTTGCAAATCGCCACTCATTGTTGCATTGGATTGATCCAAATCTCTTTGAGTTGCTGTTGGACAAATAGACTGGAGAACACCAGACCGAGCCGAAGGCCTTCACTCCACTGAGCCAAAAACAGTAACCTCCTCTTTTCCATCTGTTGCTTGATAAGTGCTCTGCTTGGGTGAACTATTGGTAGAATAGATAGCTGTGTTGGTGTTTTTATTTGAAATAAGCTTTTTGATTCAACTGCTGATGGTTTTAAGGTTCAACTGAATGCTAATGCTCACTACAGACCAAACAAGTCAGGTGTTGCTGAAGCTAACTGCTACATCGTGAGCTAACCCTCTCTTTGTTTCAGTTGGACCTGACCACAACCAGAATCAGAACCCCTGGGGGCAGCTAAGCTATGGGTCTTTCAGCCTCATCAAAATGTAATGCATTCCTGAGTCATTATTCATTTATCACTATAAACGGAATAAAACTTCACTGTTTTGACAGCAGTTAACATCTCTGCATCAGGGTTTATTTGCATTTTAATTGCTGCTATTAGAAAAGATGCTTTTTTTTTAAATGCATTAAGCCTTAAACGTCGAACATCACTTGGAATTTGAACGGATTCTTAAACCCCACTTCCCCTTTTATTTCTTTAATTTAGCTTCTGTCATCAGCTCTGTAACTAATCTGGTAAGCTGGCACAGCAGAATAGAATAGAATAAAATCCCTTTATTGTCCCACAATTGGGAAATTCTAGTTTTTACAGCAGCAAAAAGTTTATAGAAAAATCTGACTCTGTGCATTCCGCAGAACAAACGATTTACTGTCAAAGAAGGATTCCTCTCAATGAATTTGGACGGACTCAGGAATCCATACCAACCAGCTTCTTCAGAAACTCTCAAAGCCTGACCCCATACTCTGAGACGGTTAGTGAACCAGAATTAAACACTAGAAACATTGCCCTCTGTTTCTGTACGGTCACTCAACTATCCAATCTCCTTCCAAAAGTTTGAGTTGCAGACTCTGGTGAATCCCTCCCAACCTTAGGCAGTTTTATGTTCCAACAAACTGTTTAAACATCTCTTGTGTATCTAGTTGCATTTTGGGTAATTTTCTGGTCATTGGAGAGCCGGGTTTTCTTGACACTCCCTAGTTAACATCCCAAAACATGATGTTAACTAGGAGATGTACTATCACGTACTTCAGGCTTGGCCTCAACCTGGGCTGTTTCTTTTGGGAGACAGATCTCTCTTACATCCACATTCACTTACACATCCGCTGCTGGTTGGGGTACTTGGGGCTTATGTTTATGTCTTAAAGTGTTCAATGAAAGTGCATTATATATATATATATATATATACTACATCATCAAATTCAGGTGCCATGGTCTGCATAACCTATGACCGGCCGTTCATTTAAATGGAGCTACGAGCTCCACTTTGGTCACTTCACTGTGTCATCCACTAGAAAAAATATCTTCTATCTGCTGCTTGCTGGTTTTAAGTCAGCATTGCAGAGTTGGATTTTAAAGAGCAAGTGAGTGCTAGAGCCAGTGTCTCTAGATCCAACAGATCAGATGCTTTCCACCTGCGGCGTTGACCAGAACCCAAAATTATCCTGCTGTGGGAGAGGATCAAACAGAAAACAGAGTTAGGATGAGGCCTCATTCTGAAGCTCAGTCAAGTAAGCATACTTAACTTGACAGCTACATTTGCTAAGTATTTGACATTTTAAGGATGTTACAGTTAGGTCACACCTAAATGACCAAATTCCTGAGGCTTCTGAGGCATCTGTAGTTCAGTTCATTCAGTATGTTAAGTTCAGCTCCATCCTAAGTCAAATGTTAACAGTTGTGCAAGCAAAGAGTAAATAATTATTATAATAACCCTCTCTGTGTGTGTGTGTAGGATCATCTCAAGCATGTTTGCAAAGGAAATAATCCAAATGAAATTATTTGCCAGGTGACTTAACCTAATCTTTACTTTTGAAATGACTGTTTTCTTTTTTTGGTTAATTCAAAGGAAAACACTACAACCTTGTTTTAGATGCAACCAGGATGTATTTTTGGTAACTTATTTTCAGAGATATTTTCAGTAATCATAGGCATGAACTTTTTCAAATATTTAATAAGTAAATATTAGTCATGACTGAAATAAGCTTATTACAATTTTGTTTCCATATCAGTTGCAGAATCTCCCCCACAGCACTAGACAATCACATCGGCTCTCTTTATGAATTTGGACCAAATGTAAATTCCTTTGATGGTAAATATGTCCTCAGGGGGATTTTGTGTTGCTACTTGCCAGGTCTTATTATCTACAGCTCAGTGTTTTCCAGTATTTATAAAATGTATTTCTTTGACAGTAGATCCAGGATGTTAACTAATGTAAAAGAACTTAAAGGGTTAGTTCATTTTTTTTATGTTAGGTTCTGTGACAAGTGATGGCTGTCATGTAATTGGTGCCCTGGACTAAGTCTGCTATCTGTAACCCCCCCCAAGTACCTATAATCCTGAAAAGTTTCTGCAACAGAACACAATGCTTTGACATCCTGCACAAAGTCTATCACTTTTTTGGTTTCTCAGATCTAACACTTTTATCTGTCATTTACTGCAAATACCCAAGCCAAAGTTGGCCTGAGATAATTACTGTAAGTTATATTATCTTCTAAATATCTTTAAAAGAAAGCAGTTATTGTCAGGGCTGCATCTCTTCCAGATAGGATACTGGTGGAGAACCTGAGTAATCTACACAGGTGGAGCTCATCAGTCTCATCAGAGTGCTGGGCTTTAAAGAGCAGCAGAGCCTTCACCCAGTGCTGGTTTCTTGTTGTTTTCTTGCTTCCTTGTCTCTTGCTCCCTACATGTATGTTTCCTGACATTTATTGGATTTTTTGTTGTTGGTATTTTTGCTTGAGTTGCCCTTGGACTTTTTAATTAAATCAGCAAAACTCACCCCTGCCTACTCTTCTCTGCATTTGCGTCATCAAAGCCCCCACCCAACCTGACAGTTATATTTAAATATATTTATAGATATGTACATACATATATTATGAGTCCTTGTGATTTTTAAAAATGAATAAGAAGTCTTATTTTAATTTTCCTTCAGTCCAGAAATCCAGATTTTAATGTTATTTTCAAAGAAAAGGAAGACATGGAGCTAGTAAATAGCCTTTGCATGTCTAATGTGTGGAGGACGATTCTGACTTTTCAATGAGTGGACAGAATCAAACATATAAGAATATATTTCAAAAATATTAGAATATTTTTGATTCATTAGAATCATAAACAATGTTATTTACAAAATTAGATATTTAACACTTTTCATCTTCAAAAATCTCATAAGGTGCAAGTGTAACTTTCACTATTTTAGCTTTATTTAACCAGAAAAAGTCTAAATTAATTTAAACATTTCTTTGAAAAGTGCCAAGACGGGCAGCAGCAAGGCAACATGTTAGCTACATGTTCAATCTGAAAAACCCACACAAAGAGAAAAGACGATTAGGAGAAACTAATTAATACAATTACTTGTCTTTGGCGCTCAGACCTCGGCAGGAAACATAGCGCTGGATTTTGATAGATATGCATGAACAGGAGCAAAGAATAGGGTTGTTTCACCCCCAGGCCTGAAACTGGTGGTGGAGTGGAGATAGATGAAGTTGGTCAGTCTGTAGACTGCTGGTTAGTGAGACGGTATGCTGAGCTTTATGGGGAGATCCATTGGACTGGGTGAGCTGATACTAGAGCTTCACTCAGGGACCTGGAAGATGGAAGTCCAGTTGGATAACACAGGTTAAGAGAATCTGTCCACGATGAGCAAGCATGGAGCGACAGTGGAGAGGAAAAACTCCCCGTTGGGAAAAAACCTCTGGCAGAACCAGGCTCAACATGGTGGTGTTCTGCTGGACCGGTTAAGATGAGACAGGGAATGCAGTAAGAGTCCGGGAGGAATGACACACTAATGAAGTTTTAGCTATGTTGGTGGAGGAGGGGCTGGAGGTGGGTTGAAACGGTTTCATCTGAATAAATTCACATGGCGCATCACCGCCTGCGCAAAGGAGCAGACAGGTGCATATGGGAGGCCTTTTAAGATGAACTTTGGAAGCCAATTGGCAATTTTTGTGGAGGTGCGTTTCAAAGCTGATTGGCTGTGTTGCAGGTGGATGAAGGAAAGCAGTGAGTTTTTTCAGCTGAACTTTCACCTAGGTTCCATGTTTAACCAACATATAAAAGCTCTTAACTAAAAAAACTGAAAAAAATTACCAAATATCAATAATCAAAAACAACACATTTTACATTTTGAATACTAATTATAATGTAAAACAATACTGTGCAATTGTACAAATAGCATTGTTGTTCTGTGAACTTGCCCAACTGTATGTGTGTTTGAACAGATGAAATTCAAGCTCAAATGATGATGGAACATTTAACTCTGCACACAAATGGGAAAAAAAATGTTTTTCTTTTTCCTTCTTTTTTAAATAAAACTAACTAACAAATGTAATTTGACTTCAGGTAAAACATATTTTATGACACCTAGAAGAGAAAGACATTAAAATGGTTGAAAACCATCACCACTTGGCAAAGCAAAATTTATCATAAAAATTTGCTTTTAAACGAATTCAGATCAATTGGAATTTGTTCAACCCAATGCACAAAGCAAAACTGTGTATTTGACATAGAAAATATTATTTTGGTAAAGTAATATGTTAAAGATTCATTTTTCCTAATCAGCAATCAATAACTGCTCAAAGTTGACTCATAATAATATGTGATTGATTTTAAGAATTAAAAAATAGTTAGGAGAGCCCTTATGGCACGATTTTGACAAAGGCTCTAATATCAATCAGGAATGTTTTCAACTAAACTGAAGTGATTTAGTTAAAAACACTTGTCCTGTCCCTCCCAAACCCGGTTTCTCTGTTAATCTCTGTTTTGAAAAAACTCAGGTGTTACATGAAAAGTTTAGCATGCCAAAGCTGTGTCTCAGCTGGGAGGAAGCTTTCTGGTAGGCCTCCATGAAGGATTAGCACCCTTCAATCTCTGGTGGTCTATGGTGCCAGGCCTCTTTGTAAAACTGAGAGAGTGAGGTGCAGAAAGGTTTTTCTGAATTATCAGGTCATTTGAAAGCAGAATGTACTCCTCCTTTGTCCACAGTTTGAAGACTGCGGTCCCTCCTCAAAAAAGGACAAACATTCAGGTGTTTTCCCTTGATGTGGTGTGCTATGGATCTATGGAGAATAGAAATTGTTTTGAGGTAACCGAGTTTATATTTTGCTCATTTGCTCATCTGCAGGTGGTTACAGATGTTTTTCAAAGCTCTTCCTCTAGTAGGTGGATAGTAGAGGGGTCTAACCTTACAGTTTGCAAAGTATTACTGCATTTTTATTTAACCAATGTTTAACATTCCATCCATGTTCTCATGGCTGTGTGGCCCAATAAAAGCTGCATGCTGATGTTAAAACCTCCCACATAAGGCAAGAGTCTTTTAAGGAGACCAGCTCACTCACTTTTGAATAAATAAGGTATAACATAAGCTATCAAAAAAAGGCAAAACACTTTTTTTTTATTATGATAGAAATTCAATGTTTGAAGCAACATGGAAAACATAAAATTTCAGTTTTCTTTGAAATAAAGTGTTGGCAAACCATCTGAATTGTAAAGATTTGTTTATTTAACCAGATAGGTTTAATGCATGTTACCCAAAAGTATTTATTTAATTATAAATATGTTTCTTGGTGTTTCAAGTGCCTGCATTGCCAACTAACAAACCACCACCTAATTAAGAACCAGATAGGCCAAAAACAAACAATCAAGCAAATATTTTATCTTGAGAATCTTAGATTTGTTTTGCTTTTTTACAGCTCCATTGATTGCAATAGCTTAAAAAAACAAATGTATTATGTTTACTTTCTCACTTGGCAAACAGACCTAAACCTATGATATCGGCTTTATTTCAGCTGTCTCAGACTTTTTTTTTTCCTCTTTCCCTGAATGCGAGCCAAAATCTGCAGACAATAGTTTTAATGGGATTAAAAAGGGCATGAGGAGGAGTTCATATGGATCACAAACCTCTGAATAGATACAACAAAGTGAGTGCCAAGTGAGACAGCCTACAAGGGAAGATTTTTGCCCCTTCCTGTAAGAATAAGCTGACCTTCCTTTGTGTCTGCAGGAGTAAACAGCCTTTAGGACGTGGGGATTAGAAGGAGGGTTCTGGTCAGTGTTCTGGAGACCCTGAACTGAAAACCAGGTGTGTAGCAGATTTATTATATTTCTAATTAAGTCTTAATCAGACCCCAAGAAATAATAGCTGTATGGTGCATAAAAATGTTGCGACGCTGCTTGCAGTGTTCCTTAGATGGGCTCTGTATTTATGTGGGATTTGCCCTCATGTGCAACAGTATTTACAAATAATATTTTAACTTACTAAGCTACCAAAATGAGAATAAGATATATATTTGGCTGATACTCTCTCAGTAGGTTGCCAAAATAAAATAAAAACATGTTCCAGTCGATTCAAGGACAAGCAAATAATTAGAGTACTTGCACACACATTCTGACTCTCTAGCCCTTTGCTATCCTCTTCACAACACAGACTTATCCTTGTGCATTCAAACACAAATGCATTCATACCACAATGGGAGCATCTAGGCGAAGATATAAAGCAGTATTGGTAAACATGTCACAACCGTTCAAACAAAGCAGCATAGCTTTCGGGGCTCTTACCCTTTATCTACTTCATGAATTTATATGCCACTCAAGGGAAACCAAAGAACTAGGGTCTTTGGTTTTCCTTTAAAGATATAAGTACAAGCAAAAGAAAAGCTTTGGATGAAAATGTACTAACCATTGCAGATTTAAATATCTTAGATGTTAAACACAAGGGAGAAGGGGGGGGGGGGGACACTTGAAATGCAAAGAGAAGAATGAGAAGGCACAGCACCAATTGTACAGAAGAAAAAAGTAAGAAAAAGGTTCAGTCACCCAGACAGATTTATCTTCTGTCAACACATTTATTTATTCCTTACTATCTGTAAATAAACCCAAAAATGTTTGTATTTTATATCATGTTTACAGCTAATATACTTCAAAATTACTTAGGGTAGGGCAAAAAATATTTAGTCAGCCACTGATTGTGCAAGTTCTGCTGCTTAAGCCAGGCATTTGCTATTCGATATTTTAAATCACTGTAATCAGTTACAGCTCAAACTGTATGACAAAACTGCCGGGTTTAAAAGTTCATAGTTCACAATGTATGTTCTTACACTGTATGGCCAGACGCTCTGATGCGATTTACCTGCTCACATTCTACATCCAAAAACCACATGCTGGACTCAGCGCCAGGAGATGGCGTTGGTCAGACTCGTCAAGCTGGAAGATGAGGATTTGCACATGCCCATTTTGCGAGGTTCTGGTAGACGCACAATGGGGCTGAAACTCGGCCTGGTCCAGCAAATTCTCTAATGACTGGAGAATCTGTCTGAAAAGGGTGAAACTTGAACAGTGTATTCCTGTCTTTAGTAAGATGAGAGCAGTCTGTAATTTTCACCACAGGCATCCTTCCCTTCATGTATGAGAGACCAAATGAAGATAAAAAATCCGGAAAATGTAATTACAGGACTTTTAAATCATTTTAAAAATCACATTTTTGTATTATAAATTATTGTAAAAAAAAAAATAAGTTATTAAGCTTAGCACAAAAGGTTGTGATTACTTTGTAGCCTTACCATCAATAGTAATAACCAAAGTCACACGTTTCTTGTAAGTCTTCATCAGGTTTGCACATACTGCAGTTGGTATTTTTTCCCATTCCTCCATGCAGATCTCCTCTAGAGCAGAGGTTTTCAATCTTAGATCACAGGACCCACTGACATGCATGTTTTAGGTGTTTACCTGTCTTTATAAAGCTGACTTAAATAAATGGGTGATTAGCAGGCCCCTGCAGCCCATGGTGGCTGCTGAGGAGGAAGTGCAATCATTTGATGCAGGTGTGCTGGAGCAGAGATACACCTAAAACATGCATAAAAACACTGTTCTAGAGCAGTAAGGCTTTTGGGCTGTCGCTGTGCAACAGACTTGTAACTTCCTGCACAAATTTCAAATGGGGTTGAGGTCTGGTGACTGGCAAGGCCAATCTAAGTCCTTGAAATGCTTTTTACAGAGTCCATCCTTCATTGTCATGCTAGAAGACCCCTATCTTCAATGTTTTCACTGATGGAAGGAAGGAGGTTTTGTCTTAAAATCTCATAGAACATTGCCCTCTCTATTCTTCTCTTAACATGCATAAAAACAGCCCCAAAGAACTAGCCTAGTAAACTAGCCCCACCTACCAGCGGCCAAAACAATTTTTGCTTGCGAGTGAGTCTAGCCCCGAACAATGCCCCAGGCCCTAGAATTGGCTGGCCAATCACAACACAGAGATTTGTTTTGAACTTTTGGATGCAAAGCTGGCGGGGTTTTGAGGGCATGATGACAAAGCAATTACAAGTTTGTTGGCTTTTTTCTTGATAAAACTCAGTGAACATACAGCATTAGTTGACATGACTTTACAAATAATCACTGGCTGTGGAAATCTACCTCTGGACCTCAAACAGCTGGGATGGTGTGTGTATCTACTCTTTTTTTCAGCCTTTTAAGCCAGGATGATCCAAGTGAGATACTGCATATTAATTTTAGGGAGTCTTTAAGATGGTGGCATAGATTTAATCTAAAACAGCTTTAAGTATAAACATAACTAGATAGACAGAGGCAGAAAATAGAAGTAGTGAATTATCCTCTTGATAATTAATTTTTCATTTTATTTAAATTGAATCCAATTTTAAGATCTTGAATTATCCGAAAGGGAAATTAATTTATATAAATATTATAATTAATTTACATAAATTATTTAATAACCTTTATGCCTCTCTGTGTTTTTTGCTGTTATGCTTTTTTTTAATGTAAAGCACTTTGAATTGTGAAGGTAATAAAATGTGGTATAAAAATGAACTTGTCCTGCCAACCTACAAGGTTGAGAGAAAGGTAGAAGGACTTGGCAGGAGAGAGTTTGAGAATGCACCAATCTGTCTATAGTTGTAAGGAAACCTCCATGGCACTGTGATCACCCATAGTAGTGTTCATCAGTGGAAAATGACATAGATTTAGACCACCAACAGATATCTCCCATCTATCCACCAGAGGGGTTGGGAACAAAGGGGCTTGGTCATACAGGTAACTAAAGACCCAATGATCAGCCTGAATGAGATCCAGTGTTCCTTTGTAGATTAAAGATAACCTAATAGAAGGGTAACTATCAGCCTTTCAGAGCACTTCAAAAGAGGAAAGAACAACTACATTATTATGTGGGGATATTTGTGTAGGGCCAGGGGCGGATCTAGAAAAATATTTATGGGGTGGCAAGAGGGGGGCAGGAATTTTTTAGGGGTGGCAACATACAGTATGGCATTTGTTTAAACTGAATTTAATCACAGTTTCATGAGAATAGTATGTACAGTACTAGTGTTTCATGTGAAACAGTTCATATTAATAATACATCGTACAATGTGATCTCACTTAATAGGAGATAGAAGAATGATAACACTACTTCTAGAGGGGCCTTATGACAGGAAAGGTATTAAGGTAAGACACAGGTGCTGAGTCGCAGATGTGTGAGATTGACTGTCAGAGAGGCAGCTTTGCAGCATTTGCACAAGAAGAAACTATAGAAAGAAAAAGTTACCCATCAGAGATCTATGGACTGACCTGTACTAAAGTCAGCAGAACTACACAGTAGAAATAAATGGGTCAAGGCACCCAAACAAGGTACCAGACATCTATGTAATGTTCTCTGAACACACATTTACCCCATTTGTTCCTCAGTAACTTGACATTCAGCAGTTAAGGCAACATGAAAGGGACATTTCATGCATGTAGATATGCTGTAGATAGAGCTGTATATGGAGGACCAACTCTGCCATATTTAAAAATAAATACAGAAATAAATAAATGCTCAATAAATAAATAAGCATACAATTAATTGCCACCAAAAATACAATCAACAAATAAATGTAATTAGAAATTATATTATAATGGCAGGCAGAAATGTAAAAAGGGCAGGCAGAAAGAAATAGCGGCGAAGAAATAACTAGGGTAAAAAAATACAAAGGAAGAATAAAACAGACAAAAATATGATAACATGCACATAAATAAATACTTAAAAATATAAGTAATTAAAAAATGAAGTTGAAGATAATAAATGACAAAAAAATAAATAAGGTAAATATTAAAAAGGCAAAGAAATAAAGAAGCCAATTAAAATAGTTATATACCTTTATGACTAGCTGTATAATTTAATTTCCACTTACATTTATTTGTTGTTTGTATTTTTGGTGGCAATCAATTGTATGCTTATTTATTTATTAAGCATTTATTTATTTCTGTATTTATTTTTAAATATGGCAGAGTTGGTCCTCCATACTGCTGTATCAACAAATCAACAAAAAGGCGGGTTCTGTATGTTACATCAAAATCTCCACAAATCTGAAAAGAAGCAACATAAAAATACATTTTGCTTGTGATTAGGTTCATACAGGTCATTTCTGGATAGTTTCATACTATATATACAAAAAAGAAACAACAACACTGCTTCATATTAAGCAGGATTTACACCAGTATCACATTTTTAACTTTTAACACTTTTGGTTTTATTAAAGAAAATATCAGATTTTCTCAGGTGCCAAAACAAAATGTAACAGCTCTGTAAAGGCTCACCAGAGAGCATAACATAAAGTTAACATGACTATAACAGCTGAATGCAGTGATTTCCATGTTGCTCAGCAAAACGCTTCACAACTTTATTTAGATCCAATCCCTTTGCGTTTTGATTTGAGTACAACCAAACTATATAGTCTCTTTTCTGTCATAGTTGACCGCAAATATGTCTTTATGAGCCCGAGACGTCAGGCCTAACTAACATCATAGTTAGAGAAATAACGATCTGCAACCTGATTTTTATCACCTCTAAATCAGCCTTGCAGCTATGCAAGCAACATTGTGCTTTCATTATGATTTCATTTCTCGATACATAGTTAATCAGTTTTCACCTTTTTCATCCCGTTTCTCCTCTCCCCATCACCCCTGGCTCCCTCGCTTTGCCCCATTCGGTTTTCAAAACAATCAGTCTCAGTCGCTCTCGCGTCATCTCGTGCTGCATTCACTGCAGTCTGACATTGGAAATTAGCGGTCGCAATTCTCAAATGATCCATAATTTATGAGCCTCGCCACCCCTACCGCCAACTGGGGTGGCAAGGCTGTAATTTAGGGTGGCAGTTGCCACCCTATGCCACCCCAGTAGATCCGCCTATGTGTAGGGCTCCTAACCAGCAAGCACAATTCAAGACAAGATTAATGCAGGAAATGTCTGAAATTTCCATGTAAATATTACTGAATCTTCAGCTTTTCTGAAAAAAAGAAGTGTATTTTTAAACACTTTGGCTGAAATCATAATCACACAGTGGTCTTTCCATATAGAAATTAATTTAGTAAAAGTCTGTAAAACTCATGCAGATACTGGCTGACAGCCTGGGTGTAATTGTAGTGGTTTATACATAAGAACTGTAAGACAATTGGCATGATTAAAAAAATCTAAAATAAATGAAAATGCTCAAGAAATTTGTAATATTATAAATGTTAAGAGATACATCTTAACTCAAATCAATTTACTATGACAAAAAAACTGAATAAAATTGAAACACAAACACCATGTAAAATCCAATAATTAAATCAGTGTGTTAAATGTCTGTGTAATAAATAGAATATTGTCTCATAAATGTTTCAGTTTGGAAGAAAAATCTTTTGATAGACAGAAATGTAAAGTCTTTAGTTGATAATAATTTTAATCTGAGATCATATTCATTTATTGCATAGTATGGTTGGAGTTTGGCGAGGGAATAGCGAGCAAAGGCCATTAATTATGGGGGCAGGAGTGTCTATAAAATGTCATCCAGAAAACTGTGTTGGAGCTTTTGCTTTTCACTTTAAGTTAAGGATGAGCAAAACTTTATTATTTAAGTAATAAAGAATACTTAAATAGATTTTATAGAAGAAAATGTTTTCAACTTAAAATTCAACCTTACAAATGACTTTTTTTTGTTCCTTTTACCAGCATGTAGTCATCCCCTTCGGCTAATTTGTGTAGTGGTAAAAGGCAATGGATAAAATAAAAAGTACAACCTGAGTACAGACTGGTTAACTTTGGGAAAAAGCCAAAGAAAGTATGGTTGCTCCAGCACCATTTTTTATTCTTTTTTTTTTTTTTTCACTCTAGACCATAAAGCGAAGTACTGGGAAATCGTCATGTCTTCTTGACAACAGGTTGAAATTTGGAAAGTGCTGCTGCTGGAAAAGTAACAGAGATAAATGGATAAAACTTTTTAGATGGAGTCAGGGTTACATCCGGTAATAAAGGCTCTCTCCTTTTTTTTCTATATGGTTTGCATGGACAACTGTTGGCAAAGAATAGTGTTTGAAAATAATATGGTGTTGTGTTGGAGATGCTGAATGGAAATATCTGCCCGATTCGGGAGGCCAAGATTAATGCTTCTTAACATGCACCAGGATATTCTTATCTGGCACAGGTGAAGGGAGGGGCAGAGATGTCCACCATTCACCACCTGGTGGTGAGTTAGATACGCTGGAGGAGGAGGAGGTGGGACAGACTCTGGAGACCCAAGCAAGTAGTGAGGGTCTGCTGGAAGTGTCTGATGCAGTTGGTTTGGTTATCCATGAGAATTAAGTTAAAAACAATCCCCAAGACTTTGTTTCCAAGTTTTTATCTTCGGATTCAGGAAGATTATTGATTTCAAAATGTCTGAAATAGCATTGAGTTCGAGGCTTTATACAGTAGCCCAACAGAGTCTTGTTTTTGTTTAGAAAACAAGCTAATTGAAACACACAAACGGGTCCACCCCATTGTTATGGGGGTCGTTTAGCTTATTTTGTTAGCCTGCAATGCCCCTACCTGAATGGGAAGCGAAACATCTTCAAACTTCAAAAAGTCCAGTGGTCTGTTTTTAACTTTTTTTGGATTGACTATGACTTGAATGACTGAGAATCTTCACCAGCTTATCCATGACAAGCTCGAAGTAGAACCGCTTATCGGCTCAGGGGAGGACCCGGGACACAATAGAGAGAGTATGTCTCTCGACTGGCCTGAAAAGTATCTCGGAATTTCCTTAGTAGAGATGGAGGAAATGTCTGGGGGAGGGGAAAGTCTGCTAGTCCCTTCTGAGACTTCTGGCCCACATGACTCTGTCCTGGATAAAGCAGAAGGCGATGAGGATTTTCCAGCTTCATTATTTCATATAGGCCATTAGGATGAATACTGATAGTTGCCTTCTGTATTTTCCTGAGTTAAAAAGTATAGAAAATACTTTATTGTACATCTCCAACTACGATAATACAATTGTGTAAGATAGCTTTATTTATTATTTAGTTATTTTAGAGAAAACCTGGAAGGTCAAGGCATCAGTGGTGCCCGTGGTCACACGGGGCAGTGAACCCCAAACTTGAAGGGTGGTTAGAGCAGATCCCTGGAAATACCTCAGACATCACGGTCCAGCAAAGTGCAGTTCTAGGAACAGCAAAGATACTGCGTAGAACCCTCAAGCTCCCAGGCCTCTGGTAAAGGACCCAAGCTTGGAGGAAATATGGGAGGCCACTCATGGTGGGTAAGGAAGATATATATACAAAGAATTCTATTATAAAAGTAAAATTACGAACTGAAATTTGTAACATTTGCATACTGCTTTTAGAAGATGATCAGTCAGTTCTAAAGACCTTCTCCCTATATGTCTTAATACATCCCAAAAAAAGAACAAATTTCTATTTATTTGATCTCTAATTCAGTCATAAATCAATATCAGTAACTACATGTTACATATTGAGCCTTTATTCTCCTTTACAACAGGAGAGAGTGAAAATCTCAGCCTTGCATAATTTGTTTCTATTTGTTTAAAACTGCATTTAGATTAGTAAAAAAAAAGTCTTTCTAGCATTATAAATAATTTCATATCTTTCTGTAATGTCATATTCTAGCTACATTTTTCAAAAAAGAGGCTAGCGACAAATCTAGCAACTTTTGCCTGTCGTCTTGGAGACTGTATGACAGAACATGATAGCACTACTCTGAGTTTACCATCTTCAGCAAATAGTTACTAAGAAAACCCCTCCCTCCTCCAAAACACAGGGACTCAGACGCAGCAGCTGCAGCCTGTGGCTGCAATTAGAGGGCAGAACGACTGTCCGCTGTTTCTCAACAGATCATGAGTCACAGATACAAGAACACTGATTCCCCCAAACTAAAAATCATAATGTTAAAAAAATTCTAAACATATTTTTTTCATTTAAAACTGTTGAAGTGAAATAAAAAAAGTGTGGTTTCAGGTGCCCTTGCAGACACACCCGCAGTGTCTTAGGGCAAAGACGCTTATTACTTTTCCAACCTAATTTTATATACTTATTTTTTATAATTTCAATTCAAGAGGGTGATTATTAAAACATGTTTCCATGGAGTGACACATTGAGAACACATATTTATTTCTACATTACAAAGTCTTTAACTTAAGAGTTGTGTATTAAAAGAATAACATTGATTCTCAAACACTCAACAATATTAAACTCAGAAAGAGAGTTGCATTTATTTAAATGTTATGTACTTCCTCATATTTGATCAGCCAATTGAAAATAGTGGTGCAGTGGTAGAGGGGTCCCCTTTTTTGCTAATTTTTGCACATCTTTATTTACTGTAGAGGAAGCATATCAAATAATGAGAAAAAAAGTGGGGAACAGGGTTCATGCTTCCGATTTAGTTTTTATGTTCACTGCTGAGCATGACGAAATAGTTCCAGTCAGGACTGGAAAACTATATGCTGTTATTGTTTAGTTATTGCAGCGATACATACCCATACAAATACAAGCACCTGTGTCTTGATGGGTTGGCCATAATCTGTTGATCAAAACACAAAGAAAATCAGTACCAGTCTTTCTTCTTAGAAGGTAACTGATGATTCAAACAGGATTGTCATAAGAGAACTTTGCTTTAGTGGACAGTTGTGTTTTTTTTTCTTTTTCGATTAACTAGTCCATATCTTTCAGCCACACTGATTACTGTGACTTTAAAAAAAGCACTTCCCAAATAGCTGACTTAAGATCTACTCCAATATGTGGCCATATTTAATTTGTGAATAACCACAACATTAATCTCATGGCCCAGCTAAAACTGCAGTGAGCCCACAGCAAAATATCTGAAGCTCAGTCTGCCGTGTAGAGAAGGGACTTGCTCCACTTCAAGGCAATGGATCACTCAAGAGCCCACTTTTGCATTCAGTAAGAGGAGTCACTGTTCCCTTAATTGTAAATCCTTCTTGCAAGGCTCTTAGTGCTGTATATCTGTGTGTGCATGTGTGTGTGTGCAGCTGGCAGGGCTTTTATTTTATCGTCCAGTGGAGCAGAAATATGGCAGCAGTTGGAGAGCAAAGCTGCTTGGAGACATTCGGGGGTGTAGTGCAGGTTCCTCCTGGGGATAATAGGTACTGGAAGCAGGTGATTGCCTTGATAGCGCTGAACTATTCTTTGTTTGTCCCTAATGGCACTTTCTTCCTCACTGACGGTACTTAAGCTAATTCTGGGTTATGTGGTCTACCTACCTCCATAAAAAAACTACCCCGCAAAAAAAAATTTTTTTTTTTTTTTTTTGCCAATTTTTTAGCATATACTAAGGTAAGAGTAGAAGATAATGAACAGTGTCTTCTATCGGGTCCAAACTTCAGCTAATATGATTTGGCCTTGCCTGAAAACGTGTCCAGTGGCTGTAACGGTGAGCAGCTGTGCTCTTTTTTTCATTTATTTGAAAAGGCAGTTTGACAGTTGTTTTTCAAGACATTGTTTTCATCTGTCAGTTTTAATACAGACATAGCTGACAGCTATTGTGATGGCTGTCAGAATGATTGAGTGGATTATCACATTGTAGGCAGGTGACTGTGATTGAATTACTAAAAAGTAAAATTCAAACTATAGATTCAGGAAAATATGTGCATTCATTTATTCCAAAACTAGCTATTCTATCTGTTTGGTGTTTTAGCATTGGACTTTTATACAGAGAATTTAAATACTGCAGATATCTATAAGTAGTAAAACTAGTTCTAAAAGCCATTTTGGAAATTCAACAAAATGAACACTTCTGCTTTTGCATTGTTTTTACAAGCTAATTTAATTTCTTGAAAAGATTTTTTAAAGTAATAACAAACTGTCAATCTTGACAATTCTTGGTTAAGATGTATATAAAGCTTTAAAAAAGACTTATTTGCAGTACCATGATGCCCTGTTTCAAAATCAATAATATTAATAATGAAAAACTGAGGATTACTAAAAACTATAAATCAAGTGGGAGTTTAAGGAAAAGTTCAGATGAAGCCAAAAGCAGTGTTGAGTATCTTATTGCTATGTTTAGCAAGTTTTCAGATCCTCACTCCCTTCCCTCTATACCAACACACTTGCATAAAAGGGACTGGTGACAAATCTGGTGATAATTTGTTTTACAGGAAACATTTGGAGACTGAGAGGAAAGCACATATTGTTCTTGCTCTTCTAAATGTGGGGCAGGCCCCCCTTCTGTGTCTCAAACCGCTTGTGGGCGAAGAGGTTGGTTCTCACACAGCGGTCCTTTCCAGCTGAAGTCAAAGCAGGAGATTTCCGACTGCAAAGAAACACAGACTAGAGCTGCTGATATTCCAAGCAACAACTATTAAAACTTCTCCCAAAAAAATCAGTTTAGAAGTACTGAAAGTTTTTCACAGATCCACTTCAGCACAGTGTGTCTTGTGTGTAAATGACATAAGACAAGGCTTGCTTCAGGGTTATAACAGGTGTATAGGTTGGTCCTGTAGTAGAGCAGCCACCTATTGCTCTAGGGCACAAACATTTATCTTTGTGGTTTCCTTTCTTTTGATAGCCATTCATGAAAAATGGTAAGAATAAGTGGAGGTTTTAGTTCTTTTTGTTCTTACCAGAGTTTTTCTTCCAGGTTTGCAAGCCTGCTCTAAAACTCCGGAATATAAATTTTTCTCTCAAACTTTAAACTGTCTTTACAATGCCTACGATACAGTTATACTGCCTGAAAGCAAAATGCCTTTTTAATGTCAGAGCTCACAATGTATGACCCAGAATTCAAGCAGACAGAACAGAGGTGTTTAAAAAAAGTGGTTTTATTAACTGCGTGGAGATCTGTTGCTAGTCAGCTGGGACAGGGTGACGGGAATCTTTTGAAGTTCAGTCTGAGCCCAGAGGAAGGAGTGAAATCCAGAGACTGACGAGCAGAATCCAGCAGACAAGGAAGAGCATTAGTATCCGGAGAGAAAATTACTGGATACCTGACTGTCCAAAGACAGGCCAGGCAATACGGATCATAACAGGAGCAAGGAAAACTCAGAAGTCCAGGAGCAGAAACTAATCGGGATCAGGTAATGAGAAACACTGGGTATGCTAAAGAACCCTCACACATGGCTTGAATAATCTTGCACTGAGGGCTGGGAACAAGCAGTTTAAATAGGAACTGGAACAGGTGGATCGATGAGTGAAAATGAAAACTGGGCGGTGCTAGGTAGGTGGAAGTAATGAACCAATAATCCAGTCATCAGTGCCAAGTTCGTTACATTATAGGCTTACTATAATATAGGCTTACATTATAGGCAGGGCTTACACTATAAGACTTTTTGCCCTTTTCGGGCCGATTTTCCAGTCGTGCAAGAAATTTTCAGATTGGGCCAAGTTTCAGCCTCATCGTGCGTCCTGTGTCTCTTAATGTACAGGGGATAACGAGGGGCGATTAGGTTCTCACGACCACCCCCCGATCAGGAATCATAAGGTCAGGAGAAAATCAAACATCTTTGAAATTCAGTCAGCATTCGTGAGGCATTCACGGACAAATCCTGCTGTTTAAGTAGAGCTAAAAGCCGATTTACCAGAACCTCAAGCACTGTGCATGTGCAAAGAAGAGTGTTCTACTTCTGACCAGCACCATCTCTCAGCGCTGAGTCCGACGGTTGGTTTTTAAGACGTGCAGTGTGGGCAGGTAGATTGCATCAGAGAGTCGGGCCACACAGTGTGAAAACATAAATTTTAAGCTGTAAATTTTTGAACCTTGCCATTTCGCCGTACAGTTTGAGTTGCAGCTGTCTGCAATGATTGAAGAAATGGGGGGTTTTACTGATGGACTCGTGTGTTTTTGCAGCTTCTTCATATATCCCAGCTGACTTGACCTTTAACCCTTAACCACTCACCTTACAAGGAGACACATTGTAAGGTGAACTTTAGGAAAATCTGCAACATGTTTTTCCAGCTTCTTTTTGGCTTTCTTTACCAGTTTCATGACCACATCTGTGTGTCATTTTGACTGTCTTAGCTGGCTGGTGGTTTGAGTTCATGTGAAGTAGCATTAAATATGTGTTCTAAGTTTGTCAAACCACAGATGTTTATTCATCAATCAGCCAGGCAAATTTCAATTACTAAGAACCCTACTAAGCTGGTAAATTAGATGTCAAAAGTCCCACTAGTATCTGTAATGTAGTGCAACCATGCTCAGGCCAAAGACCTTTCTGGTTTAAAATGCAAACGGTTTGTTCAAGAGAAAGTGAAAAAATAATTATATGTATGAATTCCATACATAAATGAACTGCATGGAGACAAAGTGAAACCCTTTTAACCCTACCACAAATTTTATAATAAACATACATAATATACATAATAAACAAACTTCATAATCAATGTATAAATGATTGGGGGACTTTTTACACATTAAGAACAACATGTATGACATTTAAAATGTGTTTAATGGAAAATGACAAAGTTCCCTTTACACAGTCTTTAAATATCTGCCATCTAGAAAGACTCTGAACATTGTGTGAGAAATGATGTAAGATGCTACGGAGCCCCTTTGATGACATGGTCAAAAAAAATTTTTTATTGTGGCCACGAAGTAGTATTTCGTGGCCACGCAATAAGCATAACGTGCGCACGAAATACTACTTCGTAGCCACGCAATAAGTTTAACGTGCGCACGAAATACACGTTATACTTATTGCGTGGCCGCGAAATACTACTTCGTGTGCACGAAATACTACTTCATGGCCACAATTAAACATTTTTTTTGACCATGTCATCAGAGGGGCTCCGTAAGATGCTGATTCAAAACCCACGGCAACAATAAAACCAGTGTAGACCACCACCATTAGCACAAATGCAGAGGCAGGATTTAGTTTTTCTTTTTAGCAAGATTGCTGATCAATGAGTCCATTGACTCCATTGGGTGTGATAAGTATTGTTCCCATCCCTAGTATTGGGCTGTTTGATTTTTGTAATCTACAGCGAGACAAAATATAGATATTCTCCTAACAGAAGAAATCCGATTTCAATCGATTAAATTTTTTTAGATATATATAAAAAAAATACATATATACACACATATGTATATATATATATATATATATATATATATATATATATATACATATATACATATATACATAGTCCTTTACTAGAGACAGAGCACAACCTTATTTGAACAAAAACAGAATTAGTACTGCTTGTTGTTTTACTCTAGGAATATCCCAAGCTTTATGCAAATTAATTCAAGTTTATTTAAAGCAAATTTTGTATGAAATAACAACATTACTGTCATATATACTCTAATGATGGAGAAAGGGAATTAAAGATAGGTAAAACTGGAAAGAATACGCTGGATATCCCCTGGATGGATAGCTAGAAACCAACAACGATTGGACATATTGACCTGTTGTACATTGCATAGTCCTATGATATAAAGACTGATATTATATGTCATCTTAAATTACAGGTATCAACTGACTTTATTACACACTAAACACACTCTTCGTACTCAACAAGATTTTAAACAAGAGAATGAGAAGGTGCCATTGTTCTGTGGTTCACAGAGGCTCTTTGTTGTAATAACAAGGGGCTTGAATGTTTTTTCTGATCTCTCTGCCGGTGCTCTCTGTGGAAACCATTAGTCACCAACGTTGCTTTTGTATTTGCCTACCAGTGTGGTGACTTTTTACTCTGTGATCCTGCTGCCTTTGTCAGTCAGCTTTAAACCACCATTTTTAGGTTGGATTTTCACATTACAGACATAAATCCTAGAGGTCAGGAACCAGTAGTCTAGACATCAAGAAATTTTGTCTTTTGATGAATTGTTAGAATTGACTACCTGAAATATGTAAAGATTTGGAAGATAAATGTATAATACTTATGCTTACATGTCAAACATGACTGATGTGAACATCAAATAGAAAATTTTGACCAAATAAAAATAAATGTACTTGGGGGAAAATGTTTCTTTATTTGCACTTTAATGCTCTACATATTTTCTGCTACTTTCTCTTCCAAATTTAATAAGAAGGTCTAGTAAACACCTTTTAATAATCCAGTATGTTTTTTTTGACTACATATACACTATATTGCCAAAAGTATTTGCTCACCTGCCTTGACTCACATATGAGCTTAAGTGACATCCCGTTCCTAATCCATAGGGTTCAATATGACGTCGGTCCACCCTTTGCAGCTAGAACAGCTTCAACTCTTCTGGGAAGGCTGTCCACAAGGTTTAGGAGTGTGTTTATGGGAATTTTTGACCATTCTTCCAGAAGCGCATTTGTGAGGTCGCACACTGATGTTGGACGAGAAGGCCTGGCTCTCAGTCTCCGCTCTAATTCATCCCAAAGGTGTTCTATCGGGTTGAGGTCAGGACTCTGTGCAGGCCAGTCAAGTTCATCCACACCAGACTCTGTCATCCATGTCTTTATGGACCTTGCTTTGTGCACTGGTGCACAGTCATGTTGGAAGAGGAAGGGGCCAGCTCCAAACTGTTCCCACAAAGTTGGGAGCATGGAATTGTCCAAAATGTCTTGGTATGCTGAAGCATTCAGAGTTCCTTTCACTGGAACTAAGGGGCCAAGCCCAGCTCCTGAAAAACAACCTCACACCATAATCCCCCCTCCACCAAACTTTACACTTGGCACAATGCAGTCAGACAAGTACCGTTCTCCTGGCAACCGCCAAACCCAGACCCGTCCATCAGATTGCCAGATGGAGAAGCGCGATTCGTCACTCCAGAGAACGCGTCTCCACTGCTCTAGAGTCCAGTGGCGGCGTGCTTTACACCACCGCATCCGACGCTTTGCATTGCACTTGGTGATGTATGGCTTGGATGCAGCTGCTCGACCATGGAAACCCATTCCATGAAGCTCTCTGCGCACTGTTCTTGAGCTAATCTGAAGGCCACATGAAGTTTGGAGGTCTGTAGTGATTGACTCTGCAGAAAGTTGGCGACCTCTTCGCACTATGCGCGTCAGCATCCGCTGACCCCGCTCCGTCAGTTTACGTGGCCTACCACTTCGTGGCTGAGTTGCTGTCGTTCCCAAACACTTCCATTTTCTTATAATACAGCTGACAGTTGACCGTGGAATATTTAGGAGCGAGGAAATTTCACGACTGGATTTGTTGCACAGGTGGCATCCTATCACAGTTCCACGCTGGAATTCACTGAGCTCCTGAGAGCGACCCATTCTTTCACAAATGTTTGTAAAAACAGTCTGCATGCCTAGGTGCTTGAATTTATACACCTGTGGCCATGGAAGTGATTGGAACACCTGATTCCAATAATTTGGATGGGTGAGCAAATACTTTTGGCAATATAGTGTATTTTATTTCTAAGTGAAACATAGATATGGGGCGCTATTTGTAAAGTTAGGCAGTCAAAAATTAGGAGTAATCTTTATGGTTATTTAGTGTGTTTTAAGAGAAAATAAGGGGGTTATTTTTTCCAATTCATTCATTCATTTATAAAAATCTTACTTTGTTAAATAAATATTTAGTTTGCAGATTAAATATTTTGTTTGTGGAAGAAATATTTTGCTCCAAACAAAATATTTAGTTTTCAAATAAAATATTTAGTTAAAGCTACAGTGTGTAATAATTACAGGGATATACAGTCAGAAATGTAATATATTATACATAACTATGTTATTTATCATCATCTACGAGCTCAGCCTCTTAACATTAATATTTGCGTTGCCTTAGAATTCGTTATTTATAATTACATAGGAGCGGGTCTCGCAACCATGGAGGCAGACATCTTTGCACTACGGCAGCGCAGAGCCAACAAACTAGCGATTGTGAGATCGCCCATTACGCTCAAAAGTAACTACGGCAAGTTGAGAGAGATGAACTGAGACGGTACTGAACAATAGATGGCAGTATTAAAATTATCTATGTAAACAAACCTCATCACTTGAGAAGGTAGGTGATACGGACGTCGTGGAAGACATTTTGTCCCGTAACGCTCGCCGTACTGTTGGGGGGGGGGGGGAGAAGCGGTGGGGGGGAGATGCTCATGTTGCTGCAGTCTGCAGTCTGACCGCTAGATGTCGCTGAAAATTACACACTGTAGCTTTAAATAAATATTTAACTCAAATCTAGATATTTAAGTTGTTAAACAAATATTTAGCTCAAAACTAAATATATATTTTTTTTCTAAATAAATATTTAACTTAAAGTTAACTTAAGTATTTAACTTTCAAATAAATATTTAGCTCATAACTAAATATTTAGTTTGCAGATAAAATATTTAGTTTGTTAAATAAATATTTAACTCAAAACTAAATATTTCGTTTTTTTAAATAAATATTTAGCTCCAAACTAAATATTTAGTTTGTTAAAGAAATGTTTAGCTTAAAAATTAAATATTTAACAAATAAATATATAGCTAGCACCTTAATAATAACTTAATCAGGCGAGCAGGGGAACTGTTCCCCACACCTACACATCAGACAGAGGGAAGAGTGACTGCCAGCACCTTTTAAAAGCTTTCCTGCTTTTCTACTCAACTGAATTGTTTCTGATCAATCAAAAACCAATACAGATGCATAAATAAATAATCCAACAGGGAGAAGAATATCTGGCGCCCAAAATATTTACCAATCTAAGCTTCTAGAATAATGAAACTTTTCTTACAGCCCTGCTTTTCAAATCCTGCTATCCAACATGCACACAGCTGATGACGCACCTGTTCACAGCGGACCACGATCCCCTGCTTTTTTTCCTGCTAAATTCAAGTACATGATGGAGGAAAAAAAGGATAATTAGGAGTCAATCTGCATATTCTTAGATATGGTGGCTGCAGCACTTAGATGTGAGGAGCTAAAGGAGATCTCACAACAGGTGGATGCTGTACTACATTTAAAACATCCAGTGCTGATTGTGAAAGATTTAGTTTAATAAATCATATAAAAACAGATTCCAGAAAGCTCTTAAAGTGGTCTGTTTGGAGAAGTATTTGAGATGTAAAATGGACAGACATGAAAAACAGATACAATTTAAGGAAAAATATTCCAGGGATATTTAATTTTTTTTTATTTATGGATATTAATCATGACATGCTTATCCAATTATACAATTTATGTTACTGAAATGGCCCTGGCTCTGGGGCGAGCTTTACTAACATGTTCTCTATCCCTGTGTTAATTATATTTCTGTACGTTGCAAAAGGTGACAAAGTTTTAAAATAGTGTTTGGGTCATGCTCTTTAAATCAATTTACCTTTTATTTTAAGTCTTCTATTTTAGCTCTGCACTTTTGTTCTCATGTTTTATTCAACCAATAATTTTTTTGTCTCAGCTGTTTTACTGGAAAGCTGTATTTTTTTTCTTTCTTTATTTATTTTTTTTTATGCTTTATTTATTTTAAGTTAATTTCTTTTTCCCCCCTCATCTTTTTATCTTATTTCTTGACCACCCAAATATATTTAAAACTTTTTTTCCCCACCTTTGTGTTATTTGCTAAATATTTTAGTTTGTGTTTTACTCTTAATAACACAGACTTCTCTTAAGCTATTTATATCCTCCTCACCTTTGTCAGCCACTCTTACTTCTACCTCCTGTATTTTCTCCACGTGCAGCATGCCGTTAAAGGTATAGTGGAGGATTTTCACAACCCTGTACTCACTCCTGAGAGGGAACGCCTATTAAAGTTTCTTCATCTTCAGTTTTTATCTGTATGTTGTGTTTCATGGCTCACTAATTTAAATTTCTAGCCTTTACTGTGTTTTGCCAAGAATTTATCTTTATAGGTCTTTTATTTATCTCTTTATGTACTTTAATTTTGGCAGGATTGGTCCACCATGTTGGGATCCTCAGGCTTGCCCACCAGAGGGCGCCGAGGATCCTCTTCTGCTCTTTTTATTTTTCCTTAGGGCTGGAGTTACTGTTGGGATCTGGAGATTACCCTCTGTCTCCAGCAGAGTGCGCCGTGGGTCTCCTAGGGCTGGAGTCTTCCTGCACACCTGTTGTTAATTTACCCATCAGGAGACCTCCCCTTTATAAGCTCCTGCCAGGCCTTGCTTCGACGCCGAGTGTTGACCTTAGTTGGTTAGCTTCCTAAGCCTCTGTTACAGATTGAATCTTGGTTGTCTCTAGTGTGAGATCAGATTCTAATCTCTCCTTTGTCTGTGCCTCACAGGAAACCTGTCTCTGGTCTGAAGCTCAGGAAGAGCTGCCTCACTGGAACCCTGTCTCTGGTCTCAAGCTCTGGGAGAGCTGCATCACAGGAAACCAGTCTCAAGCCTGAAGCTCTAGGACAGCTTAACCTGCTAATCTGCCCTGGTGAGCCAACCTGAAGGTTCCTATGTGGAATCACCCTGAAGAATCCTATGTGGATGATCCCTGTTGTTCTCTGCAATGAGGTGGAAGCTCACCCTGAAGAATCCTATGTGGATGATCCCTGTTGTTCTCTGCAATGAGCTGGAAGCTCACCCTGAAGAATCCTATGTGGATGATCCCTGTTGTTCTCTGCAATGAGCTGGAAGCTCAGCCTGAGCAAACCTATGTGGATATTCCCTGTTGTTCTCTGCAGTGAGCTGGAAACTCAGCCTGAGCAATCCTATATGAATATTCCCTGTTGTTCTCTGCAGTGAGCTGGAAGCTCAGATCAAGGTCTGCAATGCTAAGCCTGAAGCTAGACGCTTAGCTTCCCATGAACTCTGCTAACCAACGGTCTCCAGTCCCAGTCAAGACTTTAGTGAACCAGCCCTGAACCTGTTCCAGAACTTATTCTTTATCGTGTGCTTGTGTACCACAATAAACTCTGTTGAACTTTTACCCCGTTTCCGTGTGTGTTCTGCATTTTGGGCTTAACTCTGAGACCCATCATGACACACCATAGTTAACAGCTGAAAAAGAGGACTTTAGAGACCACAAACAGGTTTAAATTTGCAGTGGCCAACCAACCCCAGCAGTTATGGGTGGGCACAGGGGGACAATGCATGCCCTGAGAGACATGCACACACTCACACCTAAAAAGAATTTGGAGAAGCTAAATAACCTAACAGTCATGTTTGTGGTCTGTGGGAGGAAGCCGGAGTACCCCGAGAGAACCCATGCCCATGCTCAGGGAAAACATGCAAACTCCGTCCAGAAAGACCCCGGGCCGGGAATCAAACCCAGAACCTTCTTCCTGCAAGGCAGCAGTGCTACCTACTGCCCACTGTGCAGCCCTTATTTATTTATTTTATTTCATGGCACAAAGTTGGATTGGTCAACTATGTGGGGGGGTTTCACTACTAAGACGGCTATGATCAAAGTAGCTAGAGCGGGAGGAATTTATGGACTGTTTTCACATATGACAATAGAGCATAGAATAGGGAGCAGGGAACAGCCTCATAAATTACTGTTGGAAAGATAAGATATGAGGTGACCAGTGTGTCAGGACTCCTCTCTGTGTGTTTGTGTTTCTGTGTTGCTGACTCAAACTGAGTTCTTGTCAACCTGAGTCTTAATCTTGTTTTTTGTCTTTGCCTCTCGGCAGGAAGTAATCCTGCAAACTGCATGTTTTGGACCTTCTCTCCCTGGAAGGATCATCTGAGCTTCAAACTGAGCTAAGGATTTAAAGTGGAGGTTTGAATCTTGTTTTCCCCAAGAGATCGTTTGAGCTTCACACTGAGCAAGGGATTAATCTCCACTACGACCCATTCAAGTATCGCAGGAAATGTCAGCTTCTCCATTCCCCTACAAACAACCGAATTCTGGGTAACCCTGTTCTGCCCTCCACCGAATCAGACATACACTGGAACAACAGCATACAGACTGGAGTCAAAGAATCAACAACTTCTCCGGAAAAGTGAGTCAGCAACCACATCCTCCTCTTCAAGTTCACGAATTAAATTTCCCACTGAGCTTGAACTAACCGCTGTGTCTTCCCCTCACTTTTCAGTTCCGGTGGAACAGTGTTCAGAGCAACACCTCATTCTGCATTATCTCTGCAATAAACCTGTTAAACCTTTTCTCTGGGTCTCTCTGAATTGGTTTCTCTGCATGTGGGTCTGAGCTCTTGATAAAATCATGACACAGTGGAATAAACATTGATACTTGGTTGGTTAACGACTGTAGCGAAAAAGCACCATCAGCAGAGGCAACTAGTGTAACTAAATGGAAAAGTGAGTGACGTACTAATGGTACCCTCACGTAGTACGGTAAGATGATCCTTTCTACTTGTAAAGTGGAAATGACCAGTGTTCAAGTGATTTTATTGAAGGGATTTTTGTGGATCTGAAGAGAATCCTGATGTGCTACTTGGACAACATAGTTAACAGACTTCCTTACTGATCTGCTTTAGGAAGAAAAGGATGCATCAAAACGCATACTAGCAAGCATCTGATAAAATCAAACAATAATGGTTACTTTAAAAATTACAAATGTTTAAATTTCGTAAATGTATGTCACAGCATTGTGAAGGCTACCAACACAGCAGGAGATAATGCTTAACGATACAGTACTCACTGCCCACCATGTTGAAAGGTCAAAGTTTACCTCATCTCAGCAACTCGGGTATCATATAAGTTTTTTGAGCTTTCCAGTGAAAATGACAACATGAAAGGGTGTTCATGTCCAATTTTGATGTCAGCTTTTGCTTTTTTACCATAATTGCGATACCATATGAAAGCTGCATTAAACCTCCCTCTCCGCCCAGTCCCTACCCCCGGCCACACACACACGATGCACACATAATATACTGGCATAAGTTAATAAACTAGCATCCATAGATGAGATCTAAAAATCTCAAACAATAACATATGTTCATGGATTGTAGCATTTAGTATTTAAATAAAGTAGAGCTTGGCTGAAACACTCTATGGCCTGAAGGTTTACTTGATTATTCAGGAGGGATGTTTTTACTGTCTCCCAGTAGGGGGATGGTTGCAACTTTGGGAAAGAAATTGTTCTTCAGTCCATTTGTTTCTGATGCTATATTCCTGAATCACTTACCCGATGGAAGAGCATTGCTCTCCTAAAATAAATGTTTACTTCAAGCACAGTGTTCATTCTGACACCGAGGCTCATTTCATCAATATACACATTTCTGCTTATTTTTAAATTTTTTGTTAATTGCGTGAATACAGTAGCCTGATAAACCAGACTAAATGTGAGATTAAATGTGTAATTTAGTCTGGCCCCAATGAATGAGACATCGGAAGATTGTTGATGAGAACAACCCGTTGTCTTTCAAACCGCTGTCTGTGCCTATTGGCCAACGCTCTGACCAATGAGCGCCACTGACTGTGACATAGTAAGTGCGACAGAAAGCTGGTGGGGGAGTGTAAACAAACAGCCTGTCTGTAAAACAAGCTAATACGTCCTTCTTAAAAATGAATGAGCGTAGAGCCTCTTCCTGCTGAGGTTTCAATGAAAACCCCATGTGTAATCCTTCCAAAACTGATTCCAAAGCTGAGTGAAAAATTGGCATCAGAGCCAGCGGTCCTTCACACACAACTATGCTGCTGCAGACGGGCTCCAGTTAGCCCTGGCTGCCGTTAACCTTGGAGGTCCACTGGGTGCTGCGGTCCTCTCAACTTCGGAAATTGTTACGCATTAAATCGGTAAATGGACCATATAGTGACGCTTTAAAGCAGTGGTGCCCAACCTTTTTTAAACCAAGAACTACTTTTGAAGTTGATGGTGTGCCGAGATCTACCAAGCCAAACACAAGGGATGGGCAGTATTTTTTTATATTTGCACAGGTGGAGAATAAACAGTAAGTCCAACAAACGAGGAAATTATAATTGTGTCAAAAAATAGGTTGCAAAAACAGAACTTAACAATCTCATAAGAACTTCACACCATATCCCTCTCTCACTCTCACTCACTCAGTTACTCATCAGACTCACCAAAACTACAGAAAAGAGCAGTCAAGATCTCAAGACAAAGGCTGCTCAGTGAAAAAATCTAAATAAATCAATCGATACACACACACACACACACACCCACCCACACACACACATACACAGTCCAGTAGAGATGAAGAAAACAAACAAAAAAACATTGGAACTGTAAATTTACAGTCATATGTTTATATCACTATATATATATATATATATATATATATATATATATATATATATATATATATATATATATTTTTTTTTTTTTTTTTTTTTATTTTTTTTTTACTACTTTTCAAGGCTGCACTTTAAACAAAGATGATATTGTCCAGAGAGCTGTTCCAAACTAAATTTCTTTTTATTTTACACTGCTGTAAACAAAATGACAAATAAAATCTGCCAAAGTCTAAGATCACTTCAAAGCAGGAAGAAGGAGAAGGGAAGGCCACTATTTCAGAATGATAAACTTCACTGGGCATTGGCAGAGAAACTGGCAGATGGATTACAATTTAACAGGAAAACAGATAAAAGTTGGAAAATACTAAGTACAAACTATGTGGATGTGAAGATGTAACATACAGCAAAATGGGTTGTTGACTGTTTCAGAAACTCTTTAATTTCGGGCAAAACTTCAAAAAATCTTTCGAGGAATCTGCCACGACTCAGCCATCTGACGTCGGTGTGCAGCAGCAGATCAATGTGGTCTGCACCTGCCTCCTCGGGCTGGGCACAGAATAAACGCCTCTGAAAACTCCTGGCCCGAACAGAGTAAGCGATCTTCATCGCAACGTCCATGATATGCTTCATATTTAAAATATTGCCGCACAGCTGTTGTTGATGAATGATGCAGCGGTAGCTCCAAAAATCCGGGAAAGTTTCAGACAGCTTCAACAGAGCAACAAATCCAGCATTGCGCCTAACCATAGATGGAGCCCTATTAGTTGTGATAGATGTCATTATCTGTTCACATTCCTCTTCGCACTTTAGAGTCCCTGGTAACAACCTAGCAACCGTGGCAAACCATGCCCAGCAATCAGCATGCATAAAAAAAGGTTCCCTGCATACTTTTTATTTTTCATTTTATTATTATAAAAAATACACAATGGCCTTCTAGTGATCAATGATTTGATTAGTGTTTTTAAAAACTTTTTTTTTTCATAGCCTACATTGTAAAACTTCTCGCGATCGACTGAAACTCCGCCCATGATCGACTGGTAGACCGCGACCGACGGTTGGGCACCCCTGCTTTAAAGCGTTGTGCAGCTTTGTCGTCCCGCCCTCAAAACCGTGCCCGCTTTGCAGCCAGAAATTCAAAACACATCTCTGCGTTTTGATTGGCCCGCCAGTTCTAGGGCCTGGGGCATTGATCAAGGCTAGACCAAACTCACAGGCAAAAATTATTTTGGCCGCTTGACGATGGTGCTAGTTTACTACACTATAAATACAGCATTACAAAAAATGTTGGTTTTTTTTTTTGTTTTTTATCAATGTCTGACTTAACTGAAGTTGAGACTGTGTGGTCATTTATTGCTGCTAAGATCAGGTCCCAGTCATCTCCCGACTCGTCTGGTGTTTCTGTTTCTGTTCTCTGAAAGTCCTCACAACCACACTGTTTTTGTTTTTAAAAGTTTTCCGGATGGTTGAGCCTTTTTCATTTCTGAAGAATTTCAGGACGTTGCTTCAGCTGCTCCCACCACTGGATTTCAGAAGGATGCTTCAGTTTCTGCCCTCTCCACTGGACACCTGTTGGTCCAGGGTGTCCGTAGGGGTTGTAAAAGGTATTAAAATGTCAAAAAAATGTAATCCTCAGAAATGAAGGCCATGAAAAAGAAAAATGTGGCATTTTTGTTTTGTTTTTTATAACTGCCCAACTATATTTTTCCCCCATGACTGGGGCATACTGTAAATAAAATTCGCCTTAAAAATACTATAAATAATATACAAATATTTAATTAATGTTTATCATTAAATGTCAGTCTCCTAAACCATCCACATATTAATGCATGTAAATGTCATGTCCCTGATGTCACTGAGACAGCAGCGATATCAGGGGATTTATATGCTCCAGCTGAAAAGCAAGGCACCAACACTCACTCCACATGTGTCTGCGAACGTCTGCTCGGTCAGGATAATATAAAATGGGGATATATTTCTCACCAGGACAGTATTCCTGCTGAACTGTTTTGCATGTTATACCGAGCTGACAAGGCTCCATAGTTGATAGCTGGCAGCAACACAGCTCACAGCAGCCAGTCGCAAGGACCCCCAGTGTTTCTGCTGCTCTCTCCACCTCACTGACAGGTGTGCAATGGGAGAAGAAATGTCGCAATACTCCAAACTATATTTTGTTTCTAATGGATTTGTAACGCTAGTAGACAAACTCATCTGATAATGCAGTGGTAGTGTGGGAAATGTAAGCATTTTTCATGAGAAATGCAGGAATATATTGGCTCGACTAAAAAGGTAGAAACCTGCTCACAGATTCCCTGTGGCTAACAGTATGCGCAAGTTGGATTGATGCCAAAATGTCATGGTGATATGAAAATTTTCAGAAACCCAGACTAGTGAAGTCCTATTTCACATAACGCTGTGGACCACTCCACTGTGATGCTCAGAGGTGCTCCAGTAAACAAACCATCAGGAGCATCAGGAGTAAGTAAACTGGTATAAGATGTATATTGTTGAGCAGTTCAGCACAAGAATGCTTGCAGCTGTAGCTATTATATCCTGACCAGAACCCGTGTTGATTTGGTCTATTCTTTCTGACTAGCAGGAAGACATGAGACCCCATCACCCTTTACTAATCAGCTAAAATAAAGTATCAGACACCTAAATAAAAATGCCTGAGAATATTGCTGAAAGAAATATTGCTGGTTCATACCTGCTGGTATGACTACAATCAAAGATAACAGCAACTGGTAAGCTATGGGAACCTTTTCCAATTAGATGTGGCTGTTATTAGATTTTGGCAGCATATGTATTTACATTTGTTTAAACAAAGCACCATGTTGTCTACATTGGTGGATTCATCTGTGTTCCTTTGCCCCAAAAACTATATAAAAATAATGCAAGTTGAATTTGTCTAATAGTTGTCTAAAAATAGTCCTTTAAAATACCTTACTCATGTTTCAGTCAGCTATGAAGTGTGTTGATTTAAAGGGAAGTAAAAAAGAAGCTAAACTCACTCTGTGGTTCACCGATACCACAAGAATTCACAGTACGGCACAAGAGGGAGTATTTTGTTTATCTTTCTCAGCTAAATCCTTCTGCCAATCATAGTCGCTCCCAAAGTGTGGTTAGCTGTGGTTCATCCTCCATAGATGATTCCACCGGCCAGTTGTCATCCGGCAAACCCTCACTATGTGCCTTGCAGAAATATTTTTCACAACCTAATATAATTATACTAACCTCTTCATGAACTTAATAGGAAGAATAACTCTTTTCCAGCTTTGTCTTCTTCATACTGCATTAGTCTAACCCCGGGTTTCTCTGTTTCAGTCCTCAAGGTCCAGTGTCACACCTGAGACATATAGTTGTTATCAGCAGGCTTCTGGAGAAAGTTGCTACATGTTAACGAGGAAACTAAACCAGTTGATTCAAGTGTACAAGCAGAGATGCAACTAAAAGGTGCAGGACACCAGATCTCAAAGACCAGAATCGGGGATCCCTGGTCTTAAGGATCAAGTTATTTTTCTTATCCTGGTTTCAATTCGTATATCCAGAAAATTACTGGGCTATATTAATGCAGACATTTGACAATATTATTGGATTGGTGGTTTTGCCTCGATGAGGACCGACTTAAAATATCTCACAGGATGTAGTTTGTTCAGGATTACCTTGCTTCTCTACTAACAATAAACAATTGTGTTAAAGTAACTAAATATGCTTACGTAGGTGTTAAAGATGAATGAATAGTGTTTTTTCAGTGTATGTATGAGTATGACTGATTTAATTTTATATTTGGTAGGTAATATTTTCTGCAAATATGTTGTTCAAATTAACCATTTAAATACCTTATTTAGTAAGAACAGAAATCTTACCCTTGGTACAGGTCAAACAAGTAGATAGGTAGGTAACATGTAGGTCCTGTTGTCCCACATGCCATCATCATGGTTTTTGGACATTGAGAACCAGTGTCCATATTTCATCTTGACATGATTACCAGAGGAGAACACACAGCTTTGGTGAATAACAGCTGGGGGAGCTCTGCGGCCCCCCCTTTTCAGCCAAGGTCTCCACAGAGGTGTGACTTGCCAGCCCCCCTGTCTGCGAGAACAGACAAAACCACAGAGAAAACCAGATTCTTTTTGCCTCCTGCCCTTTTTGCCTACTTCTCCCTTGATCATGAAGCTGGGGTCCATCTCCGGCAGGATGGAGATCCGGGCCCCAGAAGACCCGGACCTTTCAGAATAAAACTGATGCTGTCATGTTTTATTAAAGGTCTGACCCCAAGATGCGGAAGACCAAACAGAGAGACCAGGGAAAAGTTTAAACAGGTTTATTTAGGAATAAAGTGACGAATCCAGTGCTGCTCTGAACACTGCTCAACAGGGACTGAAAGGTGAGGGGAAGACACTGCGGTTAGTTCAGGCTCAGTGGGAAATTTGAATCTTAGATTTAGAATTGGAGGAAAAGGTTGCAGACTCACTTCTCCAGGGAAAGGTGTCCTTTATGGAATCCAGACTGTGAGGATTGTACCAGACATTGTCTTGTTTGGTGATGGGTGGACTGGGTTACTCAGACTGCGGTTGTTCCCTGGTAAACGGAGAAGCTGACTGCCACTCTGATTTCCTGCGGTACTTGAATGGGGATGTGGTGCTGATGAAACCTTTGCTTGGTGTGAAGCTCAAACGACCTCTTGGGGAAAGAGGGTCCAAACATCCTGTTTGGGACCCCAGCTCAGTTAGAAGCTCAGTACCTCTTGGGGAAGGTTGGTCCAAACTTCCTGTTTGGATTCCAGCTCAGTTAGAAGCTCAGTTGAACCTTCCAGAGAGAGAAGGACCGGACAAATCCAGTTTTGTGGATGACTGTGGATGAAGTTAAGACTCAGGTTGACAAAAACTCAGTTTGACTAAGAAAAACTCAGCTTCACTAGAGAATCCAAAACTGGCAAACAAAAACTCAGGTTAGACTCTGCTAAACTAAGCATGGCTAGAGTACCCTGTATTGGCAAACACTCTGGCGTCGAGGTAGTGGCAGTCAGCAGCTTTAGAACACTCCACAGGTAATGAGGCAATGAGCTGCAGGTGTGCAGGGAGACCCAATAAGGAAGGGGCACCACCTGGTGAAGGAGGAAAGGAAACACAAAAACAGACTACACAAACTGGATTCCTGACAGATGCAAAACAGACCTTTTGCAACACATTTCTTTTGAGTTTCAGAACTTGTAGAGCCAGACTGGATGAGAGGCCTACCCTGCCTTGATAACCCACTGAGACAAAGAGGACCCCTGCTGTGAGCCTGAGACAAAAAAAAAAAAAACCTGGTTGCTGCCCTGACTGCTGGGCTGCAGCTGGATGAAATTTAACCTTCCAACCGGACATGGACAAAAAGGTTTGCAGGTCTGGCATGATTAGGGAAAGAACAAACGGCATATGTTTACTGATGAGTAAAGACAATGTTAACAGAATACACAGCATGCAATGATATGCTACAGGAATATGTGTTGAGCTGTTGCTGAAGCTTGGACAAGCTTTATTCACTAAGGGTGAAACACTGATATAACATTAGTGTTAATTTGTTCCTCAGCTGATAATTACATTTCCACTACCAAGTATGACCAAGAGTCATTTAATGGAATCCTGATGTCTATTCACTGCTAACTATTTCAAACAGGGTAAATAATAATTTCACTAAAAGTTACTAGTTCTTGATTAAGCAAATAATTTAATAAAACATTATTTGGACATTCACCTCATTTATTTGCATTGTGAATTGGCGTGAAATCATTCCAATTTCTCTAAATTAGTGAAAAGCTCATTTGATCATATCCCAAATTCTTCCAGATAAACTTTGGTTTCAAACACAGAATCCATCTTAAACTGTAATATGATTTTCAACTATGTTTCCACTTCCTCTTTCAACATAGTAGTTTAGTTTAGTTGAGTTTCAGTAGTCTTAGTTGAGAGTGTTAAACTGAAATATGTTTGAATGTCTGAATGATTTTTGTTAATAAACTCTTATATTTTGAACAGAATATGTGGTGAATTTATTCCATGTATGTGCAGAATTAACTGTTTGACCATGATTAGTGCTCGAATCACTCATTCACTCATTCACTCAGAATCACTCGTTCATTTATTGTTCTAACACACAGCTAGTAAGCCGTGTGTTCATAAAAAGTATATAATAGCCAAAATAATATCTGATTAAATAAGATATTTTCCACCCCTAACAGGGAGGGAAATAAACATCTTAAAGTATCAGAAATATAAATTCCCAGCTGGTTGGGAATAGAATAGAATAGAAAACCCCAACATTAATGTGACATCTTACCTGGATGGGCATTGAACATAAAATCACAACAGTCCAGATTACTTATTTATGTTCTCTGCATTATTTAAATAAAGAGAAGCAGTGGATTTTTATACAGTTACCTGATTTTAAAAATACATTCAATGAAGTAATGTGTAATTGTAGATGAATCCTAATG
This sequence comes from Cyprinodon tularosa, assembly GCF_016077235.1. Classification (NCBI taxonomy): domain Eukaryota; kingdom Metazoa; phylum Chordata; class Actinopteri; order Cyprinodontiformes; family Cyprinodontidae; genus Cyprinodon; species Cyprinodon tularosa. The sequence goes on along the minus strand of NW_024039478.1, from coordinate 23,866 downwards.
CTGGATTGAGTGAGAAGAAATCCTATACTACTAAAAGTAAACTTAATTTATATTTGATCTAAGAGTTATTATTTTATGTGCACTTTTTTACGCTTATGCAGTTTTCAAACAGCAATATGCTCTTTGCTTTAATATAGAACACAATTTTACTGGGAGCTCTGCGTGTGAGGCAAAGGAAGATCTTCTTATTGCTGCATATTTTACCTATTCATAGGGAAAAAATGAAATATCTAATATTTAATTTGAAAAGAAACACTAGGTATATTCTTCATGTTATCTTTATTCTGTTTTATGTAACTTTTAGTCAAAAATGTTGGTTCCTATAATATCAAAACTTCCTTTTAATTATTGAAACAAAAAATAAACTTCAAGAACAATATTCCATTATAATGTTTAAAATCCCAATTTGTAAACTATATATGTTTTACACAACTTAATCAATGTAGGTATTACTAACTGTTCACTTATGCACAGAGTTAGTACAGGTGTGTGTTCATGTGTTTCAGTGGTTTTACTTCCCCTGTAATTTCTGCATGAGAGTGTTAACCTGAAGTGACTACTTTGGCCAAAAGACACATTAAGAGGAAGCTGTACTTCTAATGTTTTAGTGGTAAGAAAGAGCTCAAGTGGCAAGGAAAGCTTCTTGATCATCTCAGTGCTGTGCCAGACCTAATAGCAGGTTACAGTTTCGCATTTGAATGTGCAGTACCTCTGACTCTCTTCATTGCTTGGCATCATAAATGCATCCCGTTTTGAATCCAAATGGGATTTGATAAAAAAAAAATATATATATCTTCAGATTAACTCTGTGTGTCACATGAAAATGTATATACCTTTATAAGTCTTGGTTATAACGGAAATAGAGACATTATAAACTTTATTTCAAATTTTTGGCCCAGAAAAATCAAAAGTCAATTAGTCACAGTAAATAGGCTTAGGGCACATCTTTGGATCAGATCCCAACAGCTGAAAATAAATGAAATCTATTATAGCAGCAGATGTTTAAAGAGTTTTATATCTTGGCCAGTTACAGTAATAATGCTGGTAAGAACCAGAGCAGAAATTGCTACATCTATCTAAAGGTACTGTTTTTCTTTTCACAGGGTCTTTCTTATTTTTTATAATGCTGCCAGTTTATTAGTTTATTCTCCAACTACATTTTTACTGACTACTTTACTCTCAGTTGATATATATATATATATATATATATATATCATATGAATGATTCATTTTCATTCTATAAATCCGTACTGGAGCTTTGCTGGCAGTACTTTTCTCTTAGGTGGGCAAAGCATTATGAAATTAGGCATTTTTGGTATCCAAATGTTTCAGCAACTCTCTGGCAACTTTCAACATCTCATTTACAGATTATTCTATTTTTGACCATGCCAGTTGTAGGCTTGCTGTGTTGTTGTTATTCTACCATGCATTTCTGAACTCTGTGCTGTCACCTGGTGCTTGAGGATGCTCTAGCCTTACCTGTCAGCAGTCAACAAAAGTAGGCTTCCTGTTTACAAGAAAGATAAAGCTTCTCACCTTCAGTTTGATGGTTGACTAGAATAGTAATAAAAGTTAGCTATGTTTAGCTGTTTCAAGCTTATTGCATTTTTCGCATTTTTTTTTATGCATCACCTCATAAAAGCTAGACTTTATCCTGCCAATTTGTCAACCACATATTATCTGCAACAAGTACCTACAGTGTCAGTGCATACATGAGCCTCTCACCACACCACAGGGAAGTTGTCTCACCACCTGCCTATCCACCTACACTGCAGTCAGACTTGAATATTTTGTTGGAATTAAAGTAACAACTCTAGACTGGCTCCACCAGGGAGCTACAGTATTCACCTCTTTAGCCCTGTTGTTACAAGTAAGCATTAAATATTCTTCAATTCATCTTCTGATCCATACTTACTTATGTTGTATTTTCCTCTCAGTGGTGCTAAAAATGGGTGAAAAGGAGAAGAATTCTAGGGGCCCGTGATTGACAGGGGCCCAGAGAGACCTCTGATTCAATTATAATACTAACAACATGCAGAGATGGCAAAAGTACTCACTTTCCGTACTTGAGTAAAAGTACAGATACTTGTGTCAAAAAATACTCTGGTAAAAGTGGAAGTACTAATTAAACTTCTTTACTCAAGTAAAAGTAACAAAGTACAGGCTTGTAAATTTACTTAAAGTATAAAAGTAAAAGTAGAAACCACTTTTTTCATGCCGTTGCCTACATTTTAAATGGATGTCTGCCAATAGGACTAGATCTCCGTTGTGTTCATTTTGAATCATCTCGTCGTCCATACTACTATGCTAACGCCACCGCCACCAAGCTGCAATGATTTGCCGTGAATGAATACCGCCAAATCTGTCGATTCATCTTGTAGTGGTGCGTCAAATGCAACGTAGATTCCCATCCAATTAGATTTAATTTGGTATTGATGACGTGAAAAATAATATGGGTAACTCCATTGAAATGATTCAAAACTAAAGTATCGAGCCAATTTTTTTAAATGTAAGGAGTAGAAAGTACAGATATTTGTGTAAAAATGTAAGGAGTAGAAGTAAAAAGTCGCCATAAAAATAAGTAGTAAAGTAAAGTAAAAATATCAGAAAAATGTACTTGAGTACAGCAACGAAGTATTTGTACTTCGTTACTTCCCATCTCTGACAACATGTATTAGTAACACTTAGGCAGGCCCGGACTGGAAATCTGTGATCCCGGGCATCTGCCCAGTGGGCCGGTCCTAATTTCAGCGTGAGAGGGCTTGCCCTACTTAAACGCTTACTCTCCGGCCGAAGCACCTACCTGTGACAGTAAATAACTCAAGGAGCACAAGAAGTAATACAATGTTAGCTACCCAAATGATGCATGCAGTATATATACCCCATCCTTGTCATGCACATTGTGATGGTTGACATATGGTGTCATTTTCTATTTCTTCAAACTGTAAAATCCTATTTCTTCAAGTACTGTTCAAATAGTTTGCCATTTTGGAAGGAAGGACCAAGAAGAAATATACTTCCTAGGCCCAATGCTGTTAGTACAGTGAAATCTCAATGCCCCTAGCTAAACAGTTGCCCACAATGTGAAAGGGCACAGTCTGTCCCATGGAATTTGATTTTAAAAAACACAATATCTTCACGTTAACTCTGTGTGCCACATACAAATGTACATACCTTCATAGGTGTTGGGTTATAACAGAGAGCTTCAGTTGTTCACTACATATGTGTAACTATTTTTTTTTTTGTAGTTCTTTACTGTAAAGCTTTTGTCCCAATTTGACCAGCATTATTCTGTCCACGTGAGTCTGCAATGCTAAAGCCTGTCCTGTAAAGCACACCTATCCGATGCTCCTTTCCTCTCCATTTGACCCCTAGAAAGGTTAAGCCATAGGAGCCAGGAACAAGAGTTAGGCGCTACAGTTTGAGGAATTTCGATTGAGCCAGTGAGTGAAAGTAGAGATGGTAAGATGCTGCATTTAGATAATCAAATAATTGAAAGTGAAAAAGCTCAGGCAAGAGAAATATGCAGATTAGACAGTATGTCAGTCAGTACTATGATAATAATATTTAGTTAATCAATCAGTGCAGGCAAACATTTAACCAGCTGCTCTGCTCAAACAATGAAGCATGTTCCGAACAGACGTGTCAAAATCAGCAACAGCCCTCCTTTCTGTTCTACCTGGACAACAAGTACCATAATTTTCAATTATGATGGAGAAAAACATTTAAGAATAAAAATCATTTAACATTTTAAATAGCATCAGCTATCATTTAAACCTAACCTCAGTAGTTTTGGATTCTAATCTCACTGCTTTGCAGGAGGAACAAATAACATTTCTGATGTATGCAGCTTTTAGTCCAATCGGAGAATTTTTTTACATTATATGGAACTCAAAAAAATCAAATTAAACAACCACAAAGCCTCTTATGTATATTTTCTCACCACAGATCTAATGCTTTCACCTGTGCTCCATAGTTTTGTAGTAAAATTCATTTTCTGGATGGAAAGGCTGAGCAGGGGTCAGTGACTGTAATGAGGAGGCTTGACTTAACAATGTCTCTTTGCCTTTGCTTGATATATTATTACACACTTTCTACCTTTAAAATGTGTTTACTTATTTAAAGATTGAATCCCAGCCAAGGTCTGGCTTTAAATCTTCACCGTGGTTTACTCAGTGACCCTTCTACTGTATATTCAGTTCATACACTCCCATAAATAATTCAAAGCCCTGAGATTATTTGCTTATAAGCGAGACCATGTTACTATTTGTAACATCTGATCCTTATTTTATTTGTTAATCTTATTGCTATTCATTAGATTGATATATATATAGTTTTATTATATAGTTGTTTCTTAGTCATTAGACCATAATGTTAAAATTACAATTATTCCTAAAAGGCAATTGACCATTTTGATTTTGATGGTGTTTTTGCTAAGATTGTATTTATGTCTTTAAAGACTGTAATTTTTTTTTTATTGGAAGAGGTAAATATGTGTTCAATCTATGCATTTAAATAAGGAGCGTGGTTTTTTAATTAAATAATTGAATCTTAATTTTCAGGGCCATATCAACTGAATAACTTTAATGTTTACCATCCCATGATAACCAAAAAATCATAACATGTATAGCTTTATCAAAACAAATAATTTTCCACCAGGGGTGTTGGGTTAGGGGGGGTCAATAAGATAATATTTTTTCGTGGGGTCCAAAATACCTTGTGAAACTCCTGTTTCTTCTTTTCAGTATGTCTAAAATGAGAGATTTTTGCTTTATTTTTATCATCAACTGTTTCACTTCAATTGTTTCTGCATGTTGGTTAGAAAAGTTATTGCATCTACTGTAATACAATAGTAATAAAAATAGAGAAAATTATAAATGCCCGTTTAATTTTGACAATCTACAAAAAAAAGTTCCTATTGTTACTATTTTAGGAAAAGATCAGCCTTTGCCTCAGAATCAAAAGAAAATCTTTCAAATAGTTTTGTAAACATGTACCGGCATTCTTACACAATTTCAAAATATCTTCTTTAACCTTTTAGGTTGTAGTACACATCTCTAATCTTCTACCTGAGTCCTAATAAACCGGCTCCCTCTTTACCTGCTCGCGAGGGAGAAATGGCAAGTGTTGATAGTCTGACAAATTTAATTTGTCAAGTCATTACCCCAGGTACAGTATGTACGCTGGTGGTGTGTTACTCAATGAAATGATGTGCATCTATCCCCAATGAAGGCATGCAATGTTTTCTCTCCATTCATTGCATTCCTCTACCGTGTGCATAGAAAATTACTGTCAGTTGAGAAAACACATGAGAAACCTTTGTTCAAAATCTAGGATAAATGAGAGGTTGTGGTGAGAAGCAGTTGCAAGAATGCAGAACCCTTCAGCTGTTATAAAGGGAATTATTGTCTTCAGTTGGCTAGAAAGCATGTAAATGTGTGTAAGTGTATGAATAGGGTGGCAGAAAAAAAGTTAGGAAGAGCCATCAAAAAGCAGCAAACCAACCGAGATGATCACATTATGACTCAGAAATAATGTTGCTATGGGACACTTACCCTTTATCTAATCAGTTTCGCTCTGTTACGGTTACATTTAACCATAAAACAGGTGACACTGAAACATGTTTCTGTGAAAAGGAGTGAGGGGGGTTTTTAACATGTCAGTCCTGACACTGAAAGCACATCTGTGATTTATGACATATATCAGGGACATGTGTGCTTCAAAACATGCCATATCCTTTATTTTTATATAATAATTTTGAATGCAGACACCTAAAAGCTTTCCACATGTCCTAAATAGAAGCAGTATGATATGTTGTTTTTGTAGGGTTTTGCTTATGTGCATTTGACTTTCCTGTGCACGTTTATTTCTATGGACAGATGCATCTTCATGTTTCTACTTTTACAAGGTCAAAATGAGGGCCTTGAGTCTCTGGGGTTGTGGGGGTTGCAGGTTGGTGCTGTTTTTGTTGGTCTATATGTGACTTGCAGTCATAAGTCTGTGTCGACTTGTTTGAGGTCAAGCTGTGGAATCCAGACATGTGGGTGTGTGTGGTCAGCTGTGGTAAATGTGGATTTCCCCTCTATGGGTCTTGCCAACCTGAGGTGCTCAAAAGCCACTCTTAATGTTCTTGGAAACAGGCCACTGTAAGGGAAAGGGAGAAGAAAAGCCTCATACAGCTGAGGAACGGGTCAATGTTTCCTTTATTTTGCAAGCAACACTACATATGAGACACTGACACTCTATTACACTTAAAATAATTATGACATCTTTGTCTGTTTTGGTATTGACGTCTCATGTAATTAATTGTTTTCTGCCGCTGAAAAGTCTTTCTGTGGCTGCAGAGGTGTGTTGCATAACCAGTTGCTGTTTTTTTTTTTTTGTTTGTTTTTTTTTTGACTGGTTTCTTCTTTTATTATTATTCTTTATTTATTTTTTACAAAACTACCATTGTGAAAACTATCATGTAATCTAAACCAAAATGTAATTATGACCAATCTTTGATCAGAATAGAATGTCTTTCTACATTTTACCTTTCCATCTAAGAGTGTTAATGCTTTTCTCAATCAAAAGTGGTCTTGATAAGCAAAAAAAAAAAAAAAAAATGATTTTGTGCTTTTCTTTTTAATCAGGATGTCAGTGACACAGTTACCTGAAATGTTTGCTGCTGATCTTACTAAAACAAGACTTATTAAAAATATCAGACAAAGTGTACTTTATTTAAAGCCTGAGTCAGATATACAAATTTTAGCAGCTGTGGTAAAGGGACTTGATTTATATTGCTCCTTTCCAGTCATATTAACCACACCAAGTGCTTTATACTCATTTATTTAGGCACGCTAACACCCACAAATTCATACTGGTCAGTAGACAAGTTCTGGTTAAACATCTTGCCAATCATGATGTAGCAGGAGGAAGCTGGAATTAAACCCACAGCATTCAGATAACAACACAGCTACTGTATTCTGACCACTGAGCCACAGTTGTAGCATACAGGTGCTGGTCATAAAATTAGAATATCATGAAAAAGTTGATTGATTTTAGTAATTCCATTTAAAAAGTGAAACTTGTATATTATATTCATACATTACATACAAACTCATATATTTCAGATGTTTATTTTGTTTAATTTTGATGATTACAAATGACAACAAATGAAAATCTCAAATTCATCATATCAGAAAATTAGAATATTACTGAAGACCAATAAAAACAAAGGATTTATAGAAATGTTGGCCAACTGAAAAGTATGAACATGAAAAGTATGAGCATGTACAGCACTCAGTATTTAGTTGGGCCTCCTTTGGCCTGTATTACTGCAGCAATGCGGCGTGGCATGGAGTCGATCAGTCTGTGGCACTGCTCAGGTGTTATGATAGCCCAGGTTGCTCTAATAGTGGCTTTTAGCTCTTCTGAATTGTTGGGTCTGGTGTATTGCATCTTCTTCTTCACAATACCCCATAGATTTTCTATGGGGTTAAGGTCAGGAGAGTTTGCTGGCCAATTAAGAACAGGGATACCATGGTCCTTCAACCAGGTACTGGTAGCTTTGGCACTGTATGCAGGTGCCAAGTCCTGTTGGAAAATGAAATCTGCATCTCCAAAAAGTTGGTCAGCTGCAGGAAGCATGAAGTGCTCTAAAACTTCCTGGTATGTGGCTGCGTTGACCCTGGACCTCAGAAAACACAATGGACCAACACCAGCAGATGACATGGCACCCCAAACCATCACTGACTGTGGAAACTTTACACTGGACTTCAAGCAACGTGGATGAAGTGCCTCTCTTCTTTTCCTCCAGACTCTGGGACCTTGATTTCCAAAGGAAATGCAAAATTTACTTTCATCAGAGAACATGACTTTGGACCACTCACCAGCAGTCCAGTCCTGTTTCTCTTTAGCCCAGGCAAGACGCTTCTGACGCTGTCTGTGGTTCAAGAGTGGCTTGACACAAGGAATGCGACAGCAGAAACCCATGTCTTTCATACGTCTGTGTGTGGTGGTTCTTGAAGCACTCACTCCAGCTGCAGTCCACTCTTTGTGAATCTCCCCCACATTTTTGAATGAGTTTTGTTTCACAATCCTCTCCAGGGTGCGGTTATCTCTCTTGCTTGTACACTTTTTTCGACCACATCTTTTCCTTCCCTTCGCCTCTCTATTAATGTGCTTGGACACTGAGCTCTGTGAACAGCCAGCCTCTTTAGCGATGACCTTTTGTGTCTTGCCCTCCTTGTGCAAGGTGTCGATGGTCGTCTTTTGGACAACTGTCAAGTCAGCAGTCTTCCCCATGATTGTGTAGCCTATAGAACTAGACTGAAAGACCATTTAAAGGCTTTTGCAGGTGGTTTGAGTTAATTAGCTGATTAGAGTGTGGCACCAGGGGCCATCAATTTTGAACCTTTTCACAATATTCTAATTTTCTAATATGATGAATTTGAGATTTTCATTTGTTATTTGTAATCATCAAAATTAAACAAAATAAACATCTGAAATATATGAGTTTGTATGTAATGTATGAATATAATATACAAGTTTCACTTTTTAAATGGAATTACTGAAATCAATCAACTTTTTCATGATATTCTAATTTTATGACCAGCACCTGTATATATATATTTTCTTACAATACCAACATCATCCCACTTCCTTTAACTGAAAGAAGAAATGAATAGAAACGCAACACTTGTTCAGGATGTATTGTACCAAGGCACAGGGGTGCCTCTATCAGAAGCTGAGCGTAAAAATAGATTCACAGTCTTTTAAAAGATGTGAAATACTAGATTGTAATCCAGTCTGTAGTCTAAAACCATACTTTTTGTGTGATAATATTTTAGATATGTAATGTTTATGCTCCTTTATCATCCACTTATCCTAAACTGAGTGGAGTTAAGCGCTTCAAGACGTTAACATTTGCACTCCCACACCCAGCCAAATTCTTTTCCTCACTTAGAAGAGCCCCAAAGCATTTCTACAGTAGGTTACTTAGGTTGTAGGCCAAAGAAAAACAGGTGGAGCCCACACAGATGGGAACTTTAGGTAGGTCGCTCTCAATGTTTCATTGGTAAACTTGGGATTTGGAACATTAGGCAGATCATCCTGGACCTCCTCTGAAAACTTTAGATCAGTAAAATGAATCTGGGTCGTCCTTGACTCAGAAACATCAAGTAATGACTGTTATGTTGGTTGTTTCATCAAGCAGCGTAAGGTCAGGAGCACATGTAAATTACCCATACATTTTCTTTGTATCAATGCTTTTATTTAATTAAGACATTTCCATTGAAAGAGGAGAAAGACTCAAAAAGGTTGGCCTTTTTGTCATGTTTGCATTACTGTACTATGGTTAAAGATGAATTATTTGCAGTCTGCATGCAGCCTGTTACTTGTGCCAAAATTGTAATCAGAATCTTAATCTAGACATGAATCATGTGTTTGCCAAAACAGTTTTTAATAAATAGGAGGTAGGAGGCTTGGCCTGACAAAGTTGAGGATGACTGATCAGAATGGAGGCAGACTTTGAGCAGAGTAAAAGCAGGTAGAACAAACTGGTGAGTGATAGAAACAGTCCAGAAATGGACCAGAGTCAGATGGCAATGAGAATCTAGTAAGGGCATGCAAGGCATAGGACCATTGGAAGGCAGGTGGTGAAAACTAACACTGGAGTGATCCTCATATGGGCTAAAATATTCTGGGACCGGATTAAGTTTAATCTTGATGTCTTCAAGAGGGGCCTGCACAGTCGCATGTTCTCCCTGTGCATACGTGGGTTCTCTCCAGGTACTCTGGCTTCCCCCCACAGTCCAAAACATGACTGTTAGGTTATTTGGCTTCTCTACATTGTCCTTAGGTGTGAGTGTGTGTGTGTCGGTGTGATGGTGGTTGTGTGTCTCTGCGTTGCCCTGTGACAGGGTGTTACATGACCATAGACTGCTGAAGATATGCACCGTCCCCACTGAAACCCTGACATCAACCAAGCAGGGAACGGATGGATGGATGGATGGATGGATGGATGGATGGATGGATGGATGGATGGATGGATGGATGGATGGATGGATGGATGGATGGATGGATGGATGGATGGATGGATGTCTTCAGGAGATATGTGCACCAATATTAACTGACAAAAAAACAAGGCCTTAAGAATAGAAGATGAATTACAAGATGAAATCAAATTATTTGGTCCTATCTTATGTCTGATGATTAGTTCCATTTAAGAGGACTGAATACAACATCTTAAGACATTAGCACGGATTTACACTAGTAAACCAACAAATTTACATACTGACTCAGGTTAGTCATAACTATCCTTCTAAAACCACTCTCATTAATCTCATAAACGCATAAAATGATTGACCTTTTTTTTTTTTACAATAATCTAAAAAAGAAAAAACTGAAGTTTGTCTAAAAGAGTCAAGCTGTTTGATTAAGCAGGAAATGAGTTTGCAGTTGCTTGGTTTATCTTTCTCTCAGAGAGGAGTCACAAAGCCCACAGTTAAGTCCCTTTGTGGTTTTGAATAAGCATAAAAAATATCAAAACTAGCATTTCTAATTATGATAGTTATTGCTGTCTCCCGCACATAAAGACAATAAAAAGGATGATATTCTGACGTACCACCGGGCTGATTGCTGGCATTTCCACCCTTCTTTCAAGTCTGTCTGGCTGGCTTTCACAGCTTGCCCCGGACCTGCGGAACACGGAGGCCTAAATGTCACAGCGCCTTCTTCTCCATAGAGGTGAGACAGCGGGGGCACTGTAAGTGCTGGTGTACCCACTCAGAATCCAGCATCTAATGCTTTTAGAGGAGAGAATGGCTGGCGAAATTACATGAATTAAACGATGTAAAATATGAGACTTTGACAGTGACATGGAGCATAAAAGCATTTTACCTAAACATGATGACTCTGAAGGTCACTCCAGCCTTTCTTCTGATCGTTTTTTCCAACTTACAGTAAAGAGAATGAAAGTTCAGCTCTATTTTTTTGTCAATTTTGAGTAGCATAATACATTATAAAAATGTTTTTGTACTTATAAGAATATGCAATATTCTTTCATGGATTCAAATAAAGAATGCAGAGGCTCGTTTATTCACACATTTAAACTAAAAAATGTCTCTTTTCCTTTTGAAAAAAAATGACTATAAGACTATTTGAGATGTTTTTCCTGTACTAAGTCCATAGTGCATTTTTTTATCAGATAACTAAGGGAAATCAAGTTTTTTTTCTTTCTGTGGGAAAGAGAGTAAAAGAAAGTTAATGAGCAGGTTAGAATAAATAAAAAGCCATCCAGTCAGAAGAGACAGATGAAGCAGCAGAACAGAGCAGATGTTGGGCTAATAGTTCTCTGTTCTTATTACTTTTTCTTTCCTGTCATTATTGTTTGTGAAATTAATATCACAACAACCATAATAGACACCATCTGCAATGTTCTTCTGCATAATTCCCTAAATTTTGCTTCTTCAAAGCCAGAAGGATATGTCCACTGGACATATTGAAATGTCATCCACTAGTAATTATAACTGTGGCATAATGCATATACGTAGAGCTTAAAAGCACTAAAATACTTCATTAGCAGAAGAAACTACAAAGTTCTGATTTTAATTATCTTCAATCAATAATCTTTTACCAAGAATATTTCTTGCCATTACGAAACCATAACAACAGTTTACAGTTTGTGTGCAAGTGAACATTATACAGATACTCATAATGCTTGTAGAAAATATAAAACACCCTTGGAATAGAGACATAAAACACCTTCCAAAATGCTTCTACATGGTTATCTTTTAAAATGTATTTGTTTTTTGGTAAAATTGTTTATTTTCTACAAGACATGAAACACTATAAATATAGTATGTAGTATTTACATACAGTGCGGGTCAGTGGGGGTATTGATGTGTATAGTTGTGTTTAAAATATTTATTTATAGGATATTTTACATTGAGAAGTGGATTTCCCCAACCCTAATTCCCATAGATAAAGAGGTGATGCAAAGAGGTTTTCTATCAAGTTAGGCCATAAAAGTAGCCTAAAACACACAAGTATTCCCTTATGCCCATATTTGAATTATTTTCCTGACAAATGAAGCTTAAGTGAAAATTTAATCTGGAAGACTCTGTATCACCCTTACCTGGAACACCTGCTGTTGTGCCTCGCACAAGCAGCTTACACCACCACCAGTTTTCAGGCCTTGTGGGAAGAGTACTCTAATCCTCTTCCTAAGTTATTCATCCAAGCTCATGTCGACTTACACCATCATGTCTTCTGCTGGGGTCCAAGCTCCAAAGAACTTATTTTATTAATGTCAATAAAATCTTTCTAATCGCTGCATTTCTCTGTATGAGTCTCTGCAGGTTGAATTACCCGCATGAGCGTTGTCGGGTGGTAACATCCGCCACCTGGGCAGACTGCTGGGTACCATTTCGACACTACACAGAACAGAGGCATGGCTCGACCTTTTCATATAGATTATCCTTGTTGGGCTCCGATTTTCTTCTGATGTTGCATTCCTGTATGCAGTAGGAAATGCTACAAACTGAAAAATGACCTACATGAAGGAAAGATTCTGCAATATTGCATGTAACATGAATTAGGCTATACATCACAAAAAACGATGGAAAAGACAAACTAAAGAATTCCCTAATGTTTTAGGTGCTACAGTATGGACTTATCCTACATTAAAATATAACACCTAACTGGAGTACATGAAGGTAATTTTGTAAACAGAAAATCCCAACATAAGAATGTGTTATGGTTAGGCCTATTATAAACCACCACTTATTATATGCATTAAATAACAGATCTTATTGCTTCTGATTATCTGTGACACAGACTGCATCTTCAGTAACATGAAGGCAAAGAGGTCTGCCTCAGTCCATAAGTTCAGAACCTCTGGTTCCCTTCACAAACAGGCCTCCCTTTGTTTAAGTTAAGGATCAGATTTTCTGCTGACGTGAATTCTGGGGATGTTAGACCCCGTGCCCCAGACACATGAGTTATTTTTTAAAACCTAAAATAAGGAAGAGGGTCACCTTCTAAGTCATTAGAACAGGGGTCTTCAACGTTTTCCAGGCCAAGGACCCCCAATATGATGGTGAGATGGAGCGGGACCCCCTAGTTATATATATTGTATGAAATTGTGTTATATATACTACGTTATATATAAACTGGTCCTATAGTCACTCTATTACAGATGGAATAATGTAACTAAAGTAATTTCTCCCTGGGATTATTAGAGTAATTCTGATTCCTGGTTGATGGGACAGGTGTTGTGAATGAAACAGTGCCCAGCTTGAAAGAGCTCCTGTGTGTCACTGAATGTGTGCATTGATGAGTGAAAGACATCTTCTGCCTCCATTTATCAGTTTACTACAGTGTGTTGAATTCATGTTAATGTGCATTTAAAGACATTTCAATTAGTGGAAAAAATTGCAATGGGGAATATGAAAAAAAAAAAAAAAAGTCTAATCAACCCAAACTTTCGTGACCCCCATGCAGTACCTTGGTGGACCCCATAGGGGTTGCGGACCCCCTGTTGAAGACCTCCGCATTAGAACAAAATTTGTACATTATAGTCATGCAACATTTTATCAAGATACTGCCATTCTTCAAAATTACGTATATTTTATCTTGAACTGATGCAGGTGCTCTTTTGTCCGGACATATTGTTTCTGTATGAATATTGGCCTGCATGGTGGCACAGTTGGAAGCACTGTTGACTTGCAGGAAAAAGGTCTTGGGTTCAGTTCCCGTCCCAGGATCTTTCTGCATGGAGTTTGCATGTTCTCCCTCGTGCATGCATGGGTTTTCACAGTTAATTGGGTCTCTAAATTGTCCTTAGGTGGGACTGTGTGTGAATGGTTGTGTGTATTTGTGTTGCCCTGTGATGGATTGGCAGCCTGTCCAGGATGCACCCTGCCTTTTGCCCATAGACTGTTGGAGATACATATCAGCTCACCCTGATGAATTAAGTGGAAGAAGACGGATGAATAGATGGATATTTACAGGAGGTTTTAACAAAAAAAGAGGAATTTCTGGGAATCAGCCCTGAGTCCTCACTGTTAATTCAGTGACTTATATTATTACAACACAAAGGGACTGAATTCAAGGACAAAAAGGTTATATAAAGATATAAACGATAAGATGTGCACGTGTTACAATATTACATGTTGTAACAGAGGCGTGCACAGACATTTTGGGGGGCAGGTGCTCAGGAGGGGGGGGGGCACTTTTTAGCGGACGTGTAACACTTAATTATAAAAAAAAATAAACGCATGTCGAATGAAATTTGACTTTTATTTGTAACATTCTCTAAACGTGAGTTTTCAATGGAAAAAAGTCACATCACCAACAGAACAGACTAAAGCATACTTCTTTCATCTGGCTCATCTCCCTGTTTTCCCTCACCCTGCTGCTCTCCCTCATCCTGGTCTTTTTCTGTCTCTGTGTCTTCCCTGAACTCTTCCTCATCTCCTGTCCTGTTATATGTTGATGGTATAGAGCTTCCCTGCTGTGACTGGCTACAATATATTAATAATAACCATCATGACAATAATAATAATAATGATAATAATAATAATAATAATAGCTTTAACAAATATGCCACATTAGTTTAAATAATGGGCTATTAGGGCAACATGACTGGAAGTCTTGTCACGTGGATATGACTTATGGTAGCCTACAAAATAATAGCTATTTTAATACCTGCTGCACAAACCACTTAAAAATAAAATGTGAACAGCTTTTAAGATTTTTCAATATGATTAACCCTCCTTTCTTGGCATTGTGCTGCAATTACTAAATCAATATACAATTAAGACAATAAAGAGACCAAAATTTGTTAATTTATGTTGCCTAACAAAACCTATACAACAGAAAACGTTTGTCTTAACACATAGATTTGTACAGAAGAGGATTAGGGCCACTGAAAAAAAAAAAAAAAGTTAACTGATTTTTAAATTTTATTTCAGTTTAACATGGGAAAAAAGTCAGAATTCTGACTTTTTTATTGTCAGAATTCTGAGATTAAAGTCAGAATACTGAGCAAAAAGTCAGAATTCTCAGCAAAAAGTCAGAATTATGAGAATAAAAGTTAGAATTATGAGATTAAAGTCAGCATTCTGACTTTTTTCCCATACTAAACTGAAATACAATTTAAAAATCAGTTAACTTTTTTTTTTTTTCAGTGGCCCTAATCCTCTTCTGTAGATTTGCAATTGCAAACTCTACCAAAATTATTTGTAGCCTATGTGGTCGTCCTCACGTTATCTGTCATTGACCTGCAATAAAATAGACTAATGTATACACTTAAGATAAAAAATATGGATACAAAATATAAAAAGTAAAATAGCATCTTACAAGGAGACAACTAGTTTATCTGGTGACCAGTCTGCAAAATGCGTGTTTGGTGCTGCTGAATGAGACATTTTAATGCACAACAAAATGATTCTGCTTGATCTGTATATTACCTGGCTAATGGGGCACGGGAGAAGCAGCCTGTCAGCGACCGTTCCTGCTATCTGAAAACTGCTATGATGCTGCGCATCTGGCATGCCCTGCGGGCGACCGAGCGAGTTCACGTGACAAAGGAAGAGAGAGAGGCTGGTCGGGTGTGCGCAAGTAGGTCGGTCATTTCGGGGCATTGTTTCAATCGTTTTTAATGGCTTAGGTTTTCAAAAGATCATTTCAAAACCGACCTCAGTAAAATCTTAATAATATTAATAATAATAATAAAAAAAAACGAGTTTCAAAAGGGCATTTTCTTTGATAGAGGGCAAACTTCCTAGTGCTTTAGCACCACCTAGTGTCTATGTGTGCACGCCCCTGTGTTGTAACAATATTTGCTAATTTTAGAAAATTACAAGTAACTAGAACATTTCTAAAGAAATTTTGAGGGGGGCCACCTACTGCCCGTCTGGGTAACTGGGCCAGTACGGCCCTGGCAAGTGACGTTGGGGCTCCCCAGACCAACTGCTTACGCCTTTGAGGGCTGCTGAGGGAAGGAAAGAGGGCTAGGTCATGGGCAAAGAGAGCTGTGTGCCACTTGTGCTGAAATCTGGGAAATAGACGTGCACAGCATATGATGCACAAGGGTAATATGGTTTGTCCATATTGAACCACAGTGGGTAAAGCGCAGTTGGCGGGCGCTGCCCGCCTGCTAGGAGCCCTTGCAGCGATGAAAAAAATTACCAATGGCGGGCTCCGCCCGCCTGCTAAGAGCCATTGCAGTGATGAAATCACCATTGGCGGGCTTCGCCCGCCTGCTAAGAGCCATTGCAGTGATGAAATCACCAATGGCGGGCTCCGCCCGCATGCTCAGAGCCATTGCAGTGATGAAATTACAAATGGCTATGAGCAATATGCCAGAATGTATGAGTGTGTATAAGGAAGAGGCTTTTATTCTGTAGAGTCCCTGTAGTGTTATTTTTGAAAGTCTATCATGGATGTGCATCAAAAGATGGGTCATGCCCAGCAGTGATATAGAATCCATTTCCAAATGTTAAATCACTGGTTTTCCATGTTATTAGGTGAATAGCTGCTGTATTACAGAGTAAATGGGAGACTTTTATTGTGAAATTTGCTCTGGGGTGTGTTTTGAAAAGGTCACTAGAGTCTAATAAAAACAACCTGGAAGAGTTTGGGTCATAATGTTGAGCCATTTGCATCAATTATTGCATTAGTATAATCTAGAGGCTTTTATTTTGTAGGGTCCCTGGAGTCTTATTTTGAAAGTCCAACAGAGTTGTGTTTAGAGAAAATGTTCAGACCCAGCAATGATAGTTGATGAGTTTCCAATCGTTAAATCACTCTTTTTTCCATGTTATTAGGGCAGTAGATGAAGATGAAATGGGAGGCTTTTATTTTGAAATTTGCCTTAGGGTGTGTTTTAAACAGTCTCCTAGAGTCTATTCTCTAAAATGGGGTTGAGTTTGGGTCATAATGTTGAGCCATATAGGGCAATAAATATATGTAAAAAATATAGAGGCTTTTATTTTGTAGGGTCCCTGGAGTCTTATTTTGAAAGTCTATCAGTGTTGAGTGGCAAGGGAAGTGTCATGGACAGCAGTCATATAGTATCCATTTCCCAATGTTAAATCAGTGCTTTCACCCTCCATTAGATTAATATGTGCTGTTTAAAACAGCAGAGGTAAAATCTCTTTGAAGCACGGTTACCTTGACAACGCTTAACGAGCCTGTCAGTGACAGAGAGAAAAGCGCAGCACTATCGTTCCTTAGCTCTCAGGCTTTTTTGAATGGGAGCAACAGCTCCGAACAAACGACTGCTTAGCAAAAATAATGAGTTATTCAAAAAATTTCTTCACCGTGACCGTCAGCCATCCTTCGACTCCAACTATGCCAACTTTTGTGTATGTGTGTCATTCAGAAAAATATTTATGAGGAGTTTAAAACACATAATGTCATACGTTTTTCTCCCCACTGCTGCTCCAAAACCAATGGAAAAATGCTCTGATTCTCATCGACTTTAGGTCGGTCTGGAGGGTTTTTAAGGAAAAGTATTAATCCTACCGTAATTCTGAAGACACTGTGTGAGTCCAGAGGTTTCAGCCTACAAACTGACCAAAAATGGTGACTGTAGCTCCAAATATGTGGCCGTGAGGGCGAGTTAAAATGCTTTATCTTAAAAAAACGGCCGCCTCACACTAAGATGTCAGCAGCTGCACACTAGCAGGCTGCTGCAGAAGCTAACTGTCAGCTAGCTTCCAGGTGCTTACCCTCCAAACAAACGACTGCTGAGCAAAAACCGTAAAAGGTATTTGAAAAATTCTTTCAGTGAAAGAAACATCTATCCTTTGTCTCAGACTGGGGTAACCTTCATGTCTGTAGGTCTTTCACAAACCAAAACAAAGCACAAACAAAATGGTGGGTCCCACCTGCTCCTCCCATTGGTTTAACTGCAGCAGCTCCTCTCACTCACCTTTAAGCTGCTAAAGCACCTCTCCGAACAAACGACTGCTGAGTAAAAACCGTAAAAGGTATCTGAAAAATTATTTTTATCTAAGCGACAGCTATATCTTGTCTTCAATTGGAGTAACTTTCATGGCTGTAGGTCATCTACAACCTGAATGGGAAGAGAAAGAAAAAGAAAAAACGTTTCATCACACCAGAGCTTCTAATTGAGCTAGCTGCAGCAGGTCAGTCTCACCTAGCTTTCTGGTGCTTAAAATGTCCTCCGAACAAACGACTGCTGAGCAAAAACCGTATGAGTTATTCAAAAACATTTTTCACCGTGAGCGTCAGCCATCCTTCGACTCCAACTATGCCAACTTTGGTGTATGTGTGTCTTTCAGAACAATATTTATGACGAGTTGAAAACACATAATGTCATTCGTTTTTCTCCCCACTGCTGCTCCAAAACCAATGGAAAAATGCTCTGATTCTCATCGACTTTAGGTCGGTCTGGAGGGTTTTTAAGGAAAAGTATTAATCCTACCGTAATTCTGAAGACATTGTGTGGGTCCAGAGATTTCAGTCTACAAACTGACCAAAAATGGTCACTCTAGCTATAAATATGTGGCCGTAAGGGAGATTTTAAAATGTTTTTTGGTCTTAAAAAAACGGCTGCCTCACACTCTAGCTTTTCAGTTGCTCCACTCTAGAAGGCTGGATTTTGCCAAAACTTTGTGGCGTTTGAGGTCTGATTATACAAAAACCGTAGCAGTTATCAACATGCCGTCTTCAGTTTTATGCAGACGAAGGATTTATCTACAAACTGAGCTTTAAACTGTTTTTCTACATGAATGTATGCCGACACAGTGAAGCGCTGTTTTTTATGCTTTTTTTTACCTCTCCCCATTAATTTCCTATGGGATTTTTTTGCGACGTTTTCGCTAATAATTCGCAAACCTTCGGACTAATGAGAAAGTTTTATTCGAAGCAACATACCATTTGGTCCCGCGGTGTGCACGCTATGGCGCCCGATCGCCTAAGTGGGGACTAGTTAGGGTGCGATAGTTGGTGGCTCAGGTCTAAGAGGGTGGCGAGGAGAACTATAAGCTATTTTAAGCAGAAACTAGAGAAAATTTCTAAAAGAAATTTTGAGGGGGGCACTGACTGCGTTGGGTAACTGGGCCAATACGGCCTGGCAAGTGTAGCGTCGGGGCTCACCAGACAACAATGCTTTATGCTTTGTGGGTCTGCCTGAGGGAACGGAAAGAGGCGATAGGTCATTGGGCAAGAGAAGCTGTGCGTGCAGTGTGTCTTAAATCTGTGGACAATAGAAAGTGCACTGCACTATGATGCTAACAAGGGTAATTATGGGTTGTCATATACGAAAGCACGTGAGGTAAAGCACGTTGGCGGGCTGCGCCTGCTAGGAGCCCTTGTGCGATGAAAAAAAATCTTCCAATGGGGGGAGCGCTTCTATGGATTGCAGTGATGGAAATCAAAATGGCAGGGCACTCGCTCGCTGTAAGAAGCCATTGCAGTGATGAACAACACCATGGCGGAGGCTCCGCCGCAATCCTCCGAGCATTGCAGTGATGCAATTACAAATGGTTCTGAGCAATATGCCAGAAATGTCGGAGTGTGTATAAGGAAGAGGTTTTATTCTGTAGAGTTCCTGTAGTGTTATTTTGAACAGTTATCAATGGATGTGCCAGTCAAAAGTTGGGTCATGCCGTCGTGATATGAATCAAATTTCAAAATGTTAAAACACAGGTTTTCCATGTTATTAGGTGAATAGTGCAGTATAACACGAGTAATGATGGGAGCTTTTATGTGAAATTTGCTCTGGAGGTGTTGTTTTGAAAAGGTCCTAGAGTTAATAAAAAACCTGGAAAGAGTTTGGGTCATAATGTTAGCCAGTAGATCAATTTATCTGCCTTGTCTAATCTAGAGGCTTTTATATTGTGAGGGTCCTTGGAGTTTTTTTTGAAAGTCCACAGATGTTGCTGTTTAGAGAAATGTTCAGACCCAGCAATGTCGTTGATGACCTTTCAAGTCGTTAATCCACCCTCCTTTTTTCCTTTGTTATAGTGTAGGCAGTAGATGAAGCGGAAATGGAGGTTAAATTTGAAATTTGCTCATAGGGTGTGTTTTAAACAGTTCTAGAGTTTTCTCTAAAATGGGGTTGCAGTTTGGGTCTAATGTTGGCTCCTTATAGGGCCAAAATTATATGCTAGAAAAAAATATAGAGGCTTTATATTTTGTAGGGTCCCTGGCGTTTTATTTTGAAAGTCTATCAGTGTGCATTGGCAAGGGAAGTGTCATGGACAGAGTCATATCATGTAATCATTTCCCAATGTTAAATCAGTGCTTTCACCCTCATTGATTCAATAAACGTCGTAGGAGCTGTTATATACAAACAGCAGAGGGTAAATTACTTGCGAAGCACGGTTACACTCTGCACAACGCTTAACGAAGCTGTCAGTGAAAGAGAGAAAAAGAGCAGCACTATCGTTCCTTCGCTCTCAGAGGCTTTTTTGAATGGGAGGACAGGCTAGGAACAAACGACATGCTTAGCAAAAATCCGTATGGTTATTCAACAATATTTCTTCACTATGAGCCTCAGCAAACATTCGCTCCCAACACTATGCACTTTGGTGTATGTGCGTCTTTCAGAACAATATTTATGTCGAGTGAAAACACTAGTGGATTTCGTTTTTTTTCTACTTTTTACTCCAAAACACTATGAATCACGGCTCTGATTTTCATCTACTTTAGGTCGGTTGGAGTTTTTTCTTTTAAGGAACAGTATTACAAATCCTACCGTAATTCCGAAGGAAAATGGTGAGTCCAGAGGTTTCAGCTACAAACTGACCAAAAATGGAGACTGTCGCCTCCAATATGTGTCGTGAGGCAAGACAATGTTTATCCATAAAAACAAATGGAGCAGCCTCTCCGAAGAGTTCAGCAGCGGCACTGTAGCAGGTGATGCGAGAGCGCCAGACGAGGAGAAGATAGAGCTGCAGAACAAGAAGCAAGAGACAAAGACAAGTCAGCTCAGAGAGCCGAGAGAGACGAACAGAAGAAAGAAGAACCAAGAGACAGAAAGAAGCAGAATGACAGACGCAGAGAGAAGAAGACAGCTAGTCAGAAGGCAGAAGAGTTCGTAAGAATGACTGACAAAGCATCAGACGTCAAGATCAGAACTCTAGAAGAAGAGAACGAACAGTACACAAGAAGACGAATGGAAGACAGAGCAACAGAACGAGAAGTCAGAATAAGAGCAGAACAAGAAGAAGAGAGAACAGGAGAAGATAGACCAGAAGAAAGAGAGAAAAAGAACAGTAGATTCCAGACGAAGACAGCACGAAGACAGAAGAACGCAGAGCAGAAGAAGAGAAGAAGAACAGCAAGAAGAGAAAGAAAGAAGATCAAGTCCAAACATACAAGATGAGACAGAATGAGAAGAAGAGAAGACTCAGAAGGCAAGAAGAACGAAGAAGAAGAAAGACAGAAAGAAGCCCCAGAAAGAGAAAGATCAGAAGAAAACGTCAGATGAAGATTCAGAGACAGAAGACAAAGAAAGAGCAGAAGACTACGAAGACTAGAAAGAAGAAGCTCAAGAGAAGAAGAACAGTAGTAGAAGACAAAGATAGTCCAGAAGACACAAGAAGACAGAGTCCAGAAAGACAGAAGAATAGCAAAGGAAGAAGACTACGAAGGAAGAGTAGAAGAACCCAGAAACAGAAAGAAACGAACAAGACACCACGTCAGACCAGAGTAGACAGAGAAGGTATCTAAAACGTCAGTAGCTCCAGGTGACATCACCTTCTGAACAATAACGATGATGCTCCAAACCTGAAACAATGAATTCGACAAATTCTTTTACGGTGAAAGAAACATCTCATTGTCACCTACATGGGGACAATTACCATAAAGTAGTTGTCATATCACACCACACACCGAGCCACCAAAAAACTGGTGCTTATCCCACCTGTCTCCCTTGTTTATAACTGCCCGTCCACATCCCATTCCAACATACCTCATATACATCACCCCACCCTCCCCCCTCATATCTACCCCCCCCACCCATACCATCCCCCAACAAAAACAACCTCCTCCTACACAAATAAACCAATTCTACCAAACAATATTAACTTTACAACCCCACATCCATTTCCTCTACCCTCCACCTCCCCCCTTTACCACCTACCCAACTAACCACCCATCTCCACTCATCCTCTCACCCCATACCACTCCAAACCTATAAACTCTCCCATTCCCCCCACCTCCACCCATCTCCCCCCCCCCCCCCCCCTAAATCTAAACAACCCCCCAAAAACCATATATCCACTCCAAATCCACCCATCCCCCAAATTATACATATATACAAACTCCCCCCACAAACATCTCTACACCCCCCACCTACAACCCTAAAAACCCCCAATATCACCCCCATCCCCCTTAATCAAAACTCCATCTTATTAAATTCTTTAAAAACTTCCTACAACAAACTACAAACACCCTCCAATATATTTACACTCAAACCCCTACACCCCATCCCCCTTATCAACTACCACCCACATATTCCTATATTCCCTCTAAAACCCCATAACACATTACACCCCCCTAATATACCCACCATAAACCCCTAAAACCAACTTCCTTTATTCAAAATCCACCCCCAAATATTCCCCTATCTTAATCCACACCCCCCCCCCCCCCCTACTCATCACACCCACTACCAAACCCTCAAACTCACTTCTTCAAACAACCCTCTCCCCAAAACCCATAAAAACCCACTTCCAAAATTCCCCCCAATCCACCTATCAAAAACAAAAAAAAACCAACCCCCCCAACCCCCAAAAAATTTCAAAAAATATCCAAAAATCCCCACCCACCACTCCCCCCCCCCCAAAATTCCACCATCTCCTAAAACACCCCTCCCTTCATCCCCCAATTACTCTATATACCCCAAATTCCCCCCTCATCCCCCCCCCCTATCTTTCACTAACCTCTCCCCCCCTCTAAAATTTGTTCTCTTTCCCCACACCACCACTCCCCAAAACCTCCAAAATCTTTTCCCCCAATCCTATTTTACCATGTTTCCCCCCTAATTTCCCTATCCCAATTTACCTCCCATAACTCAATCTTATCAATCTTTCCATCCCTCTTTTCCTTAACATTTCCCCCTCTTCTCATATATCCAATATCATCCCACATTTCCCATCCAATCCCTTACATCATCCCCTTACCACATTAAATACACCATCCTTATTTACCCTTCTAATAATAAATTAATACTTCACAACTAATCAACCCCCCCCCCCCCCATTATACTTCCATCACTCTACAATCCCCTATCAATCCCACCAATTCATTTAATCTAACCACCTACAATCCCCCATCATCCCACCCCCATTATTTCCACCCCCCCCTCATACTCTCCAAACTATCTCCAACCCCCCCTCATATACCTCATCCACATACCATACATCAAAATACACCTTCTCTAAAACAAAAACTCACATACTACTCACAAAAACAAAACCACCCAAATAACACCCACCAAACCAACACACACCAACCCCCCCCACCCCCCCCCCCCAACAACCCACAAAACAACCCCCAAACCCAACACCCCACCACAAACCCCACTCCCCAACACCACCCCCCCCCCCCCCCCCCCCCCCCCCCCCCCCAACACACACCCCCCCACAAAAATTTTCTATAAAATCCCTTACCACTCTAACCACCCACCCCCATTCCTCTAAATTTAACCATATCTCCAAATCCCACAACAATCAACTACACCAACTCTTAAAACAAAATACTTTTACCCATTTAAAAAAATCCCTACCCCCCCCCCTCTACTATAACTCTCCCCCATAACTTATCCCCCCCCCTCCCCATCACTAATCATCCAACCCCTAACCACCCAAAAACAACCAAAACCAACTTTCCCCTACTCATC